>NC_064258.1:49374678-49737178 GCF_003254725.2 Canis lupus dingo | reverse complement strand
ATAGGAAAGGGGAAAAATTTAGTTTGCGTGCTCCAAAGATTAGAACCTCACTTAATAGGAAAAGATACAGTTTTTTGGCTTGCTTTAAGAAAAAAAAAAAAAAAAACTATAACTATTGGTGTTGAAAATGGAATTACCTATTACATGAATAGATAAATTCATTACCTGGTAAGATTCAAGTAGATGTTTAAACACCTCCCTGTCAGGGGAAGGAAGCAGAGGTGTATTACATAGTGGAGTAAGGCATTACCTAGGATAGACAAGATAGCAAATTTTACTTATTTTTTGGAATTTTTTACTGTGACCCACAGTAAGAAAGACATTTTACATTATCAGTACTCACACATATAAGTACATATAACTTAAAATGTTTACAAAAATAATACCCATATTACACAGAATTCACTCATATATCCTCTCTTGTATGGTTAGGCTAATTTTAATTTTTTAATACTATTACATTTTGCTAGATTGATTTCACATCCCAATAATGGATCGTGATCCAGAATTTGAAAAACACTGAACTAGATGACCACTTCCAACTCTAAGAGTCTTTCTTCCTGATAAATGTTATGGAGAGGGCTAAGCACCTCTGATGTTTAGAAGTGGATGCTCCCCCTGCAACTGACAATTATAGGCGAATTGAGATCATTACCATGAATTTCCTGGAACTTCTCTCATGATTTGTTTCTATTTAAATTTGGAAATGTAATAATGAATATTATAATTTGGGCCACTTTTTAACACACACATAGCCTATTTTGATTTTATGATAATGCCTAGCAGTAAAATCTAGTACGTCAAGGAAAAGGATGCAACAGAGGCTTTTACCTATTTCTTGATAATTCTGTGTAACTGAATTTATCACTAACAAAGAAAATGTGGTGCCATGAGAAGGCATGGCTGGTGACAGTAAGGGATGCAGGTGGAAGATGATGAGGGATGGCAAATCGGACAGTAATACTTGAAAATTTACCTGTGACTTGGCCTAGGTACCAACAAGTGTCTGTGAGTATATGATTCAAAGACAACAATCCCACAAGGAGAATCTCAGACAATGAGGAAGAAAGAGGCTTGGTGAAGTAAAGGGACTTGCAACCAGAACTTGGTGTAATTGCTGTAGCATTAAGAACATTATAAAAAAAAAGGGTAGAGGCTTGAATATATCCCTTATGGGCCTCAAGCCCCTCATCCTAACCCACCCTTGGGATATAGAATAAGGAGTTTTTTTAGCTAGGAGATTTTTCCAGAGAGGGGAAAAAGAATTATAGTAGTGATACAGCATAGAAAGTTAGAGTCATCGCAGTACTTAAATACATCTTTCCAAGCACTTTCTATATTTAGTTTTCGTGATTTTGAATTATATTTCTTTAAAGAGATCATTTTCACTGAGACATTTGAAGAAACAAAATCCACATCTTCTCGGGGAAAAAAATTATGCGGACGCAGATAGCTCTTAAAACATACACCCGCCCTAGTCACTGTGTGCTCTGTCGCCATGGTTGAAGAAACTGCAAATCTACACAGGTTGGTCTCTCTGTATAATCAATCAGATATTCATACACTTGAGATGTTTATACCCTATAAATTTCAGTTGCTTCCATTTTGTAAATCAAATGTTTATTATATATTGCTGAGAAATATAGGTAGAAAGGAAACATAAAACAGTCATCTTCTCTGCTTAGTATAATCAAATTTGCTCTCACAGATACCGTATTCACGTATTTATACCCTCTGTTTGTCCCCATATGTATTTATTTTTACGTATAACAGTAGACAGCTACTCTACTCAGAAATGCATTTTTTTATTCTTTCAGGAAACATTAGAACCGAATTGCCCTGGGTACCTTCCAGAGACTGCTGGTTTGTTCTATTAAGCTCATGCAACCCTGGCAGGGCCTGACCCATCTTTAGTCACTGGGAGATAGATTTATTTTCAGAGACAAACCTAAACATGTAGGGCTGGCCTGACCATTTGGACACGGGGAATCCCTGCCCCACCTTTCAGTACCCCTTATCTCTTGGCACTTTTCACCTGGGGGCTTCACAGCTAACGACCTGTCCACCTGCCCACACCTGGCTCCTGGCCTACCTCATAGAGTCACCAGCTGCCCTCTCTGGGCCAATCAAAGAAAAGAAATTACTATAGCAGAAAATGACTTAGGGACTTGGCTGCAAGTGGTGACTTAAAGATTTGGCACCATGTTTGGGCCTTGCTGGTGGTGGCAGGTGGTAAGAGAAGGCAGCTGTTTCAGACCTCCATCAGGGATGGCTTTGGGGCCCAGAGGCAGTGTAGAAATGGGAGATGTCCCAACACTGTGAAAGTAGATTTTCTTGCTCAGGCTCCAAGCCCTAAAACTTTCTTTCAGTGCTAGTGGAGGAATTAATTATTCCATCTAGGCATGGGACCGCTCATGACCATAGGCATCTCAAACATCTCCCTAAATATCTGTGAGTTCTAAGGGGAAAACAGCAATTTAATTAATTGGTCAGAAAAGCCAGTTCAACCCAATGTGAAAATGAATTGAGCCTGTGATGATGAGCTCAATTATTGCAAGCCAGTGCTAGGGAGTCTGAGGACGTGCATGCTATAACTCATGCAGCTTCAGCTACAGGGCAAGTGGGGCATAAGTAAGAAGAGAAAGAAAGCAAGATGAGCTGCAGGTCTGTCTGCAGGCCTAATCAGTGCCTAATAATTTCAAGTATCTAGAGTAACAGGCCTATTCCTGGTCCAGTCCATAGCCTCTAGTGGAATCCAGGAAGATGGGGGCATATCAGCCAGGACCTCAGAGCATCCTTGATTCTTAGGTGACAGCATTACCATTCTGGGGGGGCTCAGTCAATCTGATGCAAAATGTCACTTGGTAGGTGAAGTGCAGGAGACTTTTATGGAATGAAACTATTCTGTATAATACTGGAATGGTGGACACATCGTGGACATTTATCAACATGAGTGAGACTGTGATTCCCCAGCTGCCCCCTGCTGCGTCGCACGTCCTGGAAGAGTGCAATGCCATTGACCAAAGAGAGCGCACCTTGCTTCTAACCTCTGTTGTGGTGGACACTGGGTCCCACGTCTGCAAGCCCACCTGCTAGAGCTGCACACCTGGCCCGGGAGAGGATAGAGGGAGGTAGGAGCTAGCCCAGTCCCTGCAGTGGAGAGAGTGCAAGTCCAGCCTGATGGTGGGTTAGGGTGCTCATTCCCGAGTGCTCAGTTCATTCAGAAACTCTTTCATGGTGGAGTCGGGTAGGTGATCTCCTGGGAGTGCTGTCTAGTGAAGAGGAGGGGTGAGGGAGTCCGGCAATAGTGCCACTGCTGCTCACAAAGTAGCATAAAGCGTGTTTTGGAGTTTGTTTTTGTTTGTTTGTATGTTTTGTTTTCCACTGGCTATAATTAGTATAGGAAGTCTCTACCGTTTGGGGGCATAAGGTTTGGGCGTGGGGGCCACTGGGTAGTCTGGACTGCTCATAGGCTGTGACCACTTACAGCTTCCCGTCTCTGACCTTCAGTTTCTTCTTCGAAATGCGAGGGCCCTTTGGAAACTCTACTGCAGAGATTAAATAGTTATCACATATAGCATGAAGCATATTTAATAGGTTAGGAAAATTTTCTTGCTTTTCCGCATTTTTTAGGTGCAGGATTGCAAAAGCGAATGACTAAGGTTGCCCTCGGAAAGAGTGATCTGCAGAGAATAATGGGTCAGATAACTACCTCTAAAGCTGATCGCATGTGAGGCAGGTTATCAGGGCTTTCTGCCCTCTTGGAGCAAACTGTCCGGACCCAAAGAGAGAGTAGCATTTCCTCCAGGGGTGCACAGAGAACATCTGATGTCAGCGCTCCCTTCTTCACTTCTCTTTCATCTGGAGCACTTTCTCCCCTCAAAGGCAGTGATCCCCAAATGATCTGTCTACACTAGTGGGAACAGAAGCTCTTCCCCTGCCAGGGTTCTCCACTGAGATCGTAGCACTGAAACCCTCTCCTTTCTGGGGGCAGCAGCTGTGTTTGCTCTGCAGCACCTGCTCGGAAGGAGGCTGTCAGGCTCCCCAGAAGCCAGCCCTTCCTGGCTGGAAACACCCTCAAGCGGGCGAGGGCACTGCTTTAGACCCTATTCTTTTCTCCAAGCCAGCAGCATCCCCACTTTTCTTGCTGTCTAATCCAGGGCTTTAGTGGCACAGCAGGCTTCCCTGTCGCTCTCTGCCTTAATCGTGCTGTAGGTTACCTGGCTGACACTTGAGCCGCACTGGAGCAGAGTTGGAAGGGTTAACCATGGCATTTTCCTGATAGGCCCCACTGTCAAGTGCAAGGAAACCAGGGACGCCTTTCTGAACACCAGCAACCCCTTGACTTGGAAGCACCCAACTAGGGTTACCCACGATGGGCCCACGCTTGCTCAAGATCACAGAATGCACCTCTTCCCCTCCACCCCACCCCCAAACACACACATAGAAGCCATACTTACTTGGCAGCCATCCCTCACTTCTGCATTTCTTCTTCTCCTTATCTGGTTCTTTCCCTTCCGGCCTCCCTGGGACAGATCCCTTTGGACAGAGCAAGAGAGCAACGCAGGAGAAAAAGGGACACCTGCTGGCTTGAATTACTTCTGCAGGGAAAAGGGGAATGAAAATTCCTGCCCCCACCCCCCACCCCCGCCCCGCTCCTCTTTGACTTTCTCATTCCCTCTCCGCCCTCTCCATGTCTTCACCCTCTTATTCTCACTACATGACCTTCATTCTGAGGACCCAGAATTCAGGGTAATTCTGGTAGTAGCACCGTTCGATGCAATGCCCTGGACTAAACACACTTTGGGGGAACAGCCTAAGAACCAAGCCATTTTGATAAGGTGGTTACGTGGGAAATACACTTGAAGTTCCAAACAACCCACTGTTACGTTGGGGACAGCTTCAAGAGCCGTGTGTACCTTTAATTTTTTTTATTGAAGTATAGTTGGCATACATTATTATTAATTTCAGGTGTACAACATCGTGATTCGACAATTTTATGCTGTGCTCACCATGATCAGTGTAGTTACCATCTGTCACCATACAGTTATTACAATATTGCGTGTAGTCCCTATATGAGGAATACTTTTCTTCCATGACTGTGACTTATTTTGTAACTAGAAGTTTGTACCTCTTAATTTCCTTCACCTCGTTTGCTTATCCTCCCAATCCCTTCCCTTCTGGCAAATACCAGTTTGTTCTCTGTATTTATAATTCTATTTCTGTTTTTTGTTTGTTCGTTTCCTTGTGTGTTTTGGTTTTTACATTCCGCATACGAGGGAAATCATATGGTATTTGTCTTTCTTTGATTTAATTCACTTAGCATAGTACCCTTTAGGTGCATCCAAGTTATCACAAATGGCAAAATCTCATTTTCTTGTGACTGAGTCATATCCCATCGTGTGTGTGTGTGTGTGTGTGTGTGTGTATACAAAGACATGCACACCATATTTTCCTTATCCATTCATCTATTAATGGACACTTGGGTTGCTTTCATATCTTGCCTATTGTAAATAATGCTGCAATAAATATTGAGGTGCATGTATCTTTTCAAATTAAGTGTTTTTGCTTCCTTTGGGTAAATACCCCCCAGTGGAATTGCTGGATCCTATAGTATTTCTACTTTTAAGGTTTTTGTTTGTTTGCTTGTTTAAAGATTTTATGTATCCATTCATGAGAGACACAGGGAGAGACACAGGCAGAGGGAGAAGCAGGCTCCATGCAGGGAGCCCGATGTGGGACTCGATCCCAGGACTCGGGGATCATGCCCTGAGCTGAAGGCCAGCGCTTTAACCTCTGAGCCATCTAGGCATCCCTACTTTTAAGTTTTTTGAGGAATCTGCATAGTGTCTTCCACAGTTGCACCACTTTACATTCCCGCTGGCAGTGTACGAAGATTCCTTTCTCTCCACATCCTCACCTACACTTGTTATTTCTTGTCTTTTTGATACTAGCCATTCGGACAGCTGTGAGGTGATATCACATTGTGGTTTGGTTTGCATTTCCCTGATGATGAGTGATGTTGAGCATCTTTTCAGGTGTCTTTTTGCCGTCAGTATGGTCTTCTTTGGAACAACGTCTATTTAGGCCCTCCTCCTATTTTAATTGGATTTTTTTCTCTTTTTTTGGTCGTTGAGTTGTTCAAGTTTTTTTAATATATTTTGGATATTGACCCCTTATCAGATATATCATTTGGAAATATTGTCTCCTATTCATTAGGTTGTTTTTTTCTTAGTCGATGCTTTTCTTTGTTGTGCAAATGCTTTTTATTTTGGTAGTCCCAATAGTTTATTATTGCTTTTGTATCCCTTGCCTGAGCAGACATCTAGAAAAATGCAGACATCACCAATGCTAAGATTGGTGTCCTAGATATTAGTACTTATGTTTTCCTTAAGCATTTTTGTGGTTTTAGGTCTCACATTTAGGTCTTTAATCCATTTTGAGTTAATTTTTGTTATATACTGTAAGAAGTCCAGTTTCATTCTTTTGCACATAGCTCTCCAGGTTTCCCAGCACCATTTATTGAACAGACCATCTTTTCTGCATTGTATATCCTTGCCTCCTTTGTCATAGATTACTTAATTATGTATGTGTGGGTTTATTTCTGGGTTCTCTATCCCCTTTTGTTGATCTATATGTCTATTTTTATACCAGTACCATACTGTTTTGAATACTATGTTTTTTTGTTTTGTTTTGTTTTGTTTTTATTTTTAATTTTTATTGGTGTTCAATTTGCCAACATATAGAATAACACCCAGTGCTCATCCCATCCAGTGCCCCCCTCAGTGCCCATCACCAAGTCACCCCAACCCCCTGCCCACCTCCCCTTCCCCCACCCCTAGTTCTTTTCCCAGAGTTAGGAGTCTCTCTTGTTCTGTCTTCCTTTCTGATACTTCCCACTCATTTTTAATACTATGGTTTTTTTAGCATGTTACAAAATCTGAGATTATGATATCTCCAGTTTTGTCCTTCTTCTGCAAGATTTCTATGGCTCTTTGGAGTCTTCTGTGGTTCCATAAAAATTTTAGGATTATTTGTTGTTGTTTTCCGAAAAGTAGTATTGGTATTTTGATAGAGAAAGCTTTGAATCTGTAAATTGCTTTAGGTAGTTTGGACATTTAAACAATATTAATTTTCCTACTTCATGAGCATGGAATGTCTTTCTATTTGTGTCATCTTCAATTTATTTCATCATTATTTTATAGTTTTTGGAGTACAGTTCTTTCCCCACCTTGGTTAAAGTTATTTGTAGGTATATTCTTTTTGGCACAATAGTAAATGAGATTGATTTCTTAATTTCTCTTTCTGCTGCTTTGTCACTATAGAAATGCAGCACATTTCTCAATGTTAATTTTGTATCCTATAACTTTACTGAATTAATTTATCAGTGTTAATTGTTTTTGGGGGAGTCCTTAGGGTTTTCTATTGTAGCATCTGCAAAGAATGACTTTTTTACTTCTTCCTTTTATTTATTTTTCTTGTCCAATTGCTGTGGTTAGGCCTTCTAATACTATGTTGAATAAAAGTGGCAAGAGTGGACATTCTTGTCTTATTTCTGATTTTAGAGGAAAAACTCTAAGCTTTTCACCATTGAATCATTGAATATAATTTTAGCTGTGGGTTTGTCATATATGGCCTTTATTATGTTGAGGTATGTTCCCTTTAAAACCACTTTGTTTAGAGTTTTTATGAATGGCTGTTACGTTTTCTCAAATGCTTTTTCTTCATCTATTGACATGATTATATGGCTTTTATCCTTTATTCTGTTAATGTGATATATCACGTTGATTGATTTAGAGATTTTGAACTATCCTTGCATCCTTGGAATAAATCCCACTTGATCCTAGTGAATGACCCTTTTAATGTTGTTGAATTCGATTTGCTAATATTTTGTTGAGGGTTTTGCATTTATATTCACCAGGGCTATTGGCCCGTAGCACTTTTTTTGTGTACATTCTTTGTCTGATTTTGGTATCATGGTAATGATGACTTCATAGAATTCAAATGCTCCCTTCCCTCTTACATTGTTTGGAATAGTTTGTGGAAAAGAAGTATCAGATCTTCTTTCAATGTTTGGTAGAATTTATCCATGAATCTACCTGGTCCCAAACTTTAACTTGTTTGTGGCATAATTTTGTTACTGGTTATTAATATCTTCAGATTTTTTCTTCCTTCCTGATTAAGCTTTAGATTATATTTTTCTAGGGATTTATCAATTTCTTCTAGGTTGTCCAATTTGTTGTCATATAATTTGTCATAGTAGTCTCTTATAGTCCTTTGTGTTTCTATGATGTCAGTTGTTACTTCTCTTTCATTTCTGTTTTATTTAAATACTCCCTCTTTTTTTTTTAATTTTTATTTATTTATGATAGTCACAGAGAGAGAGAGAAAGGCAGAGACACAGGCAGAGGGAGAAGCAGGCTCCATGCACCAGGAGCCCGATGTGGGATTCGATCCCGGGTCTCCAGGATCGCGCCCTGGGCCAAAGGCAGGCGCCAAACCGCTGCGCCACCCAGGGATCCCTTTTTTTTTTTCTTGATGAGTTTGACTAAAAGCAAATCATTTTTGTTTATATTTTCAGAGAATCAGAACATGGTTTCACTAATCTTTTTTTTTTATTTTTTTTTTAAGTCTCTACTTCATTTATTTCCCCTCTGACTTTTATTTGTCCTTCCTTCTACTAATTTGGGGTTTTGTTTACTTTTCTTTTTCTAGTTTCTTTAGATGAAAAGTTGGATTTTTTATTTGAGATTTGTTTGTTTCTTGAGTTAGGCCTGTATTGCTACAAACTTCTTAGAATTGTTTAGTTATATCCCAAAGATTTTCCTTTTTGATTTTGTTATTGGCTCATTGGTTGTTTAATAGCATGTTTTTTAGACTCCATGTATTTGTGGGTTTTTTCTTCCAAGTTGTTTTTGTTATGACTGATTTCTAGTTTCATACTGTTGTGGTTCAAAAAGATACTTGATAAAGGGTACCTGGCTGGCTGAGTCAGAGGAGCATGACTCCTGACATCGGAGTTGTGAGTTCAAGGGCCATGTTGGGTGTAGAGATTACTAAAAAATAAAATTAAAAAAAAAAAAAGATGCTTGATATGATTTCAATCTTCTTAAATTTATTGAAAATTATTTTATGGCTTAACCTGTGACCTATATTGGAAACTGTTACATGTTCACTTGAAAAGAATATGTATTGATTCTGCTGTTCTGGATGAAATGTACTGTATATATTTCCAGTCTAATATGTCATTCAAAATACCATTTACTTACTGAAAGTTTGTCTGGATGTTCTATCCATTGATATAAGTCCCCTACTATTATTGTATTACTGTCAATTTCTCCTTTATTTCTATTTGTTTTATATATTTAGGTGCTCCTATGTTGGGTGCATAGGTGTTTACAATTATTATAACATCTCGTTGGATTGTTCTCTTTATTATTAGGTAATACACTTCTTTGTCTCTTGGTATAGCCCTTGTTTTAAAGACTATTTTGTCAGATACAAGTCCTACTACTCACTGGCTTTTTTTTCTTTCATTTGCATAGAATATCTTTTTCCATCCCTTCTTTTTCAGTCTCTATGTTTCTTTACGCTTGAGGTAAGTATCTTATAGGCAGCATATTGTTTGTTGTTGTTATCCATTTATTTATCTCATGCCTTTTGATTGGAGCTTTTTTTTTTTTTTTTTTTTTTTTTTTTCTTTTCTTAGAGAGGGGTAAGGGGCAGAGGAGGAGAGGCAATCTTAAGCAGGCTCCATGCCCAGCAAAGAGCCTGACACTGGGCTCAATCTCACAACCCTGAGATCATGACCTGAGCTGAAATCAAGAGTTAAACACTGGGATCCCTGGGTGGCGCAGCGGTTTGGCGCCTGCCTTTGGCCCAGGGCGTGATCCTGGAGACCCAGGATCGAATCCCACATCGGGCTCGCGGTGCATGGAGCCTGCTTCTCCCTCTGCCTGTGTCTCTGCCTCTCTCTCTGTCTCTCTGTGACTATCATAAATAAATAAAAAATTAAAAAAAAAAAAAAAAAAAAAAAAGAGTTAAACACTTAATTCACTAAACCAACATGGCATCCCTGGATTAAAGCATTTAGACTATTTATATTTAAAGTCATTATTTATAGGTATGTACTTATTACTATATTGTTAAATTTTTTGGTTGTTTTTGTAATTCTTCTCTGTCTCTTTTTCCTCTTGCCCTTTCCTGTGATTAGTGACAAGTAAATGCTTACATTCCTTTCTCTATGTTTTTACATACCTATTATAGGTTTTGGCTTATCTCTAGCATCTTAAATATATAGGAATCCATATTAAGTCAATCACTTAAATTTGAACACATTCTAAAAGAACTTTAGAATCTTTGCTTCCACTTTTCATAATTTTCTTAATTTTCTTACCTCTGATTATGGCCTTTTCTTTTCCACTTAAAAGTACGCCCTTTAACATTACTTGTAAGGCTGGTTTAGTCATGATGGACTCCTTTAACTTTTATCTGGGAATTTCTTTTCTCTCTCCCTAAATTCTGAATAATTTTGTCAGGTAGAGTATTCTTTCTTATAGTTTGTTGTTGTTGTTGCTCATTTGTCCCCCCCCCCTTCAACACTTGATATATTAAGCTACTTTCTTCTGTCTTCAAAGTTTCTACTGGAAAACATCTGATAGCCTGATGGAGTTTTCCTTGTATGTAACCAGTTGCTTCTCTCTTTCTGCTTTTAAGATTATCTTTAATTTCTGACATTTTAATTACTGTGCATCTTGGTGTGACCTCCTTGCATTCACTTGTTTAGGGACATCTATGCTTCCTGTTTCCTTCCCTAGGTTAGGGAAGTTTTCAGCTATTATTTCTTTAAATAAGGTTTTTACGTGCTTCTCTCTCTCTTCTCATTTTTGGACTTCCATTATGTGAATGTTAGTATACTTGATATTGTCTTAGAGGTCCCTTAAACGATCACTATTTTATTTTATTTTTTTTTCTGTTCAGCTTGGATGCTTTCAATTTCCCTTTCATATTGCTTTACGCTTGAGGATACAGTTTTCTGTATCCTCTAATCTGCCATTAATTCCCTCTAGTGTATTTTTTTCATTTTGCTTATTGTTTACCTCAATGTTATTAGTTCTTTTTGATATTTTCTATCTCTTTGTTTAAGTTCTTACTGAATATATCCACTTTTCTCTCCAGTGAGGTACACATCTTGATAACCATTATTTTAAACTCTTTATCAGGCAGATTGCTTATCTCCATTTCATTTAGCTCTTTTTCTGAGTTTTCCTTTTCTTGTTCTTTCATTTGGAGCATTTCTCTGTCTCCTCATTTTGTTTGACTTTCTGTGTTTGTTTC
The DNA here is from genome assembly GCF_003254725.2 of Canis lupus dingo. Taxonomy (NCBI): domain Eukaryota; kingdom Metazoa; phylum Chordata; class Mammalia; order Carnivora; family Canidae; genus Canis; species Canis lupus. The sequence continues at coordinate 49,725,841 of NC_064258.1, read as the reverse complement.
TATTATTTAGGCATATCAGCTACATTTTATAAACTAGAGAGAATGACCTTGTGTACAAATGTCCCCTTTGTAGATTATGTGTTCCTGGCAGCTTTGGCTGGCCGACTGGAGCTGTAGTGAACTGAGACTGAGAGGTCCTAAGTTATTTTCTATTATGGACACAAAGTGGGATGTCTGGAGCCAAAGCAGGAGCTGGGCATGGAGAGTCCCAGGGTGTTCTGTGTGGTGGCACCTTTGCAGGACATCCAGAGACAAAGCAGGCACTGGTCAGGAAGTCTGTGGTTTCACTACACGTGAGAGGGCTATGGCAGGACAACTGGACCTGATGTAAGTATGGGTTAGGTAGTCTCCAGGGTGCTCAGAACAAGGGGTGCCTTGCTAAGTTGTCTAGAGCTGAAGAACATATAGGCCTGAAGTGTCCTAGGGTGCTTTGCACCTATGTCACCTTGGTGAGATGGCTAGAGCTGTAATGGGTTCTGTCCAGGGGTGACCAAGCAGTTGCCACACTGGGGATGCCTTGATGGGAACACTGGAGATGGTGAGGTATGATTGGGGGAGCTGCCTTTGGGGCATGTCTGGAGGTGATATAGGCTAGAGCCCAAAGCTCGATGAAGTGGCAAGCTGGCTGGGACACTCAGCCTGCTCCTGTCTGTGCTATCAAGGTGGAAGGGGAATATAAACAGTGGCATATACCAGCCCTTTTGACCGCAGAGAGTGTTCTATGGCTCCTTCCCCAGTTGGTAGACACTCAGGACTATAGCTTGTTAAATTCCAGTTGCTCTTTTAAGCTGTGATTTGTTTTTGTTTTTGTTTTTCCTGTGACCCAGGACAGACAAATCGGTCCCCAATCTCTTAGTACTATTCCAGTCTATTGCAATTTGCAGCCTTGGGGGTGGATGTTCCCACTGTAACATTGTCTCTGTCTCTGCTACTGTTCTCCATGTGGACTCTCCACCTTTGTTATTCAGTCAACCTTCAGCTCTTCTTTTGGAGAATTGCTCTGTATGTAGGTAAAGATTTAATGTGTCCACAGTGGAGGTGAGTTCGGGGTCTTCCATGCCACCACCTGGGACCCTCCTCTAATGCTGTGTGGATTTTGGAATCCTGTCTCCTATAGTTAAGAAGTCAAGGTAATCCCCCAAGTATAGGAAAATATTGAACAGTTGCATATTTTGCTAAATCATATTAATCTCTGATAACATCATAAATTTGTTTACTTAGCCCTGCCAGCCTGAATGATGACATGCAATTGATCTTTGTCTGACAGAGCCTGAAACACTGGCTCAAGACAACACACTGATATGACTCTGGAAAAAGCATTTGGGGTTAAACATGCCAGGTGTGGGCCAGGCAGATGGCATAGCAGCGGTGCCTTGTGTTGTCATGCACATAATCTGATTTTCTGAAATGACCTCGAGACACCAATTTGCTCTGCTCGATATCAGGTGTGCTGTGAGGAGCCCAGTCTCTGGGGAAGGCTCGCACCACTTTTCAGCACTTCTCATCTGTGGGCTAATGGACAGCACTCTCATTGGAAATGGCACTGTTTGCTCTTCGAACAGGAAAAAAATTGTTAAAATGCTGGTAGCTTTAGCAGGCACCAGGTGTGGCAGTAGATCCTGAATAGATAATTGAAAAGATTTTTTTTTTTTTTTTTAGTTGCAACTTTGGCACCCTGCAGTAAATAAATAATGCCATTAGGAGTTCCTACAATGCATAAAGATTGTTTAATTTTTGTTTGAACTATTGATATCCATTTTTCTTTCTGTTCTTTCTCTCTTTCTTTTCTGTCTTTTCTTCCTTTTTGTTTTCTAAAAGCTGTTTGCTATTTTTCCATATTCATCCTTGAAAAAAATTAAATTGTGCAGTGATATAGCATTATTTTCTGTTCAGTGAATGATAGTAATAATAATAATGACTTTTGCATTTATTTCTGGTCAACTTCCTATGACTTTCAGCAGGACAGGTTGTGTGAGAAAGGTATCTGTTTTTCTCTTACTCAGAAAATTGAGGGAACCAGATTCTTGAGCTGTCTAAATTTAAGTGACCCAAAGACATAGGATTTTGCAAAATTCCAGAAATTCACTTAGGAGACCTGTACCAACTTTCCCAACTTGACTTAAGTGCATTTCTGTATTTTGATGGAAAAATCAGATACTATGAAACTTTCAGCCAAAATTTTACTTCTGCATCCTAAACCATTTCTCTCTCTGGATTTATGAGATACTAAAAGCATATTATTTTATTGGTTGTCAAACACTTATTAATAGGTCAAACAATTACTTTAAGTCCTGAGAATTACAGACGGATTGGTAAGGATTTTAACTTTTTAACAACTTGGGTTGCTAACATGAAGACAAGATTTTATCATTAGCAGAAGCTTTCCATAATGCTAGAACTTAAAGTATGGGATTTTAAAGATAAATATATAAATAATGACCTAATTCAATAGTTTTAAATTATTGCCTCTAACAATGGAGGGCAATATTTCTCCCAAGAACTTTGAGCTCTAGGCAAGCCGTATACTGTAGGGATTTCTGGATGTAGAATATTGTTTTGATTTATCATAAAATCATTCTTACTTCCTAGAAAAAAAATCTACTTTCAATATTTGACATTTTTACTTGATGATGTGCGTGGGGAGGCACTGCTTTGCCCACAAGTGGATATGATGTTCATTTCTATCTCTTAATTTCGGTGTCTTAATTTGGAAATTGACACCCTAGAATATATTCAAAGGAAAAGACTGAGATCTTGAAAAAGCTGGGAAAAAATTATTATCTGAAGAATGCCTGAGGGTAGTAGGAACTTAGCATGGAGAAAGGAAGGGCTAGGGGCAAGATAGAGATATGCTTTCAGGGACTGGAGGACTAGCCAGGAGGAAAAGATGTTAATCTTAGCTTGGCCCTCAAAGACAGAATTTACCACTGGAGATTAGAACTGAGAGAGGGGCAGTCTTTAATTCAGTAAAATAATGAAGTTACTCATCCTTGGAACTATCACATATAGTGTGTGCTTATGTATTATGTAGTCACCTTCACTGTTGCTGGAATTCGTGAATCAGTGATGCAAACCATTTATGGTGAGAACTTGGACCAGATCTCTTGGAAGTTCCCTTTTCCAAGTGTGGCTTCTCTTCTTCTGGGTGAATCTGCACACAGCCTTTATCTTTGCATACACATATGTTTCCATATCCATTCCTGACACTATGGCTCCCGGTCCAGCCTTAGACTTTTCCAGTACACACGTGCTCTCAACACTTCTGCCTCCAGTGTTGATTCCACAGGCTGATTCATCTGCATCCCGTGGAAGTATTTATTTTTTCCCATGCTTCCAGTTTTGGGGAGGGGGGGAGAAAACGCCAAAGTCAACACTTCTCAGAGTGTTCGGGAGGAGAATTTTCCTTTTGAAAAACTGAGAGTGTCTTAAAGAGTCGACAAGTTGCACGTGTGTCATCTAAAATTACATCACACCAGCCAATGGCACACTATTAAATGCATCTAAATTCCCTGCCTTCCTTCTCAGAATCTGTTTACAAAATGATTCCTAAACACAGATGGAGCCTTTTCTGCCTGCACATATTAATTTGTGTTTTTATTTATGCACTTCTGATCTTTGTGACGTTTTGTCCTTTAGCCTGACACCACGTCATTTTTTTATGCACGTCCTGTGGAAAGGTGGCCCTTGCCCTGCAGTCAACCTCGCAAATCCCTGACACACATGCATGCATTTTTTATTGTTCTCACATGTTGCTTAACAGCCTGCGTGATTACTGCTTTACAGCACAGCAGATGGGGTTCTTGCATAGCGGTGAAACAGATGAGATGCTCAAATCGATTGTTTTATCAACAATCAGTTGCAGATAAAAATCATTTTAATGAGAGAAATTAATGGTGTTTGCAAACATGATGTTAATTAAAGAACATTGCTCAGGCGGTTTTTTCCTTCGCCTCTCTCTCTTTTTTCTGCGCACAATTTTTTGTTACCCGTGACATCTTTCATTATTGACTCATGCCCCAAAGAAAAGGCGATTAAAATCTGCTTTTGTTTGATGTAGCTTTTATTGAAGAAAGAAATAGATCTTTCTGAAGCTTCCTGGTGAGATGAAAGTCTAATTATCTCCACAAATGAAAGGAAAAGCTTTAATTAGGCCTGTGCTGAATCCGCGCGCTGCGAATTTGTGCATCGTGATGGATGGAGGCCGCATCTCCTCCGTGGCTGCTGCGGGTATAATGAAGGAGGAGGCGAGGTAGCCGCTCCCCGATGCCGCTGGCAGAGGGGGGCCGGGGGCACACCTGGGCTGGGAGCCCGTGCCCAGAGCAGCTGCCACAGGCCAGGTTTCGGTGCCGGCACTGGGCTGTTTCACGGTCTCCGTCTGAGCTTTGATCTCTTCTCAGACAGCAGGGGTCCTAACAAATCAAGCTTTTCATGTTTCACTCACTTTCACTCTCTTTTGCTTCGCCATTCACACTCGCACTCCAAAGAGGATGGATAAAATATTGTCTTTTTCTGAAGCAATTAATGATCAGCAGCTGACATGATTGAAGTGGGTATTATGCCCTACAAGCAGTATTTTAAGGGTGACTGGAGGGAGGAGGCCAGGGAAGGGAATGAATTATTTATTTAACTTTTGAGTTGTTTACTTCGCTGTCTGTGATTTCACTAACCATTTGTGTGTAAGGCCTGATCGGCACGGAGGCTTTTGGAAATGCGCCCGACTGTCCACTTGGGTGTGGGGGGCGAGGGGTTGGCAGTGCGCCTTCTTTTAAACTGCTAATTGTCACGTGGGATCATTAGCTAAAAATCCCCAGGATGGCCAGATCCCTTATTCTGTCCCGCTTTTGCCACGGTGAATGGGGTTCGGTCTACTTTCAAGTTGTCCCTGCCGTCAATGCCGGGAAGGCCTCACTCCTACTTGCTCTCTCCTTGCTTGCTCTCAATTTATTTATTTTTTTTTTTTCGGGGAATCTGAAAGCACTTCTGACATCAAGTGATGATTAGGATTATTATTTCAAACACTGTTTTGTTTTTTTGGTCTTTTTTGTTTTTTTTTTTCCTGGCCACAGTTCACCAAGAAGTTAGGAAGGGAGCAGTTATAACAAAATAGAGCAGCATGTATAGGGGATTTGACTTCCCCCTACTGCCCACCCTTCTTTGGTGAGGAATTCCTATTTTGAAAAAATGATGAATTTATTTCCGAGGTTAAAAAAAAATGAAGCTGTCAACCCTACATCATAGGAAAAAGGAAATGGCGCGTAGAACATAGCACTTGCAGATACTCTAAGTGAGGGGGTGAACTGATAGGTTACTTTGGTGATCTAAAGACAAAACTACATTAGGCAGCCCTTTTTCTATTTTATAGAATGTCGAAACCTGGCAAAAAAGTTGTCCCGTGAATGGAATGTGGTCGAATTACGGAGGTGGGGTCTGACTTGCTCTGTGCGATGGACAATTTGAAAGGACTGCTTTCTTGAACAGAGTTTGTCACTCTCCTAAAATTAAGAAGATTAGTTTTTATGACTGTAGTGTGATGTTTGTTTTTTTTTGTTTTTTGTTTTTTTTTATAACACTTCTGGTTAATTGTTAGATCTCTTTGTAACTGTTGGTTACCTCCCTCCCTCTCTGCTTCCTCCTTGTCGCCTGCCAACTGTTTTCCTCATTTAGAGAAAGCTTGATAGCCTCCGTGTTTTGTCTTAGAGTACGATCGCTACTGTTTATAGATCTCATCCACAGCACTGACCTTCTTGCAGGTGGCTGGCACTCAGCAGGAGGGCCTTATTAAGGTCACAATAAGGAATCAGAGGGCTGGAAACAAAACTTGACAGCTGCCTTGCTCTCATTCCATACTGAAATGATGTCAGTTATGGTCAAAACAGCACAGAGGGAGGAAGGCATTTACAGAGGTGCTAAGGGGTGACAGATGATGTGGATTAGGGAAGAGTAGATGAAATCAAACACTTCATTCCACAGCACACGAGACTGCCCAGACTGTCCTTCTAAAATCAGAAGTGTCTAGGGAAGGGTGGGAACCTTCGTAACTCTGTAATTTATTTCAGTGGAATAGAGCATCAGAGTTAGATAGTAAAATACGACTAAAACGGAATGCCAGAGAACAGATGCAAGCAAACCCCCTAATTAAATGCTCACTTTCCTCCTTTCAAGCTTTATCTGCATCAACATTCAATTTCACTCTTTGGAGCTCAGCACCATCTCCTCCATATGTGAGTTCAGTAGTGATATAAATGTCTTACGTGGGAGTGTGTACAATGCTTATTACATGAAGTGGAAATAGTGACATCGTGGCCTCATGCAGCTATGAAGCCTAAGAAGTTAGACCATGGTTATTGGTAGTTAACTTTCGCAGCAAAAAATATTTTAAATGGACTCCCCCCCCCCCCCACTTCTTTTTAAAATTGGCGTGATATTTAAGGTCATTTAAAGCCAAAGCCATTACACTGATCCTTGAAAAGGTAGCAAGAATAATCCGAGATTCAAAAAGAGTGGGGAGATAAGTTTGCCTTTTGGAGATTTCCCCACTTTTACCAGAGCTAGCTATAACGTTTTGCTCAGTCCAGCCCTAATTCTCCAGAGGGGTAAAAGTGTCTTGGAAAAATAGGCCCAAAATAAACACTTCTTATGAAACACATAAATAAAACCTATTAAAGTTGGGTGAATGATGATTACTTAGTAAATGAATTATTAGTTGACTACTCATTGAGTATTCAAATGAGAATTCAGTAAGTTCATAATCACATTTGAAAAAGGCAAGTAAATAAGTAGGTAAATAGATGTATGTGTAAACAGCTTCAGAATTCAGAAATATCCAAGTAAAATACCCAAAGTAAGGTTCATGTAATACTCTGGAAGTGAGGAGAGAAGATTTCTGTTTAAAGAGGTTGTTATAGGGGCCCCTGGGTGGCTCAGTTAGTTAAGCATCTGACCCTTGGTCTCCATTCAGGTGTTCATCCCAGGGTTGTGAGTTCAAGCCCCGTGTTGGGCTCCATGCTCAAAAATATAGATAAATCAATAGATTGTTATAAACTATCCCCCACAAAAAAAAAAAAAAAAAAAAAAGTGATTCATTGGAGGGTGAAAGGGAGAGTTAGGGAAGGCATTTGTGCTGGTGCCCAGGGCTTGGTGAGTACAGGTTGCATTCCAGAGACCTCAGAGACTCCACCCCCCCCCCACCCCACTGGGCAAGTTCTCCATGCCTTAATTATCTTACTTGGTAAAGGGGATTCCAAAATGCCTGCCATCTCCAGTGGCTGCTATGAGGTTTCAAAAACAGTAACCACGATCTCAGTGTAAATGTCTTTATTATATTCATCAGAATTGTTGTCGCTCTTGGGACTTAAGTTGAGTTGGTGTGGTAGGACTCTCCTGTCTGTGAAGACTCTTTCCTAAACGGAGGTCCTGCTTTCTCTTTGATTCTGGGATGAGAAGTAGCCAATAAGTACAAGATGTCTTTAGAAGAACTAATCCAGGGAGTGTTGCAGGAAGAGGGCATCTGGGGCTCGATAGCTGAGATCTTGGGTAGCCTGAAGGTCCAACGTGCCGGGAGTGGTCTCCAGCAGTGGGAGGTCCTCAGCAGTGGAGGGGAGCTCAAAAGGAAAGAGTACCATGAGATGGAGACCGCACAGGCCTAAAGGCCAGTTCTCTCCAGCCCTGTGCTAAGGATCGATCCACGTGCCTCCAAGAGTCTGCTTTGGGGTACCAAATGTCACATGTGGTCCAGAACCCTTCAGTGAACTCTCTGCCAGCTTCAGAGTGAATTTCAAAGTGCTCAGCACAGCTCTGTGAAGTCCTCCTTGAAAGCCTGTCTTTTGATTACCCACCATCATTTATTGCTCACTGGTTGCCCTCATGAGGCCAATGTCCCAGCCACCCCAAACTCTTTTTCAGACATGCCTTCCCCTGCTGGGTTTCCTCCTGCAGGCTGCCAGCCCAAGTCTACCTTCCCCATAACATTTCTGTGTAGCCTTATTGTGTATCATCGTCATCTGTTTGCCTCATGTCTCCCTTGGAGAAGAATCTACCGCGTTCCCCATAGGCTGAAGACTGTGTCCTTTTCCTCTATATACCCAAGTCCTAGTGCAGTGGCTTGCAGGTGCCAGCAGTAGAAGCCTTTTGCTGTTGTTGTTAATAAAAAGTGGTACAAGAGAGTGAAGAAAGGTGTGGAATTGGTCGATCTGTATAGCATAAAGCCTGTATTTATGAGTTATTATAATTCAGACTTTCATACTGCCTTCAGTTCAGCGTGGTTTCCTCCCTTACATTGTAAATATGAAAGTTCATTTCTTCATAGGAAAAGCTCAATGCTTATAAACATCTAAATTTGACTTCTTGGCTAACCCATTTATCACCCAGGCTCATGTACTTCCACCTACATTCGAAACCAGGACATATTTCTGCTGCAGAGTCTATGAACCAGATTGTCTATTGCACTTAAAAGTGTTTTTATAGGAAACAACCAAACATAAATAATAAATAGTGAAGTACATTTTACTCTTCCATCATGGTATTAATTTGCCCTCCAGTTCCTATGTAATGCATCAGGTGCACAAGTCTAGACTCATTTAGATTAGAAATAGCCCAGAATGTGGATTAGACACATATTTATCATCTTGATTTATTAAGGAGCAGCTGTAGAATGATGCTAATTAAGTGTCTATGCTTTCTTTTTGAGACTATAATTGTTTTTGGAACAAGCAGAAATACAAGGAAACAAATAGTCAGGGTTACTTGAATACATTAAGTCTCTGTTGTAAGGATGATGTTCCCTTACATGTTCCTGAAACTTACACATTTAAGGAGGATATTCCCATGGCTTATAAAAAGTTGCATATAGTAGGCATTCTGCTGAAACATTTTTGTGGCATTATTTATACCATTTTGAATCATTTAGCCAATAGATCCTGAGTGTCCTCGGCCTGTTAGGTTCTCTGCTTGGTTTGCCGTGCTCTCATTGTCAAGTTTTCAATCATTCATATTTGTTTTAATCGAAGTGGTCTAAGTATTCACATGCAGGGGGGATGTGAGCATACTGTATGCTGAAAAGTATTGTTCTTCAGACTTTCTGTAGAAATTATATAGTCTACCTTTACTAGCTAGAAGCAGAGCAATTGTAACTTTTTTTTTTTTTTAAGATTAAACAGAAGCCGGGATCCCTGGGTGGCACAGCAGTTTGGCGCCTGCCTTTGGCCCAGGGCGTGATCCTGGAGACCCAGGATCGAATCCCACGTCGGGCTCCTGGTGCATGGAGCCTGCTTCTCCCTCTGCCTGTGTCTCTGCCTCTCTCTCTCTCTCTCTCTCTGTTACTATCATAAATAAATAAATAAATAAATAAATAAATAAATAAATAAATAAAATAAAATAAAAAAAAGATTAAACAGAAGCCCTCCTATCTCAAGGTCAGTTTCTTCATTAAGACTACCTAGAAAACACAAGTAAAAGTAAATGTATTTTTCTGCATTAGTTATGGCAATAACCTATATCCATAAAGTGAGAGGCATGGTTCCAAGAAGTTTACGGTAGGTAAGTCTAGTAAGAGAAAAAGAATAGGAGAACTTTCCATTGAAAACTTCTGGCCTGGGCAGCCCCGGTGGCCCAGCAGTTTAGGGCCGCCTTCAGCCCAGGGTGTGATCTTAGAGACCTGGGATCGAGTCCCACATCAGGCTCCCTGCATGGAGCCTGCTTCTCTCTCTGCCTGTGTCTCTGCTTCTCTCTCTGTCTGTGTCTGTTATGAATAAATAAATAAAATCTTTAAAAAAAAAAAAAAAGAAAGAAAACTTCTGGCCTAATAAAGAAATACAATAAATAACCCCAAGTCCCTGCTTCCACACCATCCACAAAAGGAAATAGTTTTTTTTTTTTTTTTTTTTAAAAAAAGGAGTTTATGGAGCCTGGGGGGCTCTGTGGGTTAAGCATCTCCCTTCGGCTCAGGTCATGATCCCAGGGTCCTGGGATCGAGTCCCATGATAGGCCCCCTGCTCAGCGGGGAGTCTGCTTCTCCTTCTGTACCTCCCCCAGCTCGTGATCTTTTACATAAATAAATAAAATATTGTAAAAAATGAGTTTAAATAAAAATAAAAGTTTCACACAATTATAAAATACACAGGTTTCAGTAAGGTGTTCCCTGTATCTGATCCCGTTGTTTGCTTTCCTGTTCCTATAACTGTTCCGACTTAAAGGCCATGCTGTTTAAACATATCGTGAGTACAAGAACCTGCAAGCTAGCCTTATAAGGCTGGCCAGCTCCTGGTAAGTGGACTGCTCAGACCACAGCATTAGATCAGTTTTCTTCTTCTTCTTCTTTTTTTCTTTTTCCCCGTTTTCATTTTAGAGAAAACTGCAAAGCTGACTTTAAAAGAAGTTCACTCGGAAATAATTTTCAGCATCAACTAAGAGATGTATATAAATATTTAAAAACAAATAGAATAAAGAAAGTACACCAGCAGTAATCCTGTCAAGCACAGTAAATATGTTCTTCAGCTGCAATATGAACAAAAAAATCACAGTTTGGCAAAACAGTAAACATTATTACTACTCTAAAAACTTGACCCAGATAGGGTTCTTGAAAATCAGGGTTTGGCTCTTATTTTCAACTCAGACCTTTCCTGCAGCAGGGCTATATGTTCCTGTGAGGATATACAATTTATAATTCCATTTTTGAAATTGTAGTAGCAGTATTTTTTTTTTAATTTAAAGCTTTGGTTCACTAACTTATTCTGTGCCTACCTTATTAGCATCATATTAAAAATTCCAGGTTTGGAGGAAAGGTTGTCATATATTCAGAGCATTTGACTCCTCTCTTCAATTGGTCTAATCTGTACTTTTGCTATAAATTTTCTTATAGAAAAAAGGTGAAATAAAATTAGTAGCAGGTGGTTATAGTGTTCCCTTGGGGGAAAAAAAAAGTAAGACAAATTTGCAAATCTGAGGAATAGTTTTACGTTCAATTGTTTGACTTTGCAGAAATTTGTGAAAAGACAATGTTTTTGAAGTTGTAGAACATGTAACACTTCGAGACCAGTCGTGGGCACGTGAGGTCTGTTGTTAAGGCAGTGTGTGAGATGTGTTGGGAGTGAAGGGGGAGCTTCTGGCCAGATCTGTCCTCTCTAGGGTGTCAGGCATGACTGCCACTGATGGCGAGGGGATCCTCCATCCTGTCACTCTCTCCAGCAAAATCTAAAGACAGCAACAAAACAATGTTCTTAGAAAGGCAAAGCCTGCACTCCCCAGCATGAATGGAAAGGATCGTATAATAAATATTCTGACATCTACTAGTGCAAAGACTGGGGCCTAGTAGACACTAGAAAAAGTTGAGGAATGAATGTCAAGTGGACCCTCCATGCAACACTCTAGACATGTCCAATAGATTATGGTGCTACTTTAGAAAGACCTGTGAGACAGGTCTTGGTTATTCCCATTTAATAGATCAGGTAACTGAGGCCAAGAGAAGTGACATGAATGCCCCAGGGACACACAGCATAGTTAACAAGTGGTGGAGCCAGGGATGAAATCAACAACAAGCCAGCTTATTCTTAAAACCAACACTTGTTTAGTTGCATGACACTTTTACAAGCATAACCACATGCAAACATCTTTCTATGAGATAGAAGGCCCAGATGCAAAGTTCCAGCTCTTCTTTTACTCAAGTGTGTGAGAATTTTTAGCTGGAAGTGAATAGGGACTTGCATCTGTTCTCTCTGGCCTGCCTTTTTCTACTTGCAACACCCTCTTGTGTTAAGGTGTATAGCCCTGACTGCACACCATTGTGGTCCTTATTAGCTCCATGCCTGCCCTTGAAGTGGGAAGTTTCTATCAAGTGTATTTCTAAGGTTCTTCTCCAATATGCTTTGAAAAGGCCTGTCAGTAACAACCCAGGAATGGTCTCTCTAGACACTGTCTCTTCGCCAGTTTGCCTTCTTTTTGCTGTCTCTGCCTTGTGCCCCATTATCATGGAAGCCCCACAGAAACAGAGTAAAGGGGCTTCTGCAAGCACTGTGCAATCACGATTGGGATTGAGAGTAGGTATCACCAGCCCACTCTTTAAAGTATGACTTTCACAAGACTTCGCCTGGAAGACTGTCACATACCCTTCCAGTAACTCAGTGTTTGGGAGCATTTCTGATTTCCTCTCATCCTTTGTTTGCTGATACCATGATAAGAAATTGGTCTAAATCTTTTTTTTTTTTTTTTTAAGATTTTAAAATTAATTTATTCACGGGAGACACACACAGAGAGGCAGAGACACAGGCAGAGGGAGAAACAGGCTCCCCAGGATCACGACCTGAGCCAAAGGCAGACACTCAACCACTGAGCCACCCAGAAACCCTGAAATTGTTCTAAATCTTGTAAAGAATGAACCATGATTCACGCAACGGTTTCAGAGTTAATCCTTCCTGTACTTTCTCTGCACCACTGGAGCCTCTCATTCTCCACAACCAATGCCCATCCTGAGCTTGCAGGTCTTGAAAAGACCAATTCTGAAAACTGATCAATGCTACAGCCCCTTGAGGAAAATTAATCGGGTCCCAGAGCAAAGACGGAGTAGATTGGACTCCAGGCAGCATGAACCTTGGGGGTCTTTGCTTTTAGCCTACAGAAACCCTATTGGCTCTTGGATGCTATGATTGTAACCACCCCTCCTTAGACTGATTATGCCTTCTCCCCACAGGTCTCGGAGCATGTCCAATATTTCCAGGTTTCTTCATGCTCACTACGCTCTCTTAAAAACAGCTGCTTAGAACTTCTATATTAGGACCAGGGAAGGGTGAGGGGAATGAGGCCCTGATCTCAGGCACAAAATTTAAGGGGCACCCAAAAAAGTCTGTAATCAAAATAAATGATATAGTAAAGCAATAACTTTAAAAATCAAAATTTGGGGATGCCTGGGTGGTTCAGCGGTTGAGCATCTGCCTTTGGCTCAGAGCGTGACCCCAGAGTCCCAGATTAAGTCCTGCATCAGGCTCCCTGCATGGAGCCTGCTTCTCCCTCTGCCTGTGTCTCTGCCTTTCTCTCTGTCTCTTGTGAATGAATAAATAAATAAATCTTAAAAAAAAATAAAAATTTGTACAATAATCCATGGCAAACAAGATATAAAGAGTTTCAATAAACACAGAATCAATATCACTGTTTCTTTATTTTTTTTTTCCTAAAGCCTCAATAGGGTGCTAGCAGTGCCCTGCTCCAAATCAGTGCAGCCCTGGCATTCCATCTCATGGGGAACAAGAGCGTAGACCAAAGAGCTGGTTGCTTGATCCTTATCCCCTAAATACAGCTACTACTATGTATGGGCCTCTTACTATGTACCACTTTCTATGTATTATCTTATTTGACACATTGAAGGAGATATTACTATTATCTCTATTTTATATATAAGGAAACTAGGGCCCAGACTTACTAATAAGAGATGGAGTAAGGATTCATATCTCTGCAGCCTGTTCCCATGGTCCTGCGCTCAGCCACTAGCCTCATTTGCACTGACTTGCCATTCAATCGTGTTAGCCACCTTAAAAATCCTGTCTCCTCTGCTTTGTACGCTCTAACGTATTCAACAGCCAACGGGCTATAGTTATATTATTAACAAACGCAATTAGATGGAAACTAGGAAGTTGGAAAGAAATAAAAATTATCCTAGAGTCACTAAAAGTGAGGAAGACAGACTTGTTCTCAAACCAGATAATTAGGCTCTTTCAATTCATGACCCCCCCTTTTTTTTTATGTTTCAGGGAATGCATATTACTTTACTCAGTTTTCAGCCTCTAGAACCATATATACAACACCTGTGTATTCCTGACTCATATATCTTTTCTAAAGTCAAATAAAACTCCAATCAGGAAAGGAGATGCCCCAGAGTATGGAGAAGAGGTACCTGCCGCATATCTAGAAGGTGGGGGCGCACAGGGATTGTGCTAAGCACAAAAACAGAGCATAAACATTAGCGTGGGCCCCGCAGAGCTAGGCTGTGCCTCTGCAAAATGCTTTTATTACCCATTATTTAAAAGATGCTATAGGACTCAGGATATTAACAACAACAACAAAAAAATAGCTTTCTTTACACTCACATGTCTATTGTAGGGTTTATTTCCCTAGCATATTCCAATTGTCTAACAATTGGTTTGTTCATTTATTTTCCAATAACCAGAAAGCTTTTTCCACTTCACAACTATTTCATAATAGGGCTGATGCCTAAACCATAGGGGAAAACCTGAATGGTTCGCATACACTATCTTATGTACTAAATTTTCTACCACATGGGGCTTTCCAAGTGATAATAGAATAATTCTCTACTTTTATCAAACATGTTTTTTTTTTTTAACCCTTTGACTCCCCCCCCCCATTGGAACAATATTTTGGTGTGTCTCAGATTTTACCTAAGGAACAAGCATTGAATATTTTGCCAGTTTTAATTAAGTCCTTTCCAGCACGCTCAGGTGCACTCATTCAAAGCTATCCATCACATCCAAGCGCATCAGGAGGAGGGTTTAACATGTGTTGAGTAGTAATCTCGTTGTATTTGTGTTCATCTGTTCATCAAGGAAAAAAAAATAGTCAATTTAAGGCAACGTGGGAGTGGCAATCCTTGTCTTTAAGGCAACTGTTGTATAATTGACCTCCTTTAGCATTTAATTTCTCAAGTCTCTAGGAAGCTTAATTTTGAACATCAAAGGGGTACCTGTGGAAGAAAGTGTTCCAGACTGGTGAGTAAACAAATTAGAGTTAATAGGGTCATTAGCTTTTGTGGTAAAAATTTAGACTGGGTATTCCTCACTAATGGATGTGTAAACTGTCAGCATGTGTTTTTTTTTTTTTTTTTTAAGCCTTTTAAAATATAATTAGATCTGGAATTTGACAAAATGTTATATATACTCTTTGCTTCATGCATTCTCTTGGTTTAAATTGGGCTTGGTTTCTGTAATGCTAAAGTGTTTATGAAAATCCCTTCCTAGCCACATGTAATTCGTGCTGATAAATGTACCCCTGTATGTCCATGAATTATAGAGCTCCGTGATTCCAGCCACATGGTGAGAATCACACTCCACCATCCAGGGTGCCAGCTACGTAACAAAGTGTCTGGCTCCTAATTGCCCACAGCACAATATCAACAGTGATCTGTTTAAACACATTGGGTAATTCATGAAGATACAATGTGGGGGGGTGGGGGGAGCAGAATTAATAAAACAGTTTGTTTTGCATTAAACCTCAAGACTGGTGAAGGAAAAAAAATAGATATGTTTAACATAGAGGAAAAGCAAATATTTGCTGGCTTTGACAGAGGAGACTTACAGCAGCTATTTAGACTGGAAATCTACAGCTGGGCAAGCACATCCAGTGGTAAACCACCTCCTTACTGTGAAAACTTATTGTACCAGCAGGATACGGGAAGAGAGAACAACAATGAAAGAGAAAGTTAAAAGTGAAAGAAAAATAGAGTAAGGCAGAGATCATGGGGTGCTCTGTGTTTTAAAATGTGTGTTTGGGAGCGACATAATATAATTTAATTATGAATGAAGATTTTCAAATGCACATTTACTCTTTCCCTTCTGAAAACATAACTTATTAAAG
The DNA here is from genome assembly GCF_003254725.2 of Canis lupus dingo. Taxonomy (NCBI): domain Eukaryota; kingdom Metazoa; phylum Chordata; class Mammalia; order Carnivora; family Canidae; genus Canis; species Canis lupus. The sequence goes on along the minus strand of NC_064258.1, from coordinate 49,710,271 downwards.
CCCTGTTGCAGCTTTTCTGATAACTGGTACAAGTCACTTTTACACTAAAAGTGTGTCTTCTTAATTCCCTTTTGTTCGTCTCCTATTATCTCCATCAAAAGAAGAATGTTGTATTTCCCATTACTGCTTGCATCAAAACAAAACACACATATAAAGATTTAAAATGCCATGATTAATATTCAGAGTTTTTAGAGGGACACAATTATTGTGGTGGGTTTTATACACCACTCAGAGATAATGATGGTGAGTTTTAGTAATTCCATGCTTATGGGTGATTATGTTAACATCATTTTTATCTCGTGTCAACTGGTTTTGTAGTTATGGAATTAAGATAGTTCATTACTTTCAAAGTCATATAGTGTGACTTTTTTGAATTTTTTCCTCCATATGGAGAAGGCGTGTTAGCCAATGAATTTCCAATGCTGGTACCTCTAGACCATAAAAGTCTAAAAAATGGAAATAGCACAATAGAGGCTGGTGAGCAAACCCGAGTGAGGGAAGTGCAGCAAAGCCTCCAGGACTCGAGCACAGAGTGTCCCCATGAACTCACTCAGCACATGGAAGCTTTAGAATTGCTCAGTCAGAGTTTCTATCTTTGTTCCAAATACATGTAGCGATAAATACCCACATGGACCTCAAGCCCGTGAGGCTGCCCGGTTACTGAAGTTCATTCTAGGCCCAGGTCAGCAAATGAAGCATTAAGCTTTTCTATAATATGGTGGCAAAACCCCAAATCTTCTACTCTTTTCAAGCTTTGCCATCCTTAGGGAAATAAACTCTGAGGAGCCATAAAGGCCTTCAATTTACCACTTGTAAACAGCCTTATCATTTGCTGTGGTACTGACACACCACTTCCACACAATGCAGCAACAACCTGCGCCCGGCTAAGCCATGCTGCGCCGGCAAAAGAGAGAAAATGCTGATGTGCTTTCTGCACTGGACTTATAGCCTGAATTTTTGGAATATTCCTACCTACACAATCCTGCTGTCACTCCTTCACCTTTGCAGCTGTCAGAGGGGACCCGTACGTACGTGTGTGCGAGAGCGTGTATCCATGCACACATCTAATCTAAAGGGAAAGGGAAGGGTGTGGGAGAGAGACTATTTTGTGTAAGGATTAAACAAATAACTATGCATAAGCACAAAGCAAAACAAAGCCATATTTTCTGTAAGAGAGCAAAAATGGAAATTGCTTAAGTGGCTGTGTCCAAGGAAGCATCGGAGACGTTTCAGGAAATGTAAGGATGACAGAGATGAAAAATTGATCCTGAAAGAGAAAGAAAAGCCTTTCTTCGAACCAGATGGAGCCTTCTCTTTCAATATCCACCTAATGAAAATTATTCAGTGGATAATTTTGGCCACTGCAAATGCAGGTGTAGACTTCTGCTGGTCTGTGTTGTCGAACACGGAACAACTGCACGACCCCAGAAGTTCCAAGCATCTGTGTCTTTTACCTGAATTAATCACGGGGCACAAATTAAAAGTAAATCATCAATCATCATTAATTATCTGTTCAACCGAGGTCTGTACTTTCTTACACTTTAATCTTCATTAACATGTAGGAAAGAGAACGTCCCAGAGGGCAGGCCACAGGCCTGTGTGTGGTGCGTGTTTGTCCCTCCGGAACACGTAACTGCTCAGAAAAATTGCTCTCCTCGTTGGGAACCCGATCCCACCAGGGCTCTTCCTCTGAATGCTTCAGATTAAATCAAAAGGCTCAGTTGGAGCAGCCATGGGCCAACCCAAGATTCAACTCTTTCTGCCTGAGACCCTGGTGTCCCATCACTTGAGTACCTCCTACTCTTGAGGATGGCACTCAGACCATCCCCCTGTATATCACACCCCTGCATCCTGGGGGAGTGCTGTGGCTTCTTCCTTCCAGATGTGTTTCCCTTACTCTGCTCTGAGCTGCTCGGAGCAAAAACAACTCTTCAGAATTCCATTAGCTTCTTTTAGTTCATGTCGCATATACAAGTAAGCGCCTGTCTGGTGTGTAAAAATTGCTTGCAGTTAGGTTACGTGAAATAGTTTACCTGTAAAGGGAAAGGTAAAATGCAAAGCAATTTTGATGAGCTGGGTAATGAATGATGGATTTTATGCAGAAGCTTCCCGTTTTGCATTGTATTGTTTCCACTACTGAAGGATATAGACGTTCCTGGCATGGGCAATTATGACTCAATGACAAAAGATTCCTCTTATATGCCACAGCGTCCAGAAACACAGAAACAGCTTTGTCTCAGACTGTCCTCGTTGCTCAACGAGTCTCTCACTGTAAATTAGAAGCTATGCTGTCCTTCCCCAACATTCAACCGTGTCCCTTGCAATCCCCTCTCCCTTATTCCATGTCCATCATTACCAAGCAAGTATGCAATGGCCCATCTGATCCAGAATCTGCCCCAAAGAACCTGAGGAGCTAATGTGGGAAGCCCACATTCCTCAGGCTAGCTGCTCTTTCTAAGGGGAATGTATCATCGTACTTAAAATATTGGTGTTTTATAATGGACGTGATTTCACATCCATGAGAGGGTCTCGCAAAAATCCTAATAGTATTCCTTAGAGCTTGAAGATATTTTGTGTTTCTACACATAGCCCGAGAATGAGATTACTTTTATTATCGGTTCTCAAGCTTTTAAAATGTTCTGACATGATTAGAGTGATCTTATGAAAATTATGTAGTTGCACCCTGATTAGTTAAGCTAATCTCCCAGAAAGAGCCTCCAACCTTTTCTCTAAACATTTTTCTTAAAAAAAAAAAAAATTGTTAATTAGAAAAACTGTTGTGATGTGTCTCTTATTAGCGATGGAAACATGAAGACTCAGTAGGTCTTCTTGCACAGAGCTGATATTAGAAAAACAGCAAATGTGGAGAAATAGGTGAATTTAGTCTGTTCCTCCGTCGGTTTGTAAAGGCCTCAGATTACAGTGCAGGCGTGGTTTCCAGAACTGTTTTCCGGGGGGCAAGGTGAAGACCCAAGCGCAGGTGCGGGAGAATGAAAGGACCAGAGATGAGAACCCATCTCTGATTCGGCTCTAAATGCTGCCTTATTGACAAATCAGTCTGCACCCTCAGGAAAATGGGATTGCATATTTTCCTTCTTCAGTTAATTCTAGAACTTGCTTTGCCTGTTCCCAAATGCCGTTGGCCAGCCACGTCTATGGCAAATTGGTAAACCAGCGTGGAAACGTATTTCCTTAAAGCAAGCTCTAACTGAGAGGAGAGTATGATGTTCTTCTCTCAAGGATCAGATACCCTCACAGAGGTCCCCCATGCACCACAAAGCAGTTTTTACCTTCAAAAGTAGCAGCGTCCTTTGGTGTACTTAGAGCAAAGCTACACAGAATGATGTCCTACAGGATTCAAACAGTAGCATACAAGAGCTCAATCATCTCTGAAGAGCTTTCATTTGACAAAGAAGGAAAAGGAAACAGGTCTTTGTTGGTTTTGCCTTTTTTAAGAAACAAAAGGCCGTTCAATTCTCTTTTCCCTTTCCTCTTCCTATTACACTCCCAGAATTCTGTATGGTTTGCTGCTGTGGAAGACAAAGGTGGCTAGCTCCTTTGTCATCCCCCTAAACACTCACCTCTTTAAAATCATGCAAATCTTTCTTAAGAAAGATTCACTTGCGAAAATGTGGGTGAACAGCACTTACAGTCATTTCCATGGTCTTGTTGGTTTTAGGAATATGGAATGTTTTTTTCTTCCAATTCTGCTTTAGAGCGTGAATCCAGATGGGACAATGACTCATCAGATTTATCACAGGACAAGTAGAAATCGTGTCTAATAAATTGGCGGCTTCTTTCCCTACTGGATTTCTTAGGACAGGGTTCCCTTCCCAGAAAATCTCCTTAGCAGATACGGATGCTGTTGGAATGGAGAGGAAAGGTTGAAAAGGAGCAAAACTAAACTCGGAGTCATTTCCTCGTCTTTGGGATGAGGCACAGGTCTGCAGTCAGCAGTATGTAGGCTATGCCCCGACTTAACTATGAGTAAAGAAGCTATTTGATTAATCAGTTCCTAGCAGGTTTTACACATTAAATTTACTTTTACAAAATCCAAAAGTTATTCTTATCCATACCTCTCAGTTTGACTGATTAATTATCTATGGTTCCCCAGCATATACCATGATCACAGTAATGTTCTTTGGAGATATAATCATCAAAGAGCATCCCTTGGTTAGTGTGGTACATGAGAAGGGCATAAATAATGAAACAGAACAGGGGCCATTAATTCGTTCTGTTTTGTTTTCAGTGCTTGGAGGTTGGTTTACTAGGTAGGGGGTATGGAGTAGATGGCAAGTCAGGGGAAGCTGGAGAGTAGGGTTTCTGTATCAGAATTTTGCACTGTGCCTTTCAGCCAGTCCTTCTCTTTGGGCCATGAGCCCTGGAGCCCTGGCAAGCCTTGAGGGCTTCGAAAGTTCTCATTTTGACTTGCCAAGCCTTGGGTATTCCTGCGGCACAGAACTCTCATTTGGAGCTAAATATGTGCTTATGCAACATCAGATGATTAGAAGAAAGTGCTTGGCTGTGACTTACACGGTTTACGTTTTAACCCATTGTTTAATGCAGATTGTAAGCAGATTTTTTTTAAGATTTCGTTTATTTATTTGAGAGAGAGAGAGAGAGAGAGAGAGAGAGAGATAGCATGCGAGAGAGCACAAGCAGGGGGAGTGGCAGAGGGAGAGGGAGAAGCAGGCCCCCCGCTGAGCAGAGCTCCATCCCAGCACCCCGGGACCATGACCTGAGCCCAAGGCAGCTGCTTAACTAACTGACCCACCAGGTACCCCAAATAGTTTTTTTTTTTAATTTAAAACGTGCTATTGCGAATTAATGATAAGAAGAACAGAGGGAAAAAGCAAAGCTTTTAAAAACAGTCTGCCCTTTCGTTTGATGGGTTTGAAGCGCTGCTAGCTGAGTGCACTTGGCACCTCTACTGTGCATCATTCTTCCCAAATACTTATGCTAGATAACATTGATGTCAATAAATTCTGACAGTTTGGTTCTTTGTAATATCCCTTTTCCTATTTACGTTCTTTCCCCGTGTTGTCATTTTTCCCGGACTCGAATGTTTCCATTGTATAGATATTTTAGAACAAAATTATGGTTGACCAGCTAACTTATTGAATACTGATCTTTTCTCAAATGCAGTAGTCAAGGGCTGTGGCCTGGCAGGTGTTTTTACCACATACTAATGGGAGCAGCTGGGTTAGAGCCCTCGGGCAGAACTGAACCATGCATAGGGCCACTCCTCACATCTCCCCGTGGGTAATTAAGTGGTGTAGTGCTCCAGCCTGCTAAGGAAACGTCAGCCCTACTCCTGGGTTGATTTTTTTTCTCTCTCTCCTAGTGGAGAAGAGAACAACACGATAGGTCTTAACCAAATAATGTAACAACAGGACGTTTGAGAGAGGCATGTTTTCTAGGATCTCCGCATTTAGCTTTCCCTGAATAGTCCTACACCAAAACATTCAATTGTAGCATCCCTCTAACAAGCCCAATGAACAAAGTTCTGAGAATGGAATACTGTGTTGTTATTTTCCTTTGTCGTAATCTTGTATGTAAGGGGTTGATCCATTTCCCTGGTTGAAGGAAATCATTCTTTCAACCTTCTGAAAAAAAAATGAATTCTATGAAATCTAATCATTTTTTGTTTGTTTGTTTTATAACTTTAAAACAGTTGAAAAGCAAGCAGGGTAGGGCAGGGGACAAACAAGTTAAAAAAAATGGTACTTTGGTCATAAAGACCCCACAGGGTACAAAATGTAAGATCTATCAGAAACATATTTCTGACCCCATCAAATTCATATTTGATAGATAAAAGAATGTTGTGGGGCTTTTTTTTTGTTTTGTTTTGGGTTTTTTTTGTTGTTGTTGTTGTTCGTTTTTTCAGGTGTAAGCTCCACTTCAGTGGACTTGTTTTGTAGCCAGAACCAATTGGGATGTTTTACAATGTGACTCAAAAATAGAGCTCAGCCAAATGGGAATGGGTTTTGTCTGATTGCCATTTATTAAAGGGCTTTTCTTATTTATCCCTCTGGAGTACAATAGTAAGTATACCCCTTGCTCTTTTGCACTTTGTGCAAGGATTTCTCCTTACGGTGTTTAGAAATTCTTGTGGTGGTGGTGGTGGTGGTGGTGGTGTCTACCATTTGTGGTCGGGACTTTAAAACTGAAGGATTAGTTGAGAGAAGCAAGTACAGTGGAGAGAGCTGTTTATAGTTTAACTATAGTTAATTTTCCCTCCATCTTCTCTGGAGACCCTCTTTCATACTTTCTCTCCTGCACGTCTGTCTCTGTTTCTGCTTCTCTCTGTATCTCTCTCCATTAGCCTCAGAGCCAGTTCACCTGTCTCTCTCTTTTTTAGTAGCAGGAAAAACATATTTGCATGACTATAATTTGGTTCTGAATTAAGCACTAAAATTAAACCCACAGTCAAACACCACCTCCTTTAGTGATTGGAAGACCCTTCCCAGTGATGCTCCTTGGCTCAGGAGGCTTAGCTCAGGATTTCTGAGTTCATCCTTGCTGCAACTCCCTCCTCTGACCTCCTGCAACCAGCACCGTTGCTTGCCGAGAGAGCTCAGCTTCTGTCTGGGTTCATAGTTGCTAGAGGTTCCAATCTACAAAATGTATCCCTATTTCCCTGTTTCGTTCGAGAAACATTAAATGTGATTTCCAAGTGAAAAATGTTAGAAGTGCCTGACCAAACTGTATTTCTAATGGCTTTGTGTAAATGGATTCCCTGTTAAGTGTTCCTTTTTTTTTTTTTTCTAATCTATCTGAAGAGGAAATGCGTTAAAAAGCTGAAATCTTTGGTAGCGGATTTTTTTTTCCCATTATAAAAATATAACATTGAACATTTGCAAAACATTCATATAGATGTAAATATGTGTGTGTATTCAGAAGAAAATAACAGTAAGAACATTTTTAATTCTCCCACCAAGAAAATTATATATTACATTGTGGTACATTTGCTTGCATTTTTTTTTTAATGTAATATATGTACATACACTTGGCATTTTAGTGTATAAAGCCATCTGTAGATCACCTTTCTTTTCATTTAACCTTATATCATAAATACTTCTATGTTAAATTCTTCAAAAATATTATTTTAATGTCTGAATAATATTCCATTGTGTGAATATACCTCAATGAACTGAAAAATTATTTTTAGAAAGAGAGTTAAAACAAGAACCTCGTACATAAAGTTTTACATTTATCTCTGATTACTTTTTAAGGAAAAAATGGAATTATTTTGTCAAATGAAAATCTGTGGTTTCAAATATGTTATCTTCACAAAATAGATATTTAATATATGCATTTTCTATATTGAGTTCTTACTTTTTTGGCATATATTCCACCTAATATCATACTTAAAAACAAAGCTATCTAATTTCTACAAAGTAGTCATTATAATAAATGACTTTCAGGACAATTATATATATATATATTTTTTTACTATATATATTTTTTACTATATATATATTTGATATATATATAATATATCATATACTTTTCTTCCTAATCCTAAAGAAATAGGATTATTTTCTTAACTAAAAATAAATATCATAAGTTCTACCTTGATATCGAGAAAAAGTAAGTTCCAGCATAGTGCTAGACTTGAGGTAAAATTAAAAAGATTTAGCGATAAGATTTATGAACTTCTCACATAAGTGTGGCTCACAAAGTATAGGCAAGTCTAAATTACTGATATTTAACAACACTGGTAATAGCTAATACACTGAATTCCTTTTTTTTAAAGATTTTATTTATTTATTCATGAGAGACACACAGAAATAGAGAGAGAGGCAGAGACACAGGCAGAGGGAGAAGCAGGCTCCATGCAGGGAGCCCGATGTGGGATTCAATCCCAGGTCTCCAGGGTCAGGCCCTGGGCTGAAGGCGGCGCTAACCTGCTGAGCCACCCGGGCTGCCCTAATACACTGAATTCCTACTAGCATCAGCCACTGTTTGAAGTGTTTTATATGCATTAAATCATTTAATCCTCATAACAACACATGAGGTAGAATGACTTACTGACCCCATTTTACAAATCAGGAAAGTGAAGGTCAGGGAGGTGAAGTAACCCTTCAAAAGACACCCAACAATGCGTGGAGTGGAGTGGACAGTCTTCAATCAGGTCTACCTCAAGGCACCTGCACACTCCACCTCTACACAACGCCGCCCCCTGGTGTCGACGTGCGTATGCTCTGCAAGTGTCTGTGCATCCAGGGGCTGCTCACTCAGAAATGACTTTAAAAGGTTTTCTATTGTATAATATGGTGAAGCGCTTATGACCACACTCACACACACATACCCCACACACCTGCACATATATGTGTAGATATATATGTATCTGTATATTTGATATAAATATATTGTATGCTGGACTCTATGAGTAGTATAAATAAAATACACACACACACACATATATTACATTTAACATGTTTAAAGAGGTTTTGCTTTCATTTTCCTGTCACCCAGGAAGGCACAGCAGAGATTACTAAACCCATTTTATAGAGGACAAAACAGGCTGGGACAGGTGAAAGTAACTTATGGCATGTCCTGCAGTGAGGAGAGGCCGAGAGGGATTAGAACCACATCTTCTGTTAGTCCGGTGTTCCTTCTCCTCACCTTATATGTCACCAGCAGTGCCTCTCCTAAAGTGTCCAAAGACATGAGCAGAAACTAATGGGCAACGACAAGGACAAGCAGGAAAGATCTGCCGTCAAACATGAAAACTCTAGAGGGACATCTGGGTGTCTCAGGGGTTGAGCGTCTGCCTTTTGCTCAGGCCATGATCCCAGAGTCCTGGGATCAAGTCCCTCTCCCTGCTTCTCCCTCTGCCTGTGTCTCTGCCTCTCTCTGTCTCTCATGAATAAATAAATAAAATCTTTAAAAAGAAAGAAAAGAAAACTCTAGAAAACAGAAGGGCATGATAGAGCTGCTCTCTGAAGATGGGAGTGTAATGTTAACAGATAACCAAGTAGGAAAAACTACTCATTTTTTTGCTTCCATTCTCCTCAGGAAGAAGGATTAACTTCAAACAGAAAACGGAGGGAATATAGGGTGGGGGAGGCAAATACTGAACGCATAAATCCTTTCGAGAAACAAGAGAAGTTACCAACTGACAGCCTAAGATAAACATAATCACATTTGGTTGGGGGAGGGGAATAATTGCTATTTATCTCAGGATAATATAGATTCTTGCTAATGGTGCCAGTGGGATAAACAGGCGCTGCTCTGTTGCTTCACCTGGAAGGTGAAGGGAGGGCCTGCTAACGTGAGGCCACAGGCCTCGCATTTACGCTGAGTCACTCACTGGCCAGGTCAACCTCCCTTGTGGTCAGGGACAAACATTTGTGAGGCCGGCACTTGGGCCAGAGTTCAGTTGGCACAGTGCTATTATACGTTCATAGTAGGTGCTTGAAAAATATTTGCTGAATTAAGTAGAATTGGACTGAACTCTTTCATGAGGTTGCCCAGGCACAGAAGCTCCCTTTCTCTAAAGTACAACCTTCCTTCGGGGCCTGCAGAAAAGACCAAAGTCACTCAAAATGTGTCATGAGACAGAGAAAACTAGTCGTCATTAGAAACAGGCTACGTACAAAAAACGTTTTGATAGCACAAAGACTTGCTCTTCTCTTAACACTCTGATCTCGGTAAACTAGAATAATAACTGTGTACAATTACATTTTAATTTATGCCCCAAATGAAAAAGTACTTTTTTTTAAAAGTTGCATTTTAAGTGTCACAGAAAAGGCATATTAAACTATTATTTCTTTCTCAGTGATCATAAAAACATGCATTCTGAAACCAGGACAGCTAGATGCTTAAAAGCCCTACATATAGGGTAATAAATAAGATGAATGAATAATTGAAATTTTGCATTATGTGGCACCAATAGATTAATTTTTACAAGGGAACTTATTTCCAGTAATGATCTTAGGAAGTGATCACTCATTAGTAGCTGTCAGTGGATGGAGGAGGTGGCCAGCCTTTCCTACAGAAAATGAAGCAACAGAGCTGAATTCATGCAGATTTCTCTTAAGAAGAATATTTTACAGGTAAGTCATATCCACTCTAACAAGCCAAGCTGATCCTGAGGTACCTCTTGCTGACAGAACATAAAAAGCCTTTTTTTTTCCCCCCGTTGCTACCAAGGACAGAATTTGTGAATTCAAGCAACTTAATGAGTTTTAAGGGGACACTTTATGCCTAACATGGAAAATAACGCATCTTCTTTTCCAAATTCTGTAGAAATTTAATCCTCAAAACAGACATAACCATAAAAATAAAACTGATCTTTAATGGATGTTGATTCAACAACAAAGATACAGCCTGTTCAAATGCCAGATTCTTTGGAGGAGTAAATAGGTCGTGTGTGTGCACACACATGTGCGTGTGTGCTGCGTTGCGTATTTCTAGTTATAATTCCTCATAAGGCCCACACGTGCCATTTGCATTTGCGTTTTGCAAATTAGAAGTGGTTTCTGCTACTCTTTTCTCCCTCTTCCTCCTTCCTTCACCGCCCCCCTCTCTTTTTATGTCAACCCTAATTGTTCAGGTCTGACTCTGATATCATTCTTACTCTGATACCATGACTTTTGGAATGTATCATGCCTTTTTATCCATAATGAATGACTATTAGCATCAATTTTTATTACATTCAAAATAGCCATCAATTTCTCCTTCAATTACATGTTTAAATGTCATGTAGTTATTTTCTGCCTCATGGATTAGATAATAATCAGAACCAGAGTGACTTTAACTTGAACTGACCCATGGAATAAGAGTGGCCTGCATTATACAGAAAAGAAGTAGGAAAATAAATATTTACAGTGATGCTCTGGGAAGAGAAAGAAAAGGTTGGTCCAGGAAAGCCTTTCATAGACAAAAGTGCCAGAGGAAAGCTCTGTCTTGCTCAATTCTTGTCTTAGCCTTGGTGCCAAGACGACCATCTATGTGTCAAGTGTCAACAGACGTAGGCATGCATGTCCTCCAGTCTATTTCTGCTGAGTTTGTTGGCCCCATGCTCTTTCGATCATGGGCTCTACCTCTTTCAGAAGGGAGCACATTAAAAGCCCCATGACATTATGTTTTAAATCACGAGTTTACACATAGGTTGTGAACTGTAGCAAATTATTTGAGCACCCACCAGTTTCAGATACTTTTGAAAGCTCTGGGAATACAGCAAACAAGACAATTGGGATTCTTACTTTATGGGGCTTTCAGTATAATGGGGAAGAAAGACATTAAACAAATAATTACAAATGTTAAACGCTGTAGAGGAGAAGCCCAGGCTGTCATGGAAATCTAAAGTGGAGGACCTCTGCAGGTGTGTGTGAACGTCTATGCAGGGGGAGTGGGGTGTACAGAAAGCTCCCCCGAGGCTCTGCTGCTTAGGCAGAAACCCGAAGGAAGCAGAGCCGTTAGTACTGTGCCATTGGTGTTCATTTCTGGACTCCAAAACATGCCATTAACTTAGACCATGATATAAGGATAGAGACCACCCCTGCGGGTGCACCTGGCACACTTTGCACAACTGTTCACCACTGTGTCTCAGAGGCAGCTAGCTGGAAGAGAAAGCAGGGACCCAGCAGCTGAATTGTGTATGCGACGTTATGGCTTTAGCATCTTGTACTAAAGAAATGGAAAGCCATTGGCGTGAAATGCGTTGAAAATGTTCCTCAAAATTGAGATCTGATTGCAGGAGGATGAAACAGGATGTGGAGATGAGGATTTAGAGTTTTCTAGTGGTTATGGTGAGCAAAGACTGTAGCCAGGATTATGACCATGGCAAATTCCAGCCATGTTAGGAGGTAGGCCCTACAGAGTACATGGGTGTGGAGGTAAGAAATAGGGACAAGAATAACATTGAAATTCCTGGCTTGTACCTTATCCTGAAATAGGCGTAATAGGGGTCAGTTTTTAGCATGTCGAGTTTTAGGTGGTGATGGGACAGACAAATGGAAATACTGGATAGAGGAAACAACAGGTGGTTCTGGAGAGACGAGAGTTTTTGGTGAGAGATATAAGTTTGGGGATAAAGTAACCTATTTGAGTATGTTAAAACCAAGACTCTCTGAGTGTACCTCTACTAGCAAAAGAGAAGAGATTAGAAATCAATGATATTACAATATTTCAGAGCTTTATAAAGCCCATATATGTAAGTGGAGAGGAAACTTCTATATTCTATTAGTTAAAAAGAAAAAAACAGAATGATTATGAGTGGCTATATAGTTTTCCATGTGCAACAATTTTTAGGCCTGTCCCTTTAAATTTATAGCATATCAGATGTTGTGCCCTTTAATTTTGTATATTAATTTTTGTATATAAATTTCTACTTCTTTGATGATTTCCTTAAAATTATTCTTAGTTATGATGATCATTTGTTAAAGACTTTAATGTATTTCCAAAATTCTCTCCATAACCACTTTACGAATTGAAACGACCAACAGCATTGTAGGAACATGTGAGAAGAAAGACTTTTCAGCTCAGGGTTCTAGGGGAGAGGATCTGTGACGAATGATTTTATTAGAGATGTTTTTTTCCTTTTAAAGTCCCTCTGTTCCGGGGCACCCAGGTGGCTCAGTGGATTAAAGTCTGCCTTCAGCTCAGTCATGATCACTGGGTCCTGGGATTGAGCCCCACATTGGTCTCCCTGTTTAGGAAGGAGTCTGCTTCTCCACCCCCCCTTTGCTCCTCCCCCTGCTTGTATTCTCTCTCTCTCTCTGTGTGTCAAATAAATAAATAAAGTCTTTAAAAAAAAAAAAAAAGAGTAAATTTCCTTTGTTCCTGGAGAACTCAGTCATCAGGGTAAGACCCTGAGGGGAAGAATCAAGGATGTGGCTGTCCAAGGCCTGCTCTGCTTTCTGAAGGGATGGAATCCTGTGGCCCTTAAGGTTCTGTCTGGCACACTGGGTCCTAAAGAAAGAGCGTCGCAGGACAAAGCCCTACTCAGGGTTACAGGATCTACACGCCACCATTTATAAACAGTACCCCTGCCTCTACCTTAAACTAGATTGTGGATATAGGATTCTGATTTCGGAAAAAAAAAAAAAAAAAAAAAAGTATCACAAACTGCAATACCAGAACATTTTCCCACTCGTGTTTTCTCATGGGCCTGGTGGGTGATCAGTTACATCTGGGGAAAGAGATGGACAGAAGGTCAGCATTCTCCAGCACGTTTTCAGTACCAGTATTTGTTCCTGGACCTCTGCTTGGTCCCTGAAAGACTGTCTGGTTTTCAAGCTACTAGGCCCCCAGAGGGGAGGGAGCTGTCCCCAACACTCATTCCCTGGCACAGACATTTCCTATGGGTCTCCCTCCCACCCGGTATCCTTCCTCTCTCTTCCAAGGAGTCAGCCAACACCAGGCACGACGAGATAGCCTTCAACTACTGCCAAACCCACCATGTGTTTCTGAAATACTGTTAAAACAACTTGTTTGTGTGTTTACCCCTCTGCCTTGATTTTTTTTGACTTTTTATTAATTTTCTAGGCATAGATAGACCTTTACTCAGACTCATTCTCTCTCTCGTTTTTTAATCCTCTCTTCCAAATTCTTCCTTGTTGGATAGAACCTCCTTGATGGAGGTTACCGGTATAACCTCCTGTCTTCAGTTTACCATTACAACTGACAACGTTAGCCACTGTTGTCATCACTGATAAAAACAAAAACCTGTGGTAGACTCTGAACCATAACGCAGAGCCCCTGAGCACCGACCTTGAAGCCAATCGGATCACAGGTGATCTAGTGAAGGCGACACAATCATTCTGAGATTCACACAAAGACTTAGGGAATCAACTGGGTAACTTTAACTTAGAAACAAAGATTTTTACTTGTAACAGAATTTTGAAAAGGATTGCATTCAGGGTGTTTGTAGTTACAGGAAATTGATATAAATCTCAAACAAGAAGACTTGAACTCTTTGTATGAAATGACCAAACATATTTACCAGCTGATTGTAAAACCCAGTGATGAAGATAGTATTTTCAAGTAAGATTTTTTTTTCAGTTCCTTCAGTGGCCATGTGATCTTTATAGCAGATGGTGACTTCCCGTACAGCCTTCTTTCTCCCTAATACTCTCCCCTTCCAGTCTTGGTACACTCACATTGGCTGTTCTTGAAATCTGCTGTTGTCCCCTTTCCTTGAACAATGTCTCCTACGTCTTTTGAATTTTAATGTCAGTTCTTAAGAGTGTTTTCCAAGATGCCCGGAGTGGGAAGGATTTCTTTGAGGTACACCCCCAGAACACCTGGGAGTTCCTTCATCACATTTGTCACACTGATTTAGACCGGAAACTGTGCATAAATACTTATCCCCCTTCAACACCCATGCACACACTCACACTTCTATTGTTTTCCCACCTTGTTCTGGGAGATCTCCCTTCCGGTCTATGAATGATACTCTAGGCAGGTCCCATAATTGTTCAGATATTTTGGATATTAAGACTCAGATCAGTCCTCGAAACTTCCAATCCTGGATCTTGTTGAAAACTACCCTTCCCCCTTTGGGCTCTAGCTGTTTGTTGGAGATAAGAGCCTTCCTGTATGCAGCAACCACAGCATGAACACTCTCCTAGCTGGTAATTTCTGCTCCTCTGACCTACCCTATATAGCTGCCCATGTATTTTGATGGCCTGACTTCAAGTGCTGGCACTTTCATAGAATATATTTTGGGATGTCTTAGTGGCTATGCAGAGCCTCCTGAAGTTCCAGGATGCCCCAACTCTAGTGCCATGTCTTCTTTCAGCTTAGCTGCCAGGCAGAAGTGAATAGTGTTTCACCTACACATTCTGGCCTCTGAGGCTTCCTGACCCATCAGTTGACCTTCTCAGGAGCTGGGGCTAGTGGTGTTCAATATCAACTGAGCTTTGTGGTGTCCATGTCAGGGACTCATGTAGTCATGCAGCACCACCAAATACTGGGCACACAGCCTGCTCCTTCCCACTGCTCCTCCAGCGATCTTGTCCTTTGTTCATAGGACCACAAAGGCTTTTGCTCAAAAGCTGGTCAACATCATGACCAAGCTATTATCTCTTTCCTGGACTCTTACAATAGCCTCCAACTGGCACCCTAAGCCCTGTAGTCCATCTTTACCAAATAAGCAAGGTAATCCTGTGATAATGGAAGATAGATCAACCTTATACTCAAAATCCTTAAATGGTTGTTTTCCATCTCATTCCAAGTAAAAGACAGACTTTTTACAAAAGCTTACAGGGTCAAGGGATTCAGCCTCACTAATTCAACCACATTCTAGTCTACTCCCACTTTGCTCTAGCCACATTGGCTTTCTCAGTGTTCCTCAAACACGCCACAGCAGTCCTGCCTCAGGACCCATGCACTGGTTTCCCCATTGGCCCTGATGTTCTAGTACCTGCATGATGGCTCCACCCTACTTCCTTAGACTCTGCTCAAACAACACCTTATCACAGAAGTCCTCTCCAACCACCCACATTAGATGTCAATCCTCTGATTCTCTCAACTGCTTTGTTTTCCTTTATAACGGTTATCACCACTTGACCTATATGTGTTTATATCCCATCTCTATAAACCATGGACGTACCAACACATACACATATACAAAGTTAGCTTTATGCGTGAGGTTAGAGACTTTGCTTTGTTCACCTTGGTATTTTCAGAGCTTAGAAAATTTCCTAGCAGGTACACGGTAGGTATTTAATAAATGTTTGAATGAATGGATAAATAAATAAGCCCACTAATTAAGAATCAGTAAATCTATTTCTTAAGTAGATATTTGAAGCAGACAGTAGAATGCTTTCTGCTTCAAATCTCCCCTTTATGCACAAGTGACACTAATACCCACCTGACTTTAGAGAGAACCACCACTCACCCTCTTCCACTGGGGAGCAATGTATTTCCCGCAGGCAAAAATCCCCAACCAGCTTCTTCTGTTCCCAGTTCTCTACTTACATATAGTGGGATGAGTTGGAAAGACAGGTTTGGCAGCCTCTTATTAAACCCTGGGGGAGGGAGAAGTCTGACTCTAATTGTTGGCTCCTCCTGAAGCTATTTTTTAAATTAAGGGCATTTGTCCCTGTAGTTCTCAACTTTAGATATTAGTTATATTTCTAGAATAAAAAAGAAAAAATCCTACTCAACATCCTATCACAAATTTGTAACTACTTGCAGTATGTCCTCCTTAACTTGATTATATAAAATGGGAACTAAAAAACCACCATAATTGGGAGGAATCCCATGCACCCAGCAGGGGTCCTGGTATATAATAGGTGCTCAATAAATACAATCTTCTGAGCCTCCCTGCAACGCATCGGTTATCTTTCAACTTCCACAACTGGATGCTGCATTTTTGGTTTTGTTTGCTTTATTTCCATTTTAAGACCAGTGCTGCCTTCCACATGGCCTCTGCACTTCTTCTTCCTGCATGAGGGGTAATTGTAATGCTTAGCCATTATGAGGGTCAGAAATGATTTATATATCCTGAGCAAGCTTCTCCCTCCCTCTTCATCTTAACTGACAAATTCTGCTAGAGCTCTCTGACATCTCGGAGATTACTGCAGTGCCTCCAAGAGGAGAGCATTCTAGAATTTCATCACGAAAGATTTACATTTTCGAAAAATATATACATGAGAGTCACAGATATTGCCACATCAAATAAAAAAAGGCATTTCATCCTATGGCACCATCAACTGCCATTTGAGTGATAGGAAGTTCTGATAAGAACCTGTTAAATTAGAAGTAAATCTTCATCTTTCCAAAGAGAAAGTGGTCAATTTCTTTATTTCTGCCATGTCATTAGTTCTTTAGACACTGGGGCCATTGAATAATTTGATTCGTCTAGGACACTCCATAGCATTAGTAGTTAATACATCTTTGAAATAGCTTTCATTATTCTGTACTACTGGTAGGTTCTAGTCACAGAATTATTCAATAAAGGATATCTTTACAGAGTAGGCACATGAATTTTTTTTCCAGTGGATTAAAAAAGGGCAGTGTTTCATGAAAGTACTGAATTAATTTGTGATAAGAAATATGGAATGAGGAAATAGGAAGGGACCCTGGTGAACTCTACTCTGTGTTACAGATTGCCTTATAAAACCTTAATCAGACCTTCATCAACTTACTAACTCCAGATAGGTCGACTGGTACCAATAGAGTAAAACTTCCCTTTAACAGATAAAGAGAATTGTTTTTAAAGGTAATAAAACTTTCTGTGTTTATATTTGTCTTTCTTAAGTGAGTTCAAATCCTTTATAAACCTCACTGTCTTCTAAAAAAGGCAGAGAAAGATGACCTTTTCCCAGAATACTAAGACACGACAAGGTTGGGCTGGTGAAGAGAGGGAGTCGACAGCAAAGTCAGAAATCACGTTCAAGTTTCCTGACTCCTGGTTCAATAGCCAAAGTCAGATTTTATTTTCCATTATGACTACAGTTTATCCTGGGAGTTTGACCAAGTATTTTCTAAGAAGAACTTCAACATGAGACATCCAGCCACTACATATGCATTATAATTACAAATATAAAAATAAGCTAGAAGAGAAGAGATTGGCAGAGCATTCGGGTCCTTGTAAAAGTGTGAACAAGTCTGCAAATTTCTTTCATTGAAGCCCATTGAAGGAAGGGCTGGTCTGAATTAATAAAAAGACTGAATTCTGAGATTTTATATGTCAATTGTTAATATTTCAAAGTACACCAAGAGAAAAGAATACAGAAGTCGACTGAGTCCCTAAGCATATTTTATATTCCAAGCACTATATGAGCAGATTTGTCTCTAAAATTTAGTGACATGCAACCTTCCATGTGATATAAATGCTATTCACCTTCATTTTAAATTTTAGGAAACAGCACCGGAGAACCTAAGTGATTCCCCTAGGTTCACACAGCTAATAAGAAATGGTGGCTAGGAAAATCTGTCGTCTGCTACCCAGTACCACAGCCTTCCTATTTCTGGTAACACAAAAACTGAAGTTAGTGCAGCAAAACAAACCCAATCCTTGCCTATCAATTTACCAACACTAGCACATTTATCATTAGATTTTTGTACATAGATGCTTAATGTAAAACTACTTGAAACATGCCATACTTTAGGAAATGGGAATATATTCTTTTATTTTAAGGGGTTGGAGGCTGAGGGGGTTCTGGGATTGATATACCTGGTGAATTGTTTGTTTCAGCCCAGGCTGTGTCATAACTAAAAGAATCAGAATTACAGGGCGTGATATTTTCAATGTTATACTTGCTGGATCTTCTAAGAAATGGGCAAGGATACAAAAGGGAAAAAGTAGAGATATCATGAAAGATAATATTTTAAATGTTAAAGATGTTCTCTAACTCTGTGTCCACCATGTTTTTGTTTTACTTACTGGATTAAATCGATCTACTTATCCAACAAGACTGGTGCCTGGCTTAGAGCAAGCCTGAGATGAATAAGCACAAACCCTTCATTTTTCCATTCAGTCATTTATGTATTTAGTGAAGCATCCATCTAATCAATGCTCTAGCAGGCACTGGAATACAAAGACAAATGAGACAAATATTGGAGTTCACTGTAAACTGTATGGGATGAGGGCAAAAGGGGCAGTGGTTCATAGAGTGAAAGGCGATCACAATGTAGGGTGAAGTAATCGACAAGATGAACCTGGAGCATCTTATGGTTCCAGAAAGTAAGGAGATACTAAAATAAAACAAAAGTCTATGATGGGGATATGTGAAGTCCTCTAGGAGCCAACTAAAAATGTTCCCAGTGGCCAAAGCTGAAACAATTTGAGCAACAAAATAAAGCAATAAAACGAAGTAATATTGGATTATAGCCCAAAGTATAAAGTATGTATCCATAAGCCATAGGGACATGAGTAAATGACCAGATAAATAGATGATAGATGATAGATAGATAGATGATAGATAGATAGATGAGGTAAATCTCCTGTGGAGAAATGTGTAAATATTTTATGTAGTAACTCCCCTTTTAAGGAGGTAAAACACAATGCTCCACTCCCTAAGTATGGGCTGTGCAGACTTTTTCAAGAGACAAAGAGTAACTTTACAATGGAGAAAACTAACAAGCCTATGTTAAGCCAGGCAATCAAGGTTAACATCAACAGTCATAAGTCATGGTGGCATGTGCCCTTGATATGATGTGATGAGAATGGCACTTTACCTCTGTGGTCTTCCTTCCAAAACACATTATCCCAGTCTCTTCGTAAGAAAAACAACAGACAAATTCCAACCGGGGGACATTCTGCAAAATACCTCACTAGTATTCCCAAAATTGTCAAAGTCATCAAAAATAACAAAAGTCTGAGAAGCTGTTACAGCCAAGAGAAGTCTAAGGAGTCGTAATGACTAAATATAATGTGGTATCCCAGATAGCATTCTGGAAGAGAAAAAGGAAATGAGGGAAAACTGAGGAAACCTAAATAAACTATGGACTTAAGTTAATAGGAAGGCATCATTATTGGTTCATTAGTTGTGAGAAATGCACCATATAATATGGGAAACTGGATGTGGGGTATATAGGAACTCTCTGTACTATTTTTACAATAATTCTGTAATTCTGAAACTGTTCTAAAAACATGTTTATTTTAAAATTCGTGTTTGATAATTCTTATGAGAGAGGAATCCACTTAAAATATATAAATTCAAAGTTCAAAAATCTAGAACAATTGGGAAACTACTCAAAATTCTCTAGTCAAATGCAAATAGAATTAGAAACCTGCTCTGGAGTTTATGTTCACAGATGATTGATTGAGGTCACTCTGAGTCATTCAACTCTGTTTTGGTTTATGGTTTGGTGACTCCAACACCACTGTTAAGAATGATTAATAGAAATGATCAGCCTCATTGCATCCTTTTGCTACAGCACATGAGAGAAGGAACAAAGTATCAGACAGCAAGGAAGATCCTCCAACAGCTGGCCCATTTCTCTTATTCTTTTAGCTACTCTCTTTCCAGGAACCCCAACATCTGGGTTGATAACTCCTGGGATATATTATCAGAATGTAGTTACCCCAAAACTTTCAGAACACTAGCCTTTTCCACCACACAACATAGTCACTTTAAGGATTACTTTGGCTGAAGATAATTTTACCATAAGAAATCATTTTAAGCCTCTAGGTCTAGGAGAAAGTCTAGATCTCCTAATAACTTCTTGTTTACCATGGTTTCAGATGAACTCTTTTCCTCGATTCACAAATTAGAACTTTGATACTCAGTGTTGAAAGGTGGGTCCTAGTGGAAATATACCATCTTTCTGTCATTTGTTGGGTATTAACTACATGGCAGGTGTCCTTATAATTGCCAAACACGGGGGACTTATAAACCTCTCCCTTATGTTTTGGTGTGGAAAGATTTTAATAATGTAAAGCACTAAGACATTTCATGTTATTATGGGTGTTTTGAAGGAAATAAAATGGAACATAACTTTGAATAGAGGCCTACAGAATGACAAGGAGTCATCCAAACAAAGAACTGGGTAAAGATCATTCCAAAGGCAAAAAGAAGTGCAAAAACCCGGGGACGCATGGTTGACTCAGTGAGTTAAGCGAGGTCCTGGGATGGAGCCCCATGTTGGGGATCCCTGTCAATTGAGAGCCTTCTTCTGGTGCAAGCATTCTCTCTCTCAAATAAATAAAATCTTTACAAAAATGCAAAATCCCAAAACCACTTGATTATGGAGAGCTGGGATTCAAGGAGACAACTCTGGTCAGCTTGTAGAAGTAGCATCTAAATCCTACATAGCAGGTGCCTTAGGCCATGGTAAAGCATTTAGGTTCTATCCTAGGAACAGTATGAAGCCAGTAAACCATTTGAGTAGTAGACCTGATTTATAATTATGAAGGAATGCTGGAAATCCTGTGAAGAAGAAGTTGGAGGGGAAGACAGACCGCAGTTAGGAAGCTACTGAAGTTGCTCTGAAAAGAGACAGTGATAAGTTAGATTAGGGAAGTGGAAGTGGGGATGGAGGAAAGTGGATATATTTAGAACTAACAGGATTGCAGATGGATTAGATGTGGTAAATGACGGAATAAAGAATAACTCCTAGGTTTTAATTTTACCTGGAAAAAAATTAATTAACTGGCTTTGCCTAGATTTAGATGACTGAACCCAATAATAGCAGAAGAATTGATTCATTTAAGAGCACGTCTAAGGTCCCGAGCCTTTGATCTACTAAAAGTATATTCTCTTTTCATAGCAGATTTCAACTATCTCTGCATGTTTGAGTCAAGCACAACCATCTGGGTGTTATTTTGCATAATCCATGATTCAAAAATACCAAAAGCCTTTCATCACTGAAGTATGTCAAGGATACTAGCATCCTCTGCCTCTGCTTACCTGTCAAACTGAATGATCCATAGACTCTATACACTCCCTAGCACCCCCCCGCCAATCCTAGCCAACACTCAATGACGCTCAAATCCATTTGAGTGATTGTGAGGGCAAACTTCAGAAGACTTTGAATAGAGGCAACTGCAAAGTTTGATGTACCTGGAGAGCTGGAATCTCAAATATTTTTCCTAAATTTTATCACATAGATCATATGCCTATTTCCTCTTGTCTTTTAAGGTTTTTTTTTTCCCAGAAATGTCGTCATTCATATCCATTCCAATTCTAGTCCTTACTTAGCTTGAGATTGGGCATGTTGTGTCACTAGGAGTGCAGAGTTTTTTGGATAAGTCTGGGACTCTCAGAGAATGCAGAGAAGAGGTAGGAAGGAGCAAGATGAAGGAAGAGGAGGACCAGAAGACAGGAAACAGCAAAAAGGCTTTAAGATGCAGATTTAGGCATGGGGTCAGCAGCTTTTCATTCAGGGTACTATCAGAAGATCTGATTTCTCAGTCCAAAGCTCGCTCTTTCTTTTTTTTTATTTTAGCTTTTAAAAGTTTTTTTTTTTTAATTTAAAATTTTACCCATTTATTTGAGAGAGAGAAAGAAGGTGATCATATGAATGAAGGAGAGGGAAGGAGGAAGGGGAGGAGCAGACTCCCTGCTCCATCCCAGGGCCCCAGGATCATGACCTGAGCTGAAGGAGATGCTTAACCAACTGAGCCACCCAGACACCCCAGCCCAAAGCTCCTTCTGACTTAATGTCTGAGGCTTTCTTTCTGCATGATGGCCAGGTCTCTCATTTTGCTTTGGACTATACTTTTCTGACTTCACAGTGCTAATCCACAGCCTATGTTTTCCTAACTAACCTCTGCTGCCAGCCACCTGCTGTAGGTCAGGCTTGATCTGAACTTGCCGACTGCCCAATCTCATAAATTCAACACATGGGTGAGGCTCAATTATAAAGCAGGCATTAGCACCCCAATTTTCCCAGTCCAGTTCCCAGAGAAACAGAGAAATTTATCATAAACTAGTCTTTAGTGTCTTTATATTATGCTTCGAAGCAGAAAGGATACTGTCCACCTTAGTTTTATGACTACAAATATATATGTTCTTTCTTAACCAAAGTAGATCTACCAAGATGTAAACAACAGAAAATCTTAAAATACTGTAATTATACATTCTGCTTAAATAATAAGTAGCAAATAAGATCTTCCTGGAGTTTCAGTTTTAGGACGGCATGAAAGAATATCAGTTATCCAGTCAACTGAATATTTACACATTTTTTTTTTAATTGCAGTGAGAACCCAAATGACGAAAGGCAATAGTCAATCAAGTAACTTAATTTTTTTTTAAAACAGATTGAACAAATTTGTTCACTGTCGCCTTTGGCTCTAATCCTGACATATTGGGATTCCAAATTGGTATCAAAATTGGCTAATACCCAAACATGGTGAATCATTTCTTAACATCATATCAAGATCAAAAAGACATAGAGGTATCTATTCTATAATAATGAATTTGAAACTATAAATAACCACTTGCCAGGAGTGTTTCATATTTTTCCTTTTAAAAATAAATGAATTTCTGATTCATAGCTGAATAGTTAAGTTGAAATGAAAATCTGACTTTTACTTAATATTAAAATATGGTCTTTTGCATTAAAATTCTTCAAAAGGATTTTTTTCTTCAGGATTAAAAAAAAACTAATATTATATGTAACTACCTCTCAATTACCCACATTTGGAAAGCTCACGTTGACCATTCTTCATAGAAATGTTTAATCCAAGTCTAACTTACTCCTGCCACCCACTTCTGGATTGCTCCCTACTGCTGTCAATCTGCATGCGCTCAAGGAATACAAACATATTTTAATATTAGTTCTAGCAAAGCATTAGCAGGAAGGTAAACCTCCCAGGGAAAATTCACATAGTATATTTGAAAGTCAAATATAAAATGGTTTTGGATTATCAGTACCACCCTGGGTTTCCATTCGGACATCTAATTGAGAACTGCCTATATAGTACTGTGTTCATAAGCTATGTACCACATGTGATCCATGGAAAAAAAGAAAAAAAGATTTCTGAAACACAAATTAAAATAAGCCAGAAAGTGTGGTGGAAACAGTGGGTCTTCATAAAGAGGGAGCTGGAGCTGACAAATGTTTTTACTTTTCTTTTCCACGAGAATATGAAGTTTTAAATGATATGCAGCTTGAAGCCGATGAAATTATAGCTCTCAGGCACTTTATAATTCTGAAACAGATATGTGATTGATTGCAAGGTGGCATCGCTGCTGGCAGTTTTTGTCGGCACATTTTGATGATACAGTTTCTTAGGTGAACTTCAAGTGCATCAGTGACACACTCTACGCCTCAGACACATTGAATGATTTTGAAGCTAATAATTTATGAGAGCTTTTGGAGCAAGTTATTAGGTTTGAGTCAGGATAGATTTATTTTGTTTAATCCTAGATTCCTTGCTGTGTATTCTGTTTATCTTATCTTATTTTGCTGGTAAACAAATATGTAAAACTTTAATGTAGATGTATCCCCTTTATAACAGTGCATCATCCACCTAAGGAGGTTTGCCTTTTGGACCACTTCCACTCATCAGTGCTTTGGGGGCCACCGTGTTTTTTGAAAAACAGGACAGAGAAAATGAGGCATCTTAGGCTGGAATTTCATCAAGGAGAAATTGATTGGGAAAATTAAATTCTTTGCCCTTAATTAGGAAATTAAAGGATCACCTACCTCCGATTTTATTAAATTCTTGGTATTTCTATTTTAAGGTGAGGATAACAGTAGATTTTAGAAAATGTAGTGTTCTTATGAGCTTTTTAAGGGCTGTAAATGCCAAATCAAAAGGAAATGCTGAAGTGTTATGAGACAAGGTCTCAAGCCGTTTTCTTAGAAAGAGTTCTTAGGGCCATGTTTTCTTTTTCAGAACCTGCTGAATATTACATACACCAAATTCTATTTAAATTAAAGAAAATTTAAATCATTTTTACATTGCAGCTGACTTGAAAAGAATTTCAGTACTATAAATCTATTTTATAAGTAGATTTTATTGTATTGTGTGGAAGGAAGAAGTGTAAATATGTGTTTCTTTGTTATTTTTCATGTATCTTTAGCCATTCTTTTGCAGAAGAAGACCCAATGAGAAGCAACATCCTTCTTTAGAAAAAGTGCATATATGCACAATGCATGGTTATGGCAATAGGATGTTTCTCTTCACTGGGCCTTCAGAGTACACATAGGAAGGCTTCACACATGGCCTGTTATTGCCATAGTTTGCCCATCTGACATCTTCTCTCTGGTGGCCACTGCAGTGTTCTTGTGTTCTTATGCACTGAGTGCAGGTCTACTGCTCAGACCATGATGGCATGCGTGTGAATGGCCCCGCAAGGCTTCTCCACCCAGATGGCCCTTTCAGGATGCTCATATCTTCTCTCTTCAGATAAATTGTTGCAGTTTCCTTTTCCTTACTCCTGCCCTTTGATCTGTCCAAATGTGCTAAACTATCTACAAAATGTATGAACACGGTACAGCTGCATGGCCATCAGGAAAAACTGGCATCCTTGTGATTTATTTACTATCAAAGCCACCGAGGACTTGAATATTATTTTCATAAAGAGCTATTCCAGTGAAATGACACCTCAGATATATTTGGATCATTATAGACAGTAGTTAGATTTTATGCTCTTCTTTGCCCAAGTATCTTCATGCTGCCTTTTAGCAGGTTTTTCTTTGGGTTGGTGGGGGTGAGTGGACAGGGGTGGCAGAGCATTATGCTGCCCTTGTCACCTCTCATTACATTTTTCCTGAACATTCTTTGTGGGCAGCAATATTCTTTGAGCCATCCAGACTCAAAATCTTAATCATCTGTCTGTCCTCCTTCTCCTTTGCCACCTTTACTGGTGTACCAAATGTTGCCAATTCTTTCCTCAAAACCCTGTTTTAAGTGATCGTTTTCATTCTATCACCAGTGGAATGCCTTAGTTTGAGACATTATGGGAGATTTCCATCCTTCATCTCAGTAGATTCCAATAACAAGTGTATTTTCAGTTGTGTGCTCCTCCTTTTTTAATCTTAAGCATACTAACAAGAGGGAATATGTTTGCTTGTTTTGCTTTATTTCACAGACAGCAATGTTAGAAAGTAGAAAAGCACAATCAGTGAGGGCAAAACGATCTGGAATGTAATTCTGACCTTATGTTTATCATCTGTGTACGTTAGTTCAAATTGCCAACTTCGGTAACTGAGTTATATTTATCTGTAAAGATGTTGAATGAATTGTTCAAAAACAGTTATTTGACTTGTCGTGATCTTGAAATAACATCATATTTACAATAAATGCTCATAAAGTGCCAGACACATAGAAATTGCTTAATAAATGGTAATCTTACCATTAAAAAAATTAATTTGTAGAGCTATGTTCTGATGGTAGCCCTCTCGAATTGCAAGTGTATTTATATTGTATATGTATGTATAACATATATTTATATAAATTTTAAAAATACATTTATATATCTATATTTATATATCAGACATATTTGATTCATTGCACTCTTGTCTCTTGCCAAATTATCTCAGGGAAAAAACTCTTTTTTTCTATAGATTCCTCTTGCCATTTATAGGAAAAGCTAAATATGATATATATAACAGTATTGTTTTGAAACACCTGTCCTCAAAAAAAGGCATAATTTCTCAACAGGGGTCTTTAACTACCTGAGCCATTACCCATATAGATTCCAAAAGCGGAGTACATTTGCACCAGTAAGAGTAGGCCTAACAACCAATGAGAAATGGTTTTAAGATGGAAAGCAGATGGAAAGATGGTAATTTGCTTATCAGAACGGTAGAAATTACAGCCAAAAGCTTTGGAGAGGGGGACACACTGAGAAGCAAGCCAGTTAAGCTCACACAACTCCACAAATACCTCTCAATCTGAAACACCAGGTTTGGTGATTTGAAAGTATTTGCAAAAATCAGTTAGATCCCCAGGCAGCCCTGCATTCTCCATAGCTCTGTATTCTTTATCCCTGCATAAGAGAAAGAAAATGTAGACTAGAGGTTTTCTGACCCGAAGATGCCAAGCACAAGAGGAGGCAGGATTGGGTTCCTGGCCTGAGGACTGAGGAGAAGTGTTGTGTTCAAGGTTGTGCTCTGAATGGTGAGCGCTCAGTTCTCTCCCCGGGCTGGCCCCAGACACAGGCAGGCTGTCTTCCAACTCTGGAGCAACATTGTGCGAGCCTTGTCTAGGGATGAGCAGGCTCAAAGCAAAGACTTACAGACACAAATATCTGTGGGTTTTCTCTAAACCATCAGCCTACATGGAAGCCTTCTCACTAAGCCCTGCCCATGTTCACAGAGTACAATTCCTTTTTTTTTGTTTGTTTGTTTGTTTTTTGTTTTTTGTTTTATATAACAACTTCCTCTTAAATATACACAGACGAAGATGCCAAGACATTTTAAGAAAGCCTCTTAAAGTGAAAGAATATAATTCTGACATAAAATAAAGCCAGAGGAAAGAAAACATGCAGGAAGCAGACACTTCAACATATGATAATGTTTTCAGAAACATAAAAGATAATATTTTATATAGAGAGAAATAGATGGCCCTTATAAAAAAATCACAAATTTTAAATATAGTGGTATATTTGGAAGATGAAGTGGAAGAATGCTCTGAGAAGAAAGAAGGAAGGAAGGAAGGAAGGAAGGAAGGAAAGAAAGAAAAAAACTAGTAGAATAATCTAGGTAATTTGGAAGAGATGAAACATCAAACTAATTAAAATTCAAAAATGGTGAAAAGAGAAGAAAGAATGGAAACTTTTTAAAAATGATTTTTAAAAATGCAGGAATTGAAGGACACTCCCACTATGTAAAACTGTTTTTGAATTTCTGAACTCTAGGAGTAAAAAAAATATCCTAAAAGGCTCTAGAAGGTAAATATCACTACTATGAAAGACAAGAAAACATCAGATAGTTTCGCTTAATACACTTGACACTAAGAAAACGGAGGGATCCCTTTTTTTTAACTTCTAATTCAATATCACTTTTAAAAGTTTATTTTATTTTATTAAGGAAATACATAATTTAAAACCTATTGATGGTAGTCTCAAAAAATAACTTCCTGTACACCTTTCCTGGGAAGATTTTTAAGTATACGTATCACCCAAGCAAGAGAGTAGACCAAGAAATAAAGATGACCAGGTCAAGTTCAAGATAAAGAAAAGAGTAGTTCCAGAGTATTAGGAAAGAGAAATAGAAGATGACAACTAGAAAGTTAAACATTTAAAAGTAAAAAATTTACATTGGAAGTGCAATTAGAATAAATATGATTTTTATATCAGTAAACATATGATGAACATTTAATAAACAAAGGCATCATACTAAAGCATGAAAGTCGAGAAACAAGCTATGCTTCGGGAAATGTGTAACATTGAGAGTGTAAAGAGGGAGTAGAAGCCAGGCAAGCAAGTTTAGATTTATTCTAAACGTCCTTGCCTGGGAATCAAGGTAAAACACAACGTGGCGTCTGGGTCTCCATGTCAGCCCTGGAAGGAATCCTGGGAGAGTGAGCATCTCTGCAATGGACAGACTGTAACAGAAGACTGTTCACAAAGCTCCATTCTTCCCACGGTGACACCAAAAATCCTGGAACTTCAGCCTAAATCTTCTCCCCAAAACACACACACACACACACACACACACACACACACACACATGCACTGCCTCCCCCCTCCCTCTCCCCAGCTCCTTCACCCCACACCACTACCCCTAGAGAGGCTGCTCCAGCAGACGTCCCTGGGGAGAGCTGGTACCTAAAATAAAACATGGGAATGGCCCACAATGGGAGACAGGCACGCTGGAGCTGTTGCCAGGAGTGACTCAAACCTTTTTACTCTACAATTTAAAGATATGGGGTTGTTTTTCATCACAAATATCATTATTAATAGTTTGACTAGCTTGCACATTGCTTCTAGAAGCAAGACAGCGTTTGGGAGCTAGGCGGGACGAATCAGAACATAGGATTCACACAGTTAACCACCCTCTCTCTACACATGTCTCTGAATCTTGGAATACTCACCGTGTGCCAGGCCCTGATCTCATGTGAAGAGGGATCTGTTTCTTTTTGTGCCTTGTATGTATTTTTTTCCTAAATAGGATTATATGGTATATTCATCTTCTAAATTATTTCATATTCCCCCCATACCTAAAATTCTTTAAAAATGCCCTGACTTATTTTTAGAAAACACATGCTGCGCTCCAACTATCCTCATTCACTCTACTAGGTTCTCAGAAACCATACCTTGGTTAGCCTATTTCAAATTACTCCCGAAGCTGGTTGGGCAGATTCACAAATTTTATTGGTGCACTCTTAGGCAAAATAATCTTGTCCTGGTTTTCTCAGTCTGTTAAATAAGGAAGCTGGATTAGATGCTCTATAAATATCTTTTCAGCACTGAATTTCTCTGATCCTGGTACACCTAATACCCAAATGTGGTTTTTAGAAATCACACGCTTTTTTTTCTTTTAACAACTTAAAGATATAATGCGTATAATGTGTCTCGTCAGCATTTCCCATGGTGACAAGAGTGCTCCGGGTTCATTTTGCACTTCTGGTTTTCCAGTAAAGTGTTAGGTAGCACTTTCAATTGACTAAGAAATGTGGTAACCTAAACAAAAGAGTTACAGGGCATAAGAGGCAATTTGTTTTAACCGGCGTCACAAAATATGAAGTCCATAGAAGGGCTGCAGTAATGTCCATAAAGCAACAGACTTTTCGCACTACAACATGGGATTTGTTTTTTTTTTTTTTTTTTTTTTTTTTTTTACAACATGGGATTTGGATAATAACAATAATTCTCTGAACTTAAATAATTTTCTTTTGAGGTATCCGAAATCTGGTTTCTGAAGGTTTTATGATTTGATCATAGCAAATGAGGAGCAATTATGGGAAGCGAGATAATAATGGTAAGCCTCAACTAAAGGCGGCATTGAATCAACAACCAACTTCTGACACTTCTGGATTCAATTCCTCTGCAAGGGAATTACTGAAAATCCTCTCCCAAAAGAACGAAATGAGAAAGTGTTCTGCAACTATATTTTTCTTATAGAATGCTATATATGATGATGGCAAATTATTGAACTCCATCTCAACCTTTTATTGCTGGTATCCAATGCATGCTCACACTGATAGACTGATGTCTGTCTACCGGTTACTTACGGGGTAGAGATTCTGAAAACATGAATGTGAAAAATGCACCTTAATACTACCAGCAAGGTTGCAGAAGGAAGAAGAGAATGGATTTTTAAGAACAGCTTAGGATACATCTGAGCCTTTTATATGTTATGAGATTTTACTCCTGAGCATTTCTCTAAGCAGTACTCATTACTATCCCAGTTTCATAGACGAATACCTGGAGTCCAGGAGAGACTAAGTAATTGTCTCCATATTATACGAAGACAGTGACAAGCAGTGTTAAGACTGACATTCAGATCTATCTGCCACAAAAGTACAGTCATTCCTGTGCTTTACACACCAAATCCCTACTCCTAGATGTGCATGGGCTCACCCATGACCTTTCTGATGACGAGTGCTATTAAGAATCCTGGAAATCCAAGGTAAGAAGCAGAGTAACTATACATATATTGGTAATACAGACAGATTTCATTGATTTTGCAAGACTACTGAACAAGAGTGAAGAATTTCCCTTTTTTTTCTGGGGAGCGAGTTATGGTGGCATGTTTCAATTCCCTATTGACAGACACAGAAACAAATTCTTAACAGTAGGTATTGAGTTACTTCAACTCAATTATCACCGGATTGAGTATGGCTCTATTTTGTTTCCACTCTTTCTTGAAAACCTAACACCAACTCCCAAGGAGGTAAAAACACATCGCGAGAATAAGTGTTTGTGTTTATAGCTATAATTAATAAAGGTCTTACTTGAAATAAATGTTATACGGCTTACAGTGGATGCACACTCAGAAGCCGAAAGCTCCATGTGGCATATTCACATGATAATGTTTAACGTGGGCTGGTACTTAGGCCTTCCTGGAAACATGTTTTGATCCTTTTTGATCACACTAATAATACACTATGAGGTGTTGCTCTGTGGGATGTAGTTAAAGCTTATTTGAGCTTCGGAAACCACTGGCACTTTCCTGGGGGGAAATAT
This sequence comes from Canis lupus dingo, assembly GCF_003254725.2. Taxonomy (NCBI): domain Eukaryota; kingdom Metazoa; phylum Chordata; class Mammalia; order Carnivora; family Canidae; genus Canis; species Canis lupus. Next base: position 49,679,777 of record NC_064258.1, on the reverse strand, counting down.
CAGAACATTTTTATTTTTATCTCAATCACTCCAGAAAACTTCATGGAGAATAGTCTCTGTCAGTGATATAGGGCAATTGCTGTCACAAATAGTATTTGAAAAGAAATGGTCTAAATAGTCAATACACTGTGCTGGGAAGGGGTGAATAAAGAGATTCAGTGGTAAATGTCTAAACTGCCCTTGAGCTGGGGTTTTGTTCTGTTGTTGTTGTTTTTCAAATTAGGCTGTTAATGTATGGTTTTGTCAATTGTCTTTCCAGCAAAAGTTATTATAAAAAAGTAGAGGGTTTTTTTTTCAACTATTTAAGACATTTTTCCTGATTCTTGGCTCAAATGCCTAGGTCATAAATTATTTGTATGTGTATATGGATGTGTGTGTGTGTGTGTGTGTGTGAGAGAGAGAGAGAGAGAGAGAGAGGACGTACTTGAATGTGAAAAACTTTAATACATACCTTAAGGTATAAAAACACTACTTTTATTCCTTTTGTCAAATAGTGGGCAATAGCAAATATATTCTAGTAAACATGGGAGAATTAAAGTTTTCCTAAATTTATTTAAGAATGCTTATGCCATGAGTCATAACTAGATCTTTCAAATAGTCAAATTGGTAGATTTGTTCTTTGACAAAAAACTACACTTAATTTTCCCCTAGTTGATAATGGCATGATTAGGTATATTGAAGAGAACAGATTAAAATATATTACGGCACAACATCTTTTAAGCATGTCCGGTGTCATGATTGCTAGCTGTATCTTTCCAATATCTCTTTCTTTACTGTTTGAAAGCAGTGGTGCAATAGAAAGCTGATTTACTCCTGAACGCAAAGGCTCTAATCCCTGATTCTGAGCCATCATTAGTTCCTCCCATCAGAGCTTCCTCAAAGCACTTGCTGAAGTCTTGTCAGGGCTCTTAATGATTTTTCTATAAACCAAAAGCTACTATGAGTTATTATGTTGAGAATGTGCCCTATCACAGGCTTTAGCTTCAGGTGTGTATGTTGTCTGAATGCTTAGTCACCGGGGGGGGAAATTGGACTTTATTATTGCATTCTTCTCAATGGTTGAGAAGAGGAAGATTTACTCTAGAAGAGATTCAGGGAGAGAAATTGTAAGAGCAGGAGAGAAAATGGCAGCAGAATCCTTAGAGCAAATGTCAAAGGTACTGTAGTATTCCATTTTCAGATTTGGGCTTCCCCAAACTGGCTTGTTTACAACCAGTGCTGGTTCATTGGATTTTAAAATTTTGTGCACGTGTGAACTCTCCCCCTCCCCTCTCCCTCCTCAGTTCCTCCCTTTCTGGACTTGAGGATGAGGTTGCAGTCAGCTGATGGTGCTCTCCATTACTTCCCTTCTTCTCTCTCTCATGAATAGAAAGATCCCCATGCAAAGCATATTTGATTTCTGTGTTACTGAAATGTACTTAATTAGGGCTTTAACATTTTGGTTTGTTGTGTCTTTCATCCTGCAAGAGACATTTTACTGTTATTGTTTTTAAACGAGTGGTTTTGGGGCAACACCCTGGTCTCTGTATCCTAGATCCTAAAAATCTAGAGACTTTGAGATATTTAGGCTCTTCATTCTGGAAAGTCTGGTTGCTATTTAGTCATTCTCTCTCTCTCTCTCTCTCTCTCTCTCTATATATATATATATATATATATATAATATCTCTCTATATATGTACATATAATATATATTATTTTCATTGTATATGATGAAAACTGTCTAGGCAGGGTACATGCTGTCAAGAAATTAGTGAAAGAAGAGTTCAAGGAAATGAGAGAAAATCATAACAGCTCTGGCTGGCCTGAAATTCATGGCTGTTGCCTTGCGTGGCCCTGCCTCACATTACATCCCTACATCTCATAGATGGCTATTGGTTACATTCTTGGATCTCTTCCTGCCTCCCCCTTTCTCCCCTTCAGCTAATGACCTTGCATTCTTGTTTCAACTTTTGCGCTCCAACTACGTAGAAATTTGCAACTGTCTAGTGATTGTGTATTTGGGAGAAGAGGGAGGGGTGACTGCTACAGCAGAGTGGAAAAACAGCCAGAAGCCAGCCCACATGAGGAGAAGGTGTAAATTGGATAGATATTGGTATTTACATAATTATTCGAGTAGACTGAACTCTAAATCACACTGACTTGGGATTTTATTATCCAAAGGTGCCCTGAAAAGCCACGGGTATCTCCCTGATATGTCAGTCATGTAGAGGGAAGGAAAAAAATGGACAGAATAAGTTTCATGGGGTGAAAGAATAAACTCACTTCTTACTTGTATCTTAGTTGAGCTTCTTCTATTGATTGGTTGTATTGCCCTGAACAACTCCATGCATAATGATACTTTGATGAGGATGAGAATAATCTTCTTGTCGTACTTATTTATGATGAGAATACAAATTGAGAAGATCCAAAAGAACCTAGTTCATGTCTAAGCCTAAGAAATGTTCTGCCTAGAATTTTATATATATAATATTGTGCATATATAAATATATGATATATAATACATATTATATAATGATGTATACCATAATGCAACATTACATACACATATAGTATGTATAGTAATACAGCACGTATATAGTATGACTATAGTTTCAAACCAGACATTCTACTGAGTTCCAATGCCTACTTCCCATTCTCTCAGTGAATACATTAAATCTCTTATTAAACTAACCTTCTGAATTGTTTTTGAAAAACGGTATGTCAGTGAGAGGTAAAAGCTTGAGGCACAATAATAAATCTCAGACTTTTAGACTGGAATCTGGTTTTCCTGAAGTTAACAACCTGTTGAAGAGTTACTTTGAAGTATTAGCCTATATGGAACCAACTTGTGTTAAAAAAAAAAAAAAAATCTGCATGTCCAATCTAGCTCTAAGGGCTTTATGTCTTTGTATTTTTATCTATTACAAAATCCATTTATTTTGAATCAGCACTGCATCTGTTGTTTATCTTAGCCAGATTAAAAGTCATCACTTAAAATTGCTAAGACAGAATTTAGTAATATTTTTTATCACTTTCCATGGTAGGAGATTTTTTAAAGTATGAGCCTCTTATAGCATGTTAGCTTTTATTAGCTATAACAGTAATAAGCACTAACATTTAATGAGTAATTCCTATGTGGCAGGCAGACCTAGTACTTTAAATGCATTACCATATTTAATCCTCATAACCATGGGGGTAGGTACTATTATTTTCCTCACTTTACAGATGAGAAAATTATGATTTGTAGGAGTTCAGAAACAGGTCCAAGGTCACATAGCTATTTACTGCTTGAGCTGGGATATTAATTGAGTTCTCTCTCATTCCAGAATATATTATCTTACCCACTAAAATTCAGTTGCTTCTCACTCTAAGTGGGCAGAAAAGTACTCTTCTTAAGATTCTGCTTCAACTGTCATAATTCCCATGTTTGGTTTAGTTAAGGTGTGACCGGTACACAGAAATTTGAAGTCAAATTTAAATAACTCAACAGGAAACCATCTTTAATTAATAAAACAAATTAAAGTATCCAATGTAGGCAATATAGTTTATTTACAGGTTCATGTAGTAAGTGACCTCTAGTTCTAAACTGGGCTTTTTCTTATGTGTAATCAGATAATAATTATAATCCCTAATTTCTCAAACAGCTAAACCTAACAAAGATGAGTTCCAGTTTTGGTTAAAGTCTGATGCAAATTGGCTCATTTTCTGTTCTATGTATTAACACACACTTGCTCCCTCCAATTGTGCCCCTACCATCTCCCCAAGTCTTCGTACTTTTCCCCTGTATCCTGTACATTTGGTCAGACTTTGGATGAAAAGAAAGAATGTGGAAGATCAGGCTAGAGAGATCAGGAATTGGCCTATGTAACTTCTGCCTGTAAGTTATTGACAAAATATCAGTTCTAAGACCTCACCTGACTGCAAGGAAGAACAGATAGTGTGGTTTGGCAGTGAGTCCAGGAGCAAGCCCGTGGATATTGGTGAATAACCAAGTGGCTGGTGTCTCCACATCTTTACAGACTTTAAGGTGTACTGACCGACAGATCCAGAAAGTACACAGGTCAAAAGACATCTTCAGATTTTCATGTATTTACTGTTATCTTAGAGATGATTGGTCCTTAATGTTTCCTCTCAGCTGTGAGTCTGTAGATGACATAATTTGCATTGGCAGCAGCTGGGCTGATAATAATCAAAAAATATTTTATAGATATATTATTTATTTTCTTCCTTACAGCTATAGAACCCTCCATGTCATTTATCCGTACATGTATCTTCAGTACCTGACCAAATTTTGTCGTTGTTATTGTTGTTGTTGTGAGAAGCTAATGTATGGGGTTGAAGTGCGATTACACACCTGATAGCTTACTAATTGGGTATTCAGTAGTTCTAATTTGTGATTTTTTTTCCAAATTGAATAATGTGCAGTATATCAATTTTACAACATACCTTTATGAAGACTTAACAGTAATTAATCAACTGTAATTAACATTAACATACATAAGCATATGTTGTTCTAACAGTGAGTTAAGAAACTAGATGTGAAGTATCAAGCTTTTTCATTATTTCAAGACTTAGATTATTTTTTATTGTGTACCGCAGATACTTTTCTATTGCAACTGATTTTTAATATGTGTTCCTAAAAGACGTTGCTTAGTATATAAAGATAGCCAGTGTGAGTACATCTGCCACTTTCTTTATTTTTCCACCCTCCCTCAATATCTTTACTTAATTCTCATGGATTATTTATTCTGCAGTGTTGATGCATTTCTGATAAAATTAATCTGTTATTCTTTTCTCACTGGGTCATTACCATGAGACTTCATAACATTTTTCATTTGTTCTTCTTTGAAATTTTGCATTGTCTTCATTTATTACGTTGAGACTTTATAACTTGCAACATCTCAAGTGCATAGTATACCAAATTCAGTATAATGAGAAGATGTAACCTTTTTTACCCTATGAAAGCTCTCCAAAACTCTTTGATTTCACATAATACTACATCTTTCCCCAACAGCCTTGATGTGAAAATTTTCATTACTAATGATGGTTGAGTCATAGACGTGTATCTGAAAATTTGGCGGTGTTAAAAATTCTACATTCTCGACTCTTTTTCCATTAACCCTCTTAGGGAAAGTTTAAAATATGTGTGGCCCAAAGAGTAATACTGAGATTAAAAAAAAAAAAAAAAAAAAGTCATGTCCTGCACAGAACCTAATGGGCACAGGAGATCATTTATTTAGGGGAGTAAATAAGAATGAGGAGGTGTTACTCAGTGTGTGTTTTATTGTCTCCATTGTGCATTCCGGAAACAGAGTCAATGGACCACAACGTCAGTATTTAGAAGATGAAGACTTGACCTTTGATTAGTCACCTAAGGCCAATTTCTTCTCTATGGCTGTATTAGATATGCCATCAGATTGAAAGTAGTAGATCTCTTTTCAGCTTTTATATATCAGACTATGCTAAATAGAACAGAAATGACATACTGAAAATATATTCGAATTTTTAAAGTAAGCTAAAATGCTTGAAGGTACTCCATAGAAATTGAATGGGATGCGAAAAACACATACCCCTTTAAATATTTCAAGTAAAATTAAAATTTGGGAACTAAAATTCAAAACGGGATTTTCACAGGCTTGGTAGAAGTAAAGTCACTGTGAGCAAGTGGGGAATTGTGAGTCAACTGAAGCCTAAGTGATGGTTTGTTTATTCCTCCGGTGATTGCTGAAGCTACCACTGTTCTTTAAATGACAGGTTATGAATTTATTCTACGTAATGGTTTCCAGAGCAGTTGGGAGATGTGACCCTCCAGAGACTTGGAAGGGATTCGATTTTCGATGCCTGAGTACTGTTGGGAAAATTCAGGTATTGAGAGAGTGTATAAGAAAATCTGTATGGTAGATCGTTTCATGAGTACTCGGTAAGAGCAAGAGACAGGAGTCTCACTTGACGCAGAATATAGAAGTTCCATGCCAAAAATTTGTCAACACACTTGATCCTGTGGACAAAAATACAGATTTGATTTTACAGAGAGTATATGTCCTGTCAAAGCACTGATCACTTTACACCTGAGTTCAGCAATAAATTCCAAGAGGCTTGTACAACCCACCACTACTGATAGGATTCCTGAACATGAACAAAACGCTTGTCCACCACTCTGTTAAGATATGAATTTGGATCACGACATGGATGATAAATCAGTACATGAACTATTATGAACTATTAGCCAAGTACTTCTGAAGACTCTCTTTCATAAACCATTCTATAATCCAAGCAGACAGTTCTCTGTCAGCCTAAATGGATGCATTTAGGGTATAATAAGCATGCCTGGGAGGACCCCTCTGGATCATTAGTGGTGGCGGCAATGCCTGTGTTGTGAGGATATAACATTTATCAATAACCAGTGTTCTGCAAAGAACATGGAAACACCTGGCAATGCTCCAAATGCATAGGAGAGCAGATCTATACAGCCAACTGCAATGTGGTGTGGGTCAGGCAGTAGACATTTGGGTTAATCAAATTTTATGGTTAATAGATACCTTGCATGTGTGGATAATTCTCAAGGAATCAAAATACACTAAGTCCAATTTATGCAAAGAAAAAAAAAACGTTTTAACCATTGCTTAATAGTTGATAACTTCAAAAGCATTTTGGGAATTTACACAGCCCCAAGGATATAACTATGAATCTCGGTTATTATTTTACTGTAAATATGTTGAAGTGCTGGTTGCTAGAGCTTTCTGGTAGATAGCACACTGGATCATCCGACCTTTGCTTACCTTCTACCCTCGATATTTCAGAGGGTGGAAGTGAAGACGTTACTAAGGATTTGATTCGTTTTTTCAAATTTAAGAAATAATCACAGTTCCACTGAGGACAGATAAGCACAGTGCTTCCTAAAGAATATTTGGAGTAACTTTTCACAAATGATGAAGGGAAGAACATAAAGATTTTTTTTTTCCCTTCTCTTTCTGGTAGTATACTAAATGTTCAATGATTTAATCCTGAGACAAGGAAAAAAATGCTATTTTCTTAAATAGTCCAGTGAAGAAAGTACATATATAGGAACCCCAAGTGGCAAATTGACCCAATGTGCCTTCTGATCTGTTTCAAATCAGGACTTGTATTTTTCTGAGATTTTACACACGTATCAGCAGAGTAGTGATTGAGAGTGTTTCTTGGGTCAGAAAACCTAGGTTCAAATCTCAATTCTACCAATTATTATTTTTCATAAGTCTGGGCAATATAATTAAGCTCTTCTAGTCTCTGTTTCTTCCTTCAAAAAATTGTAATAGCATTCTTTATTTTTGTGGAGATGAAATGAGTTGGCACCACATAAAAACAGTGCCTGGCAAATACGTAAGCATTCAATAAATGCTATTATTACTATATTTATGGCTGTCATGGTTCTGATTCTTCAGTGGCAGCCCCATACCATGCCGTTCTGTTTCAGGCCTTTGCTCCTGCTGCTCCCTCCACTCGGGAGCTCCTTCTCAACAGTCTAGCAGCCAACCTGTTTCTACATCTCAAGACGCAGCCCTACCAAGTCTTGGTTGAGCTATTTTGAACTGTTCCAGGTGTTATTTCCTATCTCCTTTGTGCCTGTATTCTACCTCATATAATTCTCTATTATTTTTAAAGCAACCTTGTATTGGAAATACTTATTTATGTTCCCATCTCTCTCACTGGACAGTGAGCTTCTTGTAGACAGTGAACCTAGTGTCACATGTAGGAGGCCCTCTAGTTTAATTAACTTCAAGAGTTTGAATCTTAAAAACTAAGATTCAGGGACATCTGGGTGGCTCAGTGGTTTAGCTTGTGCCTTCGGCTCAAGTCGTGATCCTGGGGTCCTGGGATCGAGTCCCGCATCAGGCTCCCTGTGCCTGTGTCTCTGCCTCTCTCTCTCTCTCTCTCTCTCTCTCTCATGAATAAATAATTTTTAAAAACCCTAAGATTCAAATATATAATTTGTAAATGTTGTGGCCCTTATTTTTAAGGATGACAATGACATATTTTTTTCTTTTGTAATGGATATTGGATTGCCGTTTGCTTTTTAAAACTTATTTTTAGTTTTAAAGTTTTGTATGCATATAAGGGAAATCTAAACACTATAGAAGAATATACAGTGACAGTAGACTGCTTTATCCTCTAGGCACCAGCCTCCAATCCCTTTTCCCAGAGATACGCTTGCTGTGTTCAAGCCCGTGTGTGTGGCTGTGTGTGTATGTCTGCCACACATACCTTTTTAGACAAATATATTCTGTTGTACCATTTTTCAGTGTTTAACAGAGGTAGGTTGGAATTCTTTTATATCAACAGCACAATAGATTTGCCTAGATTGTTAACAGTTGTATAATATTCTATTATATGAGGATTCATTCCACAGGGAAAAGGTGCTCTGATATAAGATATTGATTCTTTTTTCTAACAGGCTACCAGGCACAGGAAAATAATGCCCCTAACCCTTACTCAGAGACTTGGTAGGAACAGTAATGAGAGGGAGGAAGGAGGCTTTGACTCCCCCCAAATTAATGATTTTTATCTCTCAATAATAAAAAAAAATCAAATAACTTTTATGTGATTTATAAATGTATAGTTCAAAGAGAAAAATTTTGCCCTGTGCTGTTGTAAAGCAAAAACTTTCTGGAGTGTGACATTAAACTTGAAATTGGGGTGGCTATGTCATTCTGTTGGGTAAGCAGATACATTTTTCTTTTCTGATTATGCAATTGGAACATATGAAAATCAAAAGCAAAAAGTGATAAAAATAGTTAACAATGTCAGAGCAGGGATAACTGATATTAACCTTTCATAATTTTATACAGTATTATTCAGTAAGTTGCTGCTTCACTTAGTAGATTATCCTAAATGCTCTATGGCATTATATGTTTGTTTGTTTGTTTGTTTGTTTGTTTGTTTTATGGCATTATACGGTTTTAGCAACATGAATGTTGCACTCTAGAAATGTGCTGTGATTTATTTATGTAGGCATTTTACATGTAACCAACTTAAAAATCTACCATTGTACTTTTTATTTCCATTTTTTTGCTATTATTCATAATATGGATAGGAGTATGAATCTTTCATTACTCTCAGATAAATTCTTTAAAATTATACTCTAAGAGTAGCATTTCTAGTTTAAAGAATATGAACAACACTGTAAAGCCTTTTCATGCCTAATGTCAAATAACCACCTAGAGAGCCGGTAACGATTTAGCCTTCCACTCTGTGCCAGGGCTGAAGAAAATGTACATTTTCCTTTGCTAATTGTGACGTCTTGTTTTCTTTTTTAAGCTTTCCTACTTGAAATACAGTTCTAACTTTTGTCATGCCCATCACTTTTATATTTTGTTGCCAGGTGGAAATTCCTTTTTTTGTTGTTGGTATAGATCAGAAATACTTTGTACTGTCTATACACTAAAATTTACTATCATACATTGAAAATACTTCCCCAGTTTTATGTTACTTAGTTTCTTTGTCTTGATATAGGAAATATTTAAATTTCTTTTAATCGAATATAGAAACCTTGTCTGTTATGTGTGTTTTTCCTTTGGTTTTATGTTTGAAAGTTCTTCCTATTCATAGGTTTTTACCCTACTGTGCATATAGTTCAGATAAACAATAACTTTTCATTTCATTTTTTGTATTTTTTTAACCAAATGTATTAACAAGGGAATAGAATGCACTGGTATAACTACCAGCATCCAAAATACAAGAGAAATTAATTCCTTCTCACATAATACTCTAGATGTAGACCAGGAGTCTTAAACAGGGAAGCAATTTGGTATAAGCAGTCTTCCAGGGACCTGTATATTTTCCATCACATTCCAACCCATTTCAATCTCCATTTATTTAGTTAGTTATTATTATCTACTAGTAGTAGTAGTAGTAGTAGTAGTTGCCCTTATGGGTAGAATCAAAACTGTCTTACCATTAAACAGCTGCTTTCCAATCTGTGAGAAAGAGAAAAGAAAACAACAAATACCTTCAATTAAAAAAAAAAAAAAAAACTTGGAAGTTGCACATAATACTTTTGTCCATGTTATTTAAGCTGGGATTTATTTTCATGACCAAAGCTAGCTGCAGTGGATCCTGGGTATATTAGTTTGTGAGAGCTACTGCCATAACAAAGTGCCACACACTGGGTGGCTTAAACAGCAGAAATTTATTTTCTCACAGGTTTGGAGACTAGATGTCAGAGATCAAGGTGTTAGCAGGTTGGTTTCTTCCGAGCGCTGTGAGGAAGAATGTGTTCCAAGGCTGTCCTCTAGCTCCAGGTGACACTGGCAATTTTTCGCATTCTTTGGCTTTAGAATATCTTTACAAGTGCTCTCCTTGTATGCATCTCTCTGTACCCACCCCCCATGTGGTTTGTTTGTTTGTTTGTTTTTACTTTTTATAAGAGCATCAGATCTATTGGATTAGAGCCCTAAATGACCTTATCTCATCTGATTTTCTCTTTAGTTATCTATTTCCAAATAGGGTCATGTTTGAGGCACTGAGATTAGGACTATAATATATGAATTTGAGGGTTCACAATTGAAAATGTAGCCTTTACCTTAGCAAAGGAAAGTTAGGGGAATATAGAAATGGAAGCCAAATAGTCATTGGAACCACATAATTTTTGTACGCTGTAACTTTAATATAGAAAAACTATTTTAAAGAGGTCAGAATGACCTGAACGTTTCATTATAATATTAATAACACACATATTCAGGATTTACTAACCTCACAATTAATTTACAAGGTAGGCACCATGTTTTGTTTTGTTTTGTTTTTCTATTTAAATAATGAGGATGAATGAGGCATAGAGCAGTTGAGTGACTTCCCTAAAGTCACAGAGTTATTAAACAAGGAGCAGAATAATGGATTAAAATCCAGGGGCATGTGATTTCAGGACCCAAGATCTTAAACACCATATGATCTACCCCATCTCTAGTGGCTCAGGTATAAAATGAGAGCAACAATGTGTATTTAAAAGCTTTTCATTAAACAATATATATATATATCAACTTTTAGCCAGTATCTTGCATGAATACAAATCTCAATAAAAACATCATCGTTCTCCACTCTGTCCTTCTCAGTGGCCAGATCAATTCTCTGGTATGAAAGCATAGAATGTTAATGAAAGAGTTCATAGGTAAACCCAGTCAATCACTATTTCTGACCTCCCATAATTTGCAAAATATTTTTGTATCCTTAATGAAGGCATCGATTTACATAAGCCAGAGTCTCCTGCTGTGCGAGTCATCAGCATTAGGCAGGTTCACCTTTAAAGTATTAATGAATCTTTACTTTTTCCTCTTTAATATCTCAGTGGGCAGCTTTGTGGCTTTTTGATCAAACTATACTCTCACTGAAGGCACTATCCATGGAATTCATCAATATATGTCTAGTGCAGGGTGATATCCTTTTATCCAAGGGCCTCCAAATCCTCAGATATTACCAACACTGTCTCTATCAAGGTAATATTTCAGCTTATTTATTTGTGAATGTGTCCCTTTATAACAAGGGAATTAACAACCTGATTATACTGTTCCCACTATAGCACTTTTTCTAAAGAGAGATTGTTGTAATTTAGCTGCGTGTTTCCCTAACTGGCACACTGTTTTTCTCCCTAAAACTGCCCTGCGATCGTCCCTGGAGGACAAGCTACAGCATAGGAGAGTGTGGGCGACTAGGATGTATGTTCTGTCCTCATTAGTTTGAGACACTGTGCACAATAATTTCAATCTATTATTGAGCAAAGTTACATGTGCCTATTCATAAACTCAGAGATTACAAAGAAAACATGTTTAGCGAATAAATTTTACTGAATGGTTACTCCCTATCTGGTATTCTACTAAGCCTTAGTGAAATACTGACAAACATGAGAGTCCTGGCCAACAAAAAGCCAACTGTGTAGTGTGGGAAACAGGTACATGAGGTGAGAGGCACAATACGATAGACATAATGATAGACGTATACACAGGATATTGTGGGGACACTGAGAATGGCACATAATGAAGTCAGAGGGTGGAGGAGAGTTCCTAGAGTGACCTCCTATAGAAAGAAATGGCTCAACTAAATCTTAAAGCATGTACCTGCTATGTATACACTTTGTATAACATTTTGTTTTAAATATTATCATTTTATATATTTAATATTGTCATTTTTCTTAGTATACTCTTACATTATTGTGGGCAATTTCATACTAAAGAATTATATTGAGGGCAGCCCCGGTGGCGCAGCGGTTTAGCGCTGCCTGCAGCCCGGGGTGTGATCCTGGAGACCCAGGATCGAGTCCCACCTCGGGCTCCTTGCGTAGAACCTGCTTCTCCCTCTGCCTGTGTCTCTGCGCCTCTCTCTCTCTCTCTCTCTCTCTCTCTCTGTGTCTCTCATGAATAAATAAATAAAATCTTTAAAAAAAAGGAATTATATTGAGAACTAGATTTCAGTTAGATTATTTCCTTCCACACAAAAGTCCATAATTTTAACTGATACTGAGAAAGGGAACATCATACATTTTTTTTTTCTTTAGGAAAGAGCATTATTGAAACCATTAAAAATTGCCAACACAGCTATATAAAATGTCACTGTCCTACCCCTGCTTCAACAATAAGAACAACGTGGTTTTCATCCATAGGCAAAAATGTCTTTGTAGGATCCTTGGGATCCGACACCATAAGCCAAAGGACTTGGAGCAGCCTCACCCACCTGTGTGTTGGGAAACAGGTATATGGCTCTCCATCCCAGCTGTGGACTCTCACGTGACCAGTGAACTGGCTCCAGTCTCTCTTGGCTATAGTCTGGAACCTCTGAGAACACTGCCTTGGACAACTAGTCATGGATGAGAAAACCTTTGTGGGAGTCCAGGAGTGCAACAGAGAGTTATAGCACACTTCTGGAGAAGAAAGAGAAAAGAGAAAAAAGAAAGAGAAAGAGTAAGGAGAAGTGAAGAGGAGAGGAGAGGAGGGGAGGGGAGAGGAGAGGAGAGGAGAGGGGAGGGGAGGCGAGGGGAGGAGAGGGGAGCGGAGGGAGGGGAGGCGAGGGAGGGGAGGGAGGAGAGAGAAATTGGACTCACTGGAGAGGGTAGAAGGAACAGTTTGACTTTATCCATATCACTCTTCCCTCAAATCAGCACAGCTCAATCCCAAGAAGACCTTCCCCGACCCATGATTTCTCCTGTTGGGAAAAGTGAGAGCACATGAACAAGTGCCTAGCTTCCCCAGCTGGGGGGATGCTGCCAAAGAGACTCATTTCTTTCTCGCCCATGTAGAGTCCTGAGTCATGAGCATGTATTTATATGTGGTATTGAAACGATTTGGAGAATATCAGTTGAAATTAAAATGGAAATGTTTTCTTTTTTGCAAGATTTTTTAGAACTTTGATATTTTACAGTATTTTCCTGAAATTAATAATCAAAGAAATCGCTGCTTTCCCTAGAACATCTGTGAACATACCACAGAACTAATGTTTCACAGAGCACTGTTTGAGAAATCATAAAATTAAGAATGCAAGGGAAATTTTGGAAAAGTAAAGCACAAAAGTGCCAATGTCCTCAAACTCTTCTAGACACACATTTGGAAAAGGGAAAAAAAAAGATACCCTTTTTCTTTTACTAAATTGAATCTCCATCCTGGACTTCTATTCCACTAGAAGAGGTTTTTATTTAGTCAAGTCCGGGTAAACTCAATTTCATGTTATAATACCGTCGGTTTGAGAGTTTCCTCTTCCACACCCCTCCTAGGGTGGCATCAAAGTGCTGATGAGCTTATGGAGGATCTTAGCGTTGGGATCTGACATCTGGTTCTCATCGGGTAACTGTCCACACAGAAGCCAGCTGTGGTTTACGCAGCCCCGTCTGCTTCTCACTTGTTGTTCATCTCTGAAATGTCTGTCTTTACATCTGGCTTCCCAACCGCAGATCTGGATCACACCCACTGCAACATTACCACCTCTTGACTGAAAGACCCCTTCATGTTAGCCAGCTCTTCTCTTTCCTGTTAGACTGCCCCACCATACCATTCTGCATCCTTGGGAAGTTTGGTGAGGCTGTCTGAGACCATGTCTGGCCTAAAATTGCTCCCATATTAACTAAAACAAGGAACTGCCTATGAAGATGCTGTCTCCCAGGGTTCCAAAATAGGAAGTCTCCCATCGCAGCTTCCCCAAATCTACATGGACATAAGCCATTCTACTCTCTCAAAGGAAGCCTGGGTGTCGGGAGTTAGGATGGGAAGGGTTATTGCAGATGATCCCACTTCAGACACCGTACTCTGATCAATGAGTGGCTACTTATCCAGTGATTTTCAAGTGAAATATTTTCAGACTCTGGGGGCAGGGTAGAGTATATCTAAAAGGGCATCTTTTTGCCATCGCCTTCAAAATGAGTGGTAAAAATCCGTATATGGTAAGCTTTGTGCCCTCAGTCAGTACATTATAAAGATTCAATGTATAGTTTATAAAACAACTTCTCAAAAATACACCGGCTTCTATTCTGTTAGATGTCTCCTGCAAATGTGGCAACTTTATCTTGACTTAGATACTTTTAGCAAAAAGGAGGAGCCTAATTAGCACCAATATAAATTATTCAATCACCACATTAGGCAGACACCATCGGATGGATAACCTTGTAAATAAGCAATATAAATTTCCCTAAACACTGAACATGATTTTTTTTCTTTCAAAGTCTGATTTTTAATGCAGAGCAAACAACAAGGCAGTGAGGCATCCTGTATTTCTCAAACTATACGTCTTTAGTTAGGATTGCGAATAAAGCAAGAAAATCGCAGTGCATGTGTTTTCATGAGCTAACCGTTAGCAACCCATACAGTAAAAGGACACTACCGTATGTCATGTGTCTGTGTTGTACAAGATGCTTCCACATGTAATAATGCATTCAGGTAGGTGTAATTGTTACTTATTTTATGCATGAAGAGACAGAGAATAAGAGAGATGAAATAATTTGTCCAAGGTCAAAAAACTGTAAGCTTTTATGGTGGAGCTCATGTCTTCATCTGTTGACAAAACTCATGATGCCTTCATGATATTATTAGAGATGTGTATTCTCCAAGAGACGAAAAGGAAGATGCATATATCGCATTGGAAACTAGGAAATTCATTGAGGTTGTTAAAATTTGATTCAAAAAATTATCACACGTGAACAGTCTTGCTCACCCTTTTCACAATGGATAGGTTTCAAAGCATACGTTTGACCCACATAAAGGGCAAGGGTGGTTGGTTGTTATGCGTACTTCTGCTCTTTTGTCATCTGAGTGTCTGAGCATCCTCCTGTCATCTCAGGGCCAGCATGGGCCTCCCCTCCCCATCCAACTCCTCAGGGAATTCGAGCATGTTGAGTCTTTTTTCTCCCCTCTGGAACTATCTTTTTCTGGCCTCCTTCTCAGACAGTAGAGCCCTCACAGAAAATCTGATACTTTATTCAATTCTTTGGAGTAGCCAGCTTAATAAAGCATTACCCTCATTGGAAAACAGACCCTGATTTTTCTGCTTCTTTTTAAGTTACTCCAAATCTTGCTATTCCCAAGGGCAGACATTGCCCTCCGTTACAGAGACAGCGTATCCTTGTCACACTAAGGCATCTGTAGAATTGTAGTCCTTTGGAGAACAAGAGGAACATGAAGTCAGCTCCCTGAGGACATGGATTTTGGTGTCTTCTGTTCTTTGGCGTGCCCCAAGAGCCTAGAACTGTGCCTGGCATATATCTGGCACTTCAAAACATACATTTATTGAGTGCATAGTATTAAAAGGGAGAAAAGTAATAAAAGTGAGTTTCCCTGCTGCCCAGCTCTTTGTCATTTTGCTCTCTGATTCTCCAAGGCAGGAACATAGTCTGGAGATAGATCACCAGGTCCTTGGTTAAACTTCTTGTTGAGTTCAAGTGTCCTATTTGGCCATTGTGAATCTGGGAATTAAAACCTGACTCGTTATCCATATTCTAAGTTCTGTTGCTGCTACACTACAACTTACTGATTTTTTTTTTATGTTTTTGTGTGTACATTTTTATTTTAATGGGTGGATGGAACGGGCTGTCAGGAGATAACCTCTGTGTTAAGATTCAACCAGTCTCTAACTTATTTACCCAGCTAGGGTTGGTTAGTCTTTTCTCAATGGATTTCAATACGGCCTGCTAGAATTTACTGGAGTTCTCACTGATGAATACATAACCTGTTAAGTATCTAAAAGGTGTACTAGACCTATAAAAATTTTATATGCCCTGAAGAGTAGGGCTTTTGACGTTTTCTATTGTTTGGACATTCGCCAGCCTGTGAAATGACTTCCGGTCTCAGGATAGTTTTTCCATCCTGCCACTAGATGTCAGGAACAATAAGAGTCAGCTTGTATCTGCATTATCAGAAAAGAATCATTATTCCAGAACTATGCTCTTCAATCTTTCTCAGAACTGACAGTCATTTATTCAATAATTACTTGCTGAGCACCTACTATGTGTCAGCTTTACACATTCAGGGTCCATCAGGAAACAAAACAGACTATAACAGACCTAAGTGAGACAGACGTGAGAGAGCAAGGTGGTGCATACAGATAAGAAGGGGTTGAAAAACAGAAAGAGGGTAAGAAATAATCAGAGGGAAGCTTCTGGAAAGCAGTGGTAGCTAAAGCAGGAAAGGGTAGCCAGGTCCCTAAGGTAGATACCAAAAGGGTTAGTGTTAGCTGGGGTCTTCACTGAAGCAGACCTCCAAGACAGGATGAGAGTGCAAGAGATTAATTGGGGGAAAGATCCATGAAAGAAAAAGGAGACCCAGCCAAAGACGGTGCAGTGAGCCATTTGTCTGCCATGATTTTCTATCCCTGGGAAGTAGAGGGGAAGGCAAGAGCGCTGGGGAAGGAGTACCTGACTTTGCAGTGCATCTCTGATGGCCAGTCTGATGGGGGACAGTGAACCTGAGTTGCTCTGAGTTGTCTTATGTCTTTCAGGAATCCCCTACATTAGTGTTGGCTGAGGGCATCCTTGGGATTTATGTGCTCTTTGTACAAAGGACATAGTGGGTGGAGAGGGGAGTAATTGGTGCTAGTCAGTTACGTTCACCACGGCAGGGTCCCCAAGTGCTGCATTTTTATTGTGGCCTCAGAATTCAAAAAAAAAAAAAAGCTAGAGAATGGAAGGCAGGATAGAAGAGACTAGAGAGAGACTGGATGCATTTACTGGGTAAACCATTACTGAGTCGATGGACAGCGCATAGTAGGCATTCGTTAAATGCTATTGAATTTTTCAAATTAGTTCATTTTTTTAGAGTTTCTTTGTATTTATTATCTGTGAAAAGAATTATATATTCTCAAATAGTAATTAAAATAATAAAATGAAACAAAGCATCTGTTCCTTGTAATGCCAATTTCTATTTTATCAGACATAAGTTGCAAAGTCTTTTGTTCCAACTTTTATGTCATATGAAACCTTAACTAGATTTTTGACCTCATACACATGCTAATAATTCCAGTTTCTTATTGTACATATTGTTATTACCTTCCTTTTTCTTTCATAGAAAAAAAAAGGAGAAAGAATATTTGACCACCATGATATGAGTCTTTATAGTACTTACTGGCTCAAGTAAGAAGCAGGCACTTTTATGGTTGTAGCAGAGTTTATCTTATCATATTTTATCCTTAGAGATGCTGCAAGAATTCTTACACCATAGATAAACCATCATTCTGATAAACTGTGAAATTTGAACAAGTTTACAAGTATTTTTTCTACTCAGAAACTTCTATCAGGTTCAGGGATTTGGTTTAGCAGTTCCCAAAGTTTGAATGCTTGAGTAAAAATTTCCTAAAAACGAAAGTACTGAACAAATAGGCTAAGGGTCTCATGAGAAGTAAACTGTCGAAATTTTTAATACTTCCTACAATAGCTCAAGGAGAAAATCCCAACAGGATATGATTTTCATTTTTAATGTATTGCTATCTCTTTTCTTTATGGAAACATAGTAAAAATAAGAAGGTGTACAATGTATGATAAACCACAGATTATGCAGTAAGAGTATGCCTATATTCAGGAAAAAGAAAAGGAAAAATATTGTAAAAATGTGACTGTCTTGCTACTCTGATAAAAGCAATATATTCCTTAAATGCTTTTTGTTAAAGAAATAGGAATCTTCATGTTAATTTATACAGCCAGATGACTAATCATTACCATTTCTAGTAGAAAATAATTATATGCTGATAACATAAAACTGTCAATCCTTGCTAATAAGATATGAATTGGTGAAAACATGAAATACAGGAAATTATTGCTTAAGGAATTGGACCAAGGCAAATTATATGCCACAGATTTCGTTTCTTCTCTTCTCTTCACCCTCTCCCCACCCACCCCTCTCATCTTAAGGCATAAAAGGTTTACTGCAAAAATTTGAACCTAGCCAATGTTAGGAAATAAATAATTTGTGGTAGACATTTACTGACTGCTTTAAGATATTTTGTTCTATTAAAGTAGTCAAGCATTAAAATTACACTCTTAGTCACCCCTTCTTGTCGTGCAAGACAAGTATATTGTTTGGAATGAGCCCATCTTGAATACCTCAAATTATAAACTGGTAGCATTCAAGGCAATATGCTTTCAGAAGCAGGAAAAAAAAAAAAAAAAAGCCTTCATGATATCACATGGGTGTAGTTTGCACACTAAGGAACTTGGAGATGTATCCACAAATCCTACCAAAATTGAGAACTCAGAAAAGAGGCCATTAATAAAATTGAAATTCCCCAAAGATTTAATATTGTGAAATACACAGTGAGTGATTCTACAGCTGTCTCTGATACCTGCTTTTATGCTTCTGTTCAGCTGAGGAAAACTCTTCCAAAGTTCCCATCTAATCACTTTTCCTGGGGTCTTGGCTATCAAGGGGACAAATTCTCTTCACCTCCATTGAAATACCCTCTCATTTATTCGAATATGATGATTGATTCAGAAGCAAATGAGTTCAATGAAGGTCATAGTGGACAAACTCTACCTGAAAAGATGAAGGGAGAATGAGCTATTACACCACCACAGAAATAAAATTAATTGCTTCCCTTTTTTGAAGTGAGAATTATTTTATTTTTAAATACAGCATCATTATGTGGAAGTCATAGGGACTGAGCATTGGATTAGAAGGCCTTAGGGGTCATTTCAGTCAAAACCTTCATTTTACAAAAGTGAAAATGAACTAGAGAAGGTAAATTACTAGAGTAGATGTCTAGTTGCAACAGAATTGAGAGATTAGGTTACTAAGTATAGAGAAGCCAATATATCTAGTCTTAAAGTTTCCAGAGGATTCTTTTTTTTTTAAGATTTTATTTATTTATTCATGAGAGAGAGAGAGAGAGGCAGAGACACAGGCAGAGGGAGAAGCAGGCTCCATGCAGGGAGCCCGACGTGGGACTCGATCCCGGGACCCCAGGATCATGCCCTGGGCCAAAGGCAGGTGCCAAACTGCTGAGCCACCCGGGGATCCCCTCCAGAGGATTCTATATCTGGCTTTATTTTTCAATCAGTTGGAAAATTATTATTACTTTTGAATTTCATGCACTTTTAAAAATAATTTTTATTATAGAAGTAAGCCATGGAAATAGATTCTTTTTTCTAAATGGTAGCAACATAGGGATTTATGAAATGTATAATAAAATTCTTGACCTCTCCTAATTCTACAATCCTCCAATTTCATTGTCCACAGACTATTAAGAATGTAAATTTCTAGTTACTCTTGTGGTTATTATTGTAATATCTTTCACATATTTATTTTTAATTTTTCTTAATTTAATGAAATTTAGGAAGACTATTGGTCTCCAATAAAAAACTTTCAAGAATTTACTTAGCAATTCTCTTTTCTGATGTATTAATTATATTCTTATGTATATTTACATTATAATTGATTATTTTATGTTCTATTGTTTGACCTAAAATAGAATTAACAGCATTTACAATTCTGTGATAATGCCATTTTTTTTTTTTTGGTTCTAAAACTAAATAGAATAATTCAGCCCATAACATGTAATCCTGTCTTTCCAGGGGTACCAATTAAAAAAAGAAGTCACCATGCATCTCAGTATACTTATCTGCTATTGCTTTCATTCTAGCTTCTTCTGAGTCAGTCTCTACTGTGTCTTACAATCCTTGTTGCCCCCTTTCTTGAAATTATGTATTTTTTTAATTGGTGAATTTGAAAAGTAATTTTTTAAAATACAGCTTGAGTAGTGAGTAAACTTTCTGAAGAACTGTTACTTTCCTACTTAATTTGATAATTGAACTCTCCATAAAACTTTGAGTTCAAATTCTTTTTTTTTTTCCTTTGGATTTTGAAAAGATGACTGTTCTATCCTAACACCACGGTTCCCTGTCAGCAGTTGGTTGTCAGACTTTGGCTAGACTGACTGTCACTCTGTAATAGAAACTGCTAGTTATTCAACAGAATCTGCTTTTCTTCTCCAAGGACACACAGATAGATGGCATTTCCCAGCCTCCTTTACTTGAGGCCAGGTATCGACATTGGAAGCTATATATTTCTTTTAGGGGCCAAGGCTTTTATGAAGCAACTGTGGCCTTTCCACATTCTTTCCTTTCAACCAGCTGGATGGCAGATGGCAGAGCCACAGGGTGGATGGACCCTGATTCCCTGAATTACTGAGTGAAGGAAAGCCACCCAGAATGCTACGTTAAGCTGCAAAGCACTTGAGAAGTAAACATCTCATTATAAGGTTTAAGTGTATTTTTACAGTAGCTATCATTCTTCTTTTCCTCTCTGGATTTTTTTAGGATTTCCTCTTTGTCCTTGGAGTTCTGAAATCCCACCAGGATGCATGTAGGTTCGAGAGTATGTCACGCATCCTAATGAGGACATCGTGGGTCCTTTTAACCTAAATACTTGGAAGGAACATTTCTGCAGTTCTCTATCTACATTTTCTTTACCAATATTATCTCTCTTCTTCCCTTTCCAAATTCCAATGGGATAAATGTTGGACTTGTTACAACGTGCCTTCATCGCTGTACACTTTTCTCTACTACCCTTCACCCCTTTGTCTTTTGCTGGACGGAGAGGATAGACAGATACCTCAGCTTGGTCTTCAAGATCACCAGCAAAGTTCAACTGTTGTGTCCTGTTCCATTCCCTGCCCATTTGGTGAGAGGGAGGGTGTGTGACCACATCTTTACTATCCGGAGCTCTTTCTTTCTATTTTGCCCACTCCGGTTTTATAGCAATTTGATCTACTTTTATGTATTTTTAATGAATATACTCTCTTCTCGGATCTGTTTAAGAACTCTAACTTAAAAAAAAAATTATCTTCAGTTCCGAGAAATATCTCTGTTTCTGTCTGACAGAAGTTTTTTCTCTTGATTCATCCTCCATCCCTTCTGTGTTTCTCAAGAGTCTGACAATCCTTCATTGCTCTTTCGTGGTTATTGATGAACCCATACGCTGAGTTTTCTGGAGTCTCAAGGTCTGTTTTCTCCACAAGCCTTTCCATACACACAAAGGCAGGGACAGAGTTCTAGGTAACTGGGTGGTCAGTGGTGTGGCCAACAGGCTTCCATGTTGGGAAGGTGGATAGGAAACAACCAGGAGGGCCAGGGACCCTGTCAATAGCTAAACTAAGGTGAGCCTTTCTTTGGGGGTAGAGTTCTTTGGTATGTATTACTTTGGGAGACATGCCTTTGGTTTTCTATCTTCTTCCCTCTCATGTGGAGGTCTAGGTGTACCTTGAAGTCAGCACTGCTTCCCACTAAGGTCCCACACCCTCTGATTAGGCTCCTTTGCTAAGCAGTTGCCCTACCTTCCTGCGAGAAGCATCCCCGCGCTGCACTGACAGCAGAAACAGCAGCTTTCCAGCCCAAACCCAAGCGTGAGAGAGAAACAGGAGTGGCAAGGGCCTGGCTCCTCTGACAAGAGTCCATAGTGCTCCAGGTGGCCTCTGTCTGCTTTCCGCTCGGTCTTCTCAGTCAGCCATGGAGAGACACTTGTCCCACAGGGGAGAAGGGCATGGCTCCCCAGGGCCACCTGCCAGTACCCAGACCGGACTCTGCCACTTGCCAGGGATGTGACCTTCACAAGTTGCTCATGTCTGCGAGCTTCAGACTTTGCATCTGGAGAGCGAATAATCACAGCGTCTACACCAGAGGCCTGCAGCGAGCAGAGCACTACTTCTTACGTGTGTTAGCTTGCTAGGGCTGCCATAACTGAATGCCACCGACCAGGTACCTTGGACACCGGATTGTTATTGTCTTCTAGTTCTGGAGAGTAGATGCCCCAGACTAAGGTGTCTACAGGGTTATTGGGTGTGTGTGTGTGTGTGTGTGTGTGTGTGTGTGTGTGTATGTGTGTGATTTGTTTTTGTTTTTATTGTCTGAGACCTCTCTCCTTGGCTTGCAGATGGTATAGCCTTCTTGCTGTGTCCTCACATGGCTGTGCCCATGTCCAAGGAGCTGTGTCCCGATCCCCCCTTCTTACAAGAAAACCAGTCATGTTGAATTAAGACTCACCCATATGACTTCATTTTACCTTAATCACTTTTATAAAGAGCCCTATCCCCAAATACAGTCACATTCTGGGGTACTGGGGGTTAGGGCTTCAACATATGGATTTGAGGAGACTATGGGATATAGTTTGGTCCATAACACGTATAAGCCACTGGGAAAGGCTCCGCACATATAAATGTGAGATATTATTATTAATAGAAAGAAGCAGGTTCTCCTTTCTTTGTTTATATCCTGGTCATCTGATTTCTTTGTTCCTGATTCTTCGCCATCAGACAGTGAGCATCAGTACTAAGGGGCTGAGTGTGCCCAACACGACCCACACAGGAGGATATCCCCATCTGGAAACAGGGTTCGTGTGTGAGAAGCTTTCTACGTGCCCCCCTTACATCTGCTCTTACCCCTAGAATACTCCCCAAGGCTTCTAAAACTAGATAATAGTCTTTGTGGAGTTAAATAGGCAGGCAATAAGTTGGGAAGGTTGAATGTATTCCTTCTGAACTTCTAGAGAAATGATGATAAGATATGGGTTTTTCAGAGAATCCTTATTATTATACCAAATTGGTCACTTTGAATTTTGAAATGTAAATTATCTCTAAATCTTTGCAGTAACTTTCGACTCAGCAGCTTTTTACAGAAACACACAGATGGCCAGAATAATAGTAGACTTCAGATTTTAAGAAGTGTTTGAAGCTGAGGGGAATTCCTAAACCAAAATTTCCGAGTAGCTTTTTGCTACGGGTCATCACCATGAAGAAGAGCCTAGGGCTGTCAAGAATGGGAGAGAGGCTTTTCTCATTTCCGATTCAGTCTTGGGTTATATCAGAGGGGCTCACAAACATGCCCATGACTTTGGGCCCCTCTGCTGCAGGATGAAGAAAATATTTGTAAAGCTGCACCGTGGGTTTGTCAGGAGAAACTCCCATAGGCTTAGAGGGCGTGCACGGTGGGGGCTTGGGCCTCTGTAGAGGCTCACAACACAGCCAGCACTTCACAGCACCAGCCTCTTCTCTGAAGGCCCTAGTAGCTCTTCTACACACACACACACACACACACACACACACCCCTCTGTGTTAAGTATGATTCTCTCACAGAGAGATCTTTAATAATATGTAATGTTTTCAAAATAAAATAATTCCAGTTAACAGCTCCGATGGGCATAGGAGGGCCCCCGGTGCCTTGCTGTGGTTCGGAGTATCAGAATGTTTTCTCCAGGGGAGAGGAGAAGGAGCAAACATAGGAACCCAAGCCCCCCAGGAAGGAGAGACTATGAGAGTTAGGTGGGGGTGGGTCATCATTCACCCCGGTGCAGTGTGAAAACATAAACCAGGCTCAGAATTCACCCAGGTAGGAAACTACCCCAACTTGATACTTAATAAACGCTGCATTCTTGACTGCATCTGGTGGCCCCTGGAAGTTGAGAATTTCTCCCAGTCAATGAGGAATGAGGAGGCCTGACCATGTCATCTCTCAGAAGACAGAAAGCGTGCATGTGGTTTGGTTTTGTGCAACAGGGAGAACTATCCACGTAGCCAAGTTGCCTTGGGTTTATTTTGTTTTCCTTAAAAACCCAGGGCATGCAAAGGGAAACCTACTATATACCACTTCTGCTGGGCTTCTCAGCTCAAGGCAGATGGGAGAAATAGTACACATAGTGGAGAAAGGAAAGTGTGGCTCCGGGAAAATAATTAGAGGAATGAAGAGCCACGAGCAAGAAAAGCCACAGTGGGTTTTTCAAACATCCCAGCTTTACTGCTGCCTCGCTTTTGGCAGTCTTTTGTAAGAAACACCAGAGACGACCAAATTTTTCCTAACTCAAATTCTCAAAATGCCAGTGTATTTATTAAAAATGTAAGAAAACAAATCATCGCCCCCTTTGTAGGGTTGGTGGAAAAATACTCTACCTGTTTGGGACGTTGTGATGTTCTCCAGGTCTCTGCCTCGTAAACGATGCTGTGCCTTGAATTTGCTTTTGTCAAGCAATTAATTCTCAATGAGCACAGGCTCATATTGCAAGCCCATATGTTTGCTTTTGAAATAAAGTTGTTAATGGCTAAATGTATTCATTGTTCCTGGTTTCACAAGCTCATGATGGCAGGCACCATAATGTTTTCCAAGTACTGGTGACTGTTTTTCTTTGCACGGGGCACTGGCCTGTCTCTCACATTCACAGCTGCTGTACATGCTTTGCATTTAGAAAGAGAAAAGGGAGCAGGAAGGGGGGGAAAAAAGCGTTTGTGATCGGTGTGTGAACAAGAGCTAGCTTGGAGTCTCCCAGTGTGTCCCTGGAATGAGAATGGTGCTTGATTGATACGGATGCACTTCACTCCGATGAGCTGGAGTCCATGCAGGTGCAGGTGGGCTGCGCTAATCAAGACAAAGTTTCTGTGACTTTCAACCACAGAAAGAGTACCCTGCATTCAGGGGAGAGAAATAAAATGTGTTTGCTCTCAGTGGTGAGAAGGAACAGAATGTCGTGGCTCAGGGGCTTTGAACCTGCTGTTCAGGGACGTCCCCGTACCGGTGGCCAATGTCCTCGTGGTTTGCTAAGGAAAACTGACAGTCCTTTTGGTGCTGTTGTTGGTCTTAAAGTCAGAAAGATTTTTATTAATTTGGCTTTAAAGAATGTTTTATATCCTCCACATTAACCATTCTAAGTATGCTTATTTCTTAAGAGAGATGAATTACGTTATTACCTGTGAAGCATTAACTGTATCAACATAAATAGACCCACACAGTCCCACTCCTACATAGAGCCTTGGATGGTTATTCAAGAAATAGTGAGTATCAGGACCAGGGAAGCGATGGAGATATTTACTCTTTGTTTTATAGCCTTCTGTATTGTTTAAATGTTTAAATGTTCTGTATTGTTTAAGTATTATTGCTTTCGTAGTAAAAGGAAAATGGTAACACCCATGAGATTTTTCCTTCTAGCATCCATATACTTTAAAATGATCCACCTTATGAGGGTGGTATTTTATCAGAATATTCCAGGCAGAGTTCCACCAAGCCGTCCTATGAAGCACAATTTTGAGGGAGTTGGCCCTGCCTTGTGCATGCTGAGTGGAATGTTTGCTGGTTGCTTTTGAACATCACCTCTGCTAGGCAGGAAAGGATAGACAGGGTGGCCACACTTTCCAGTATACACTCTTGTTCCAATGTTTTCATGTGCAAAAGCATCCTGATCTTAGGGGCACCTGGGTGGCTCAGTCGGGTGAGCATCCAACTCTCTTGGTTTGGGCTCAGATCATGACTTTGTGAACGTGGGATTGAGCCCCAAGTCATGCTCTACACTCAGCATAGAGTCTGCTTTAGATTCTCTTCACCTCTCTCTGTCTCTCAAATAAATAATGTCTTTAAAAATAAATTAATAAGTTAATTAAAATTTTGGGAGGCCTGGGAGGCTCAGCGGTTGAGCCTCTGCCTTTGGCTCAGGTCATGATCCCGGGGTCCCGGGATCGAGTCCCACAGCAGGACACCTGCAGGGAGCCTGCTTCTCCCTCTGCCTATGTTTCTACCTCTGTGTGTGTGTGTGTCTCTCATGAATAAAAATATAAAATCTTTAAAAAATTAATTATTTTTTTAAATGTCCTGATCTGGACAAAAAAGTTTTGTGATCACTCTAGTTATGGATAGCCATGTGAATTGTTTGTTGTGCCTTTCATCCACTCTTGAAAAGTATACTTTTAGTTTAAAAAAAAATGAGTCACTGTGATAGCTTCTTTATAGGCATTACTTAATCACAAATAGATTTTTGAGGCAGATGAAATTATTTAATGATGAAGAAATGGTTTGGTGACATGTCCATGATTTTGTTTTAAACATGATCACGTTGATTTTCCTCCTCGATGATTTCACAAACCCAGTCATGCCCTGTCATTGACTATGTCTGGCCTTTCAAAACATTTAGATACACACAAACTTCTAATGCCTGTGTAATCCATCCCATGTACTCCTCGCATCTTCTAATAAAAGCCTCCTACAACTAATATTGTTAACACAGATGCCAGAAATAGACTTTGTCTTTGTTTCAACTCAAAATCCATTCTCTCGAAATCCCTGGGTGGCACAGCGGTTTGGCGCCTGCCTTTGGCCCAGGGGACGATCCTGGAGACCCGGGATCGAATCCCACGTCGGGCTCCCGGAGCATGGAGCCTGCTTCTCCCTCTGCCTGTGTCTCTGCCTCTCTCTCTCTCTCTGTGACTATCATAAATAAATAAATTTTTTTAAAAAAATCCATTCTCTCTGGGAAGTTTCCTTGTCCCCTGAGCCTGGATCACTTTCACTCACTGCACACTCTCAAAACCCCCTTTCAAAGTACTTACCAGTTTACAAAGATTCAGCTGATGAAGGTCTCTTTCCCAAATACTCCAAGCTCCTTGCAGTTAGGCAGCACTTTGTTTTGTTGTTCACTTATTTATCCACCAAGTGTATTGCATTAGTAGTGCTGTCACGTTGATATACGTGCAATAAGTATTTGTTGGGGTGCACCTGGAAGGCTCAGTGGGTCAAGTGTCTAACTCTTGGTTTTGCCTCAGGTCATGGTCTCGGGGTCCTGAGATTGAGCCCCACATCAGGCTCCACACTCAGCAAGGGGTCTGCTGGAGATTGTCTCTCCCTTGTTGTCTACCCTACCCAGGTATAAAGTCTTGCTTCAGATAAATGGCAGGTATCACTCCTGAAAGAGGCTTCGTTCTATCACTTCGAGTTAATCTAGCAAACTTGCCTTGAAGCTGGACCCCCACTGAGAACCCTTCCTCGTTTCTCAGTCTCAGTACCAATGCTTAGCCTTTATAGCAATGATTTTGTCATATCATAATTATTTTAATAGTTTTAGTTTTAATAGTTTATGTGGTTTAGGAGTGGTGCCCTGGAAACACACACACACACACACACACACACACACACACACTCTCTTTCAGATCTCCTTTGGGAAAACAATTATTCCCACTGTCTGTGGGGTAGGAGTGGGCATGAGGGAGAGCCATCATGAAGTAGCGAAATGCCTCCCACCCCCAAACAGTCCTTTTTAACGCCTGTAGTGGTAGGAATTTAAGTGGTGTTGTTATTATTCTCATTTTATGGCTGTGTAAATCATCTCACACTGAAATAAAGGGAATGACAAAAACTAAACACCTTCAGTGGTTAGAATTTCCCTCTCCTTTGAAATAGCCAACTACTTAAGCAAATCTTTTAAATTAAGGCCGAAAAATCTAATATTTCTATTTCTGTCCTGACCCTAAATGAGGGAAATCTAGATGAGTGTTGCCTCAAGACCAAAATTCCATCCAAATTTTTCTCCCTCTAACAGTATTAGACTTACAGTTTTTTAAATAGCATGCTTTCTAAAACTTACAGTTTTTAAACTTCACAAATTTAAATTTTTAAGATTATAAGTATACCTCATTTCATTACTAATGAAAAAGTAATAACAACAGTATGTGCAAACATAGGTGCCTAATAAAATGTTTTCCATTGGAAAAAAAATATTTTCCATTGAACTAGCTGGTTTTATATTTAACAGCAGGAAGCAAGGGCATAAAGCATAGGTTGCTTTTGGCATTGTTAGATTTGATTAATCCACAGGGATGCTTTAAAGCTAAGGAGTCAGGATTCTCATATAGTTCAATTAAGGGAGTGATATAAAACAAATATATCCACTGGCTAAAAATCCCTCCTCCTTCCCATCATCCAATTATTTACCCAAACAAGGATTTTCATAATATATGATTTGGTCACTACCTACCTTTGCAACTTTACCTTGTGGGTTGGAAGAGGGCAGAACTTGGTAACTGAGCATATATATTTCAATTAATATATTTATATTTCAATTAATATGCATATTTCTATATATATATATATAAAATTGCTTTAGAAGACACAGAGCACCTTGTATTTGATTCACAGATGGACCAAATTAAAAAAAAAATTCTTATTACTTACAGACTTCAACCCATGGAGCTGACATTAGGTATTCAGAGAAAACAAATGTAGCCTCTAAATTTAATTCTAGTTGCATTATCTCTTGTTGTTCTTATTTGTATATCACAGCCTGAAGCTTTGACATTGCTTCTGTATTCATCTATGAGGCAAAGTGTTTGGGGAAAAGGAATCACAAAGACCCATAAGAAAACTCATATTCAACTACTGAGACTTGTAGGTTAATTTAATGCAGGGAGAAAACTCTATTTTAAATGTGATGATACACTGAAAAAAAAAAAAGAGAGAGAGACGATTTAGCATCGTATTTTCCCTCCAGCAAGGCAAAAGGGCACTTGGTCTTGTGTTTTCATTTCTTTTCTTTTTTAAATTATTATTTAAACAGGACAAAAATAATGTAGTGCAGAACACGTCATTAACTCCAGAAAACTAAATAGCAAATGAGCCCATTTCAATCAAATGCCTAGGATTCTTTTAATCAAGTATTTATTGTTAGCGGCCAGTGCTCGCTGGCCTCTGTAAACTACAGTGGGCCCGTTAGGAACCTTTATTTTACTTCTCTTAGAGATGCTGTTGCTTCTGTGCACTTTTTTTTTCCTATTAATGTATACGAGAGAAGTTGACTTAGATTTGTGTGTGTGTTTCTATTCTTTGTTTAGTTTCACTACTGGATTAGCAGTAGCCAGAGAGGTTCAGTAACTAGCCTCAGACATCCCAGGAGTTGAGGGGCTGGGCAAGAATTAGCACTGAGGAAAGTTTGGCTCCCAGCTTTTCCTTCATCATGGGAATGCAGCGCTCGAGTGAAGAACTTCCCCAAACAAACTGAAAAGTAATCATGTCTTGGCTTTACTCTGTGTGGGGTGGAGGGAAGAACAATAACTGAACTCCCTCCCCAGCCCCAAGTTGCGAGCTGATACATTATCCCTAAAGATGAATGGGTTCTTAAAACATTTTCCTAATTGGCAAATACCTGTGGTAAGTCTCCATTCACCCACAGCCAGAGATCACAAATCAGAGCAGAAAGTCCTTTTGAGTGTAAAAAAGGTGCATTCAGAGACCTGAGGGAATTCCCAGATTTCTTCCAATTATGATTGTGACAGTGTCCTCATCTATAAAAGAGAGGTAATCACATCTACTTCACATAACGGTTGGGAGAACCAAACCAGACAATAAACTGAAAGATGGCAGGAGAACGACATTAAGGGCCGAGTTCTGGGCAATTCGAGAGTGTGAGTCCAGAAAATGGTGGTCGGTCTAGAACTACCTGTGTTCGATTCCAAGGCCAAATCCTGGACTTTCCTTTAAATAGAAGCAAAAGCAAACCAACAAAATGTATTTTTTCCTTAAAAGAAATCCCATTGGCCTCGTCATAAAGTACGCTATGTCATGTCATTATTGGTCAATAACACACTAATTAATTCGACCCAACCACACGTTCCTTTATTCTCCTGATCTGCGTGAACTCAGTGGAAGTTCCTCCCCTATCCCTCCTCTCTCCACTGTATCTGTTGTTTTCTGTTCAACCTCTACCCTGTCCATCCAGAAAATCACACCTTTTGACTTAAAAATAGATTTCTAGGGCAACATGATTAGCATCAAATTCTATTTTTCTCTAGTGCCTTTCCTTACTTCTGTGCCAGCTCCTTAGTCCTATAGCTGAGAAAAAAAAAAAAAGAAAAAGAAAAAAGATAAACAAAATCAGACCCTTACCAATTTACCAAATTCTACCATCATTTATTGAGCTCTGGGTGCACTGTGCTTGGTGCTAGGCAATTCTCCCCATTGACCCACTGTCTCAGTTCACCCTACCCAGCCTCCTCCCCCACTCCCCCCCCAGAATCTCTGTACATGCTGAAGCCATTCTTATCACGGAGAAGACCTGCTCTATCCTCTGTGTCTTCTCAATGTCAAAAAGTCTGGGAAATATAGCCTCAATGTGCTACTGAATAATAATGAGCACAACTAAACACTTTCTATGCAAACATTGTGTCTGACTTTTAAGCCTAACAACCATATGTGAAGTCAGTGCTATCCTCATTTTACAGATGAAGAAATTGAGGCAGAGAACTTGAGTGGCATGCCCAAGTCTGACCACCAGTAAGTGAAAGAGCAAGGATTTAAACTCAATCATTGTGGCCCTGGGGCCCCTCCATTAACCAGAAACTGTATGTGCTGTCCCTCTGGTGCTAATGTGAATGCTGAGGATTCCTTAAATCCTTGTACCTTGCTCCCACCTTATTTCAAGATCATCAGTAACTTCAATATAGCTTCCTAATCTCATCGTAGAGAGACCTTAATTAGTATTCTTAAGACACCTACCTTTGTCTTTGCTTTATCACGAGTGTTTGAACCCTGGTGTCCTGGGGAAAGTTGGAAGGGATTACTCTGGGGGCCACTGCAGCAACTTTGAATGACAGGATGCAGCAACCTTTCTGGGCAGTCATGAGACAGAAAGAAGAATTAAGCAAGTTCATTGCTAGGGGAGGGAAGGTGCGCTGCAGGGTTTCGTGAGTGATGGTCTGGGTGATAGGAAAGCATGGGGCTTCCAGGCAATATATCCTCTCTTGATGAGACACGTCCAGATGCCCTGTGGCCGCTCGTTTGCAGCCAGCAGGAATGAGGGAGCTGCCTTTGGTCACCCCCCCGGGAGAATGCGTTGAGGTGTGCTGTGAACTCAGCACTCCAGGAAGGCAATCCCTCTCCTCACATCAAATACATTTCAAGTTCACATACCCTAGGAAGGAATACTCCTTAAGCTGTATCTCCTAACATTTAATCATCTCTAAATCCTTTTGAAGGAGTTTTCTGACTCCTAAAAGAAATTTAGGAATAGAAACTTATGCTTAATCATAGCTCCTCGGGAGATGTCCCTTACTGGAGGAAACATGACTATGGATTGTAAGAAATAAAGTGGGACTTGTCTGTGTTGACCTTGTTACTTACCCCAAATCATAAGTTGAGGAGTCACTGGCGATGGAAGTGGGGACACTCCAGCTGGGACCTGTAGTGCCACCTGTTTAGGAATGAAATGGGTAGATCCTTAACCACAGCTATAACTAATATAGAAATTCTATGGGTTAATTAGTAGATTTCATAGTTTGTTGCATTTTCTGTTGTAAATAGAGAAGAGAGGGAGAATAATAAATCTGGAAGAAAAAGTAGACCATAAAAGTACAAATTCAAGGAAATTGCATTTTTAAGAAGTGGAATGAGTCTACTTTCATTAGTTCAATTTCCAAATGTCTGTAGGCTATTCAGTGGACAATATCCTGTGGAAAGTAAGAATTATAGACTTATAAGGAGGGTAAGAGGTCAGGGATGGAGATGTCAACCCCATACAGAGCATAATTGAACCATGTGTCTCATTGAAAAATTGTTTAGGTCTCTAGTTCTAGCAGCTGTGAGAGTTAAAATTATCTCCTTATTCCACTCAGTGTATTTCATTATTTAGACATCATATATTAGACATAAGGAAGAACGTCTTGAGTGTAAGAGTGATTAAACACTGAAACAGACTACCAAAGGAGCTTGTGAAATTATCGACTCTAGAACATTTTAAAAATAGAGGCAGCCATCTGTCTTCAGTGATTTGGGTGGTAATCTGTCTTGGAAAAGGAGATTGGACAAAATAAACTTGATAGGGGAATATTAAGTCAATAATTTTCTGAACCTTTTTTTTCCCTAATTTGATGACCTTCTATATGTGTGTGTGTTATATTTGTCTGTTTGTTTGCTTTTTATTATTGTGAACCATTCTGACTCATACTCTATCATTGTTTTACAACATTGGGTTATACACTACTCGAGGACTGGTCTGAGCAGAAATTACTACATCCCCTATGTTTTGTGTTTCTCTTATTACCCAATATCTGAATTTGTCTAAGAGAACATTGCATGTTATGTACAGTATATGGACTTTTGGGAACTGAGTAGTTTTTTTCAAACAATTGTGATAAAGTGTGGTAAGATAAGTGCCTGGATTGGGGAGACGAAGCTACAAATGCAAAGGAAGCAATGGGCAAAATGTCACCACCTAAAAGGAGGTATTGAATCAGGTATAATTCTAACCTTGAGGAATAATGGAAAGAGACCATTTTGATTTATATCCCCAAATCTTTTTAGCCAACCCTCCTTTCCTCCAGGGCTCTTGATTCAAGAAACCATGTACATAGAAACAGTGCCAAATGAAATGGGATAGAAGTACCAATTCGTGAATAATTCTTCAAGGGCCTGATAACCCCAAAAAAGAGGGTTTCCATGGAAAAGTGCATCAGTGAAAAATATAGCTTCAGCCAAAGAGCCACCTCCCCAGAACCTACAGTTCTCAGCCTTCCAGCTGGAGAGAACTCCTGTATGATTTCCCTTCCGGGTACAGATGGTCATTTTGGAACAGAAAGTGCATGGCAGATCTGGGGGGGAGAGGGGGGCAGGCCGTCCCCGCCTTTGGGAACTTCTCTGAAAGGAGTAAGAAAGGACAACGAGGCTACCCTGGACCTGGACACTGTCCTTTACCACACAATGACCCTTCCCACTCCAAATGTGAGACAATAAATGTCTTGATATCTGACCAACCAGATTAACAGTTTCTTCTCCTTTGGGGGAAACAGAAGGATTCCCTGACCAACAGATGAGAAACATGAAAGTCTACAGCAAGCAGCAAGGACTCTCAAACAGAGAATCCACAGAAGAATTTCAGACATCAAACTGGGTTTTCTGGAAAATATTTCCATTTATTTCTCTCTAATACTTTGAGGATTTGTTACATGTGGGGAAACCACAAAAGAACATCAAGTGTAAAAATTACCCTTGTTCAGTTTTGCTATTAAGCAATTATTTTCCTCCAAACAAGTATAGGGATGCACATGATATGCACTGTGATCACCATGCTATGCTGCCTAAACTATTTAGATAGAAATAATCCACTCCTGTATTATTGACATTTCTCTTTAGTTTACATCAAGTCTGGATTATCCAGGGCAATTGCAAGGAAAAACAAATACAATGAATCTTCTGCATCTTTGGTTAATCTGCATTGACAAACATGTTGGAACACCAAAGCCTCCGAGTAGCTTATGTAAAAAGGTTCTTGCTAATCGAAACATAAAACCAGAAACAAAACTATAGTGATTTCACCCTTTTTTTATTTTAGTGTCGTCTCTAAAATAAAAAAGCCTCTCCATACCAAGTGTTAGCAGCGAGAACATGGAATAAGTGGAACTCTCATGCATGGCTGATGAAAATCTAAAATGGTATATGTACTTTGGAAAGAGTTGGGCAGTTAAATGAAAACTGAAAATATATATATATACCTGTGCTATGACCTAGCCATTCTATTAGGAATTTACCCTGGAAAAAATGGAAGCAGGTGTCCATACAAAGACTTATATAGCAAAGTTCATAGCTGCTCTATTAGTAATAACCAGAAACTGGGACAACTCAGGTGCCCATCAATAAATATAGACCATTATTCAGCAATAAAAAGAAATCACTTACCAATACATACAATATGGGTGAATCTTAAATGAATGTCAATTAGAACTCAACAGAGTTGTTTACACACACAGCTAACAAGCTCAAGAAGACCCTTCTATCTGTCCCTCTGTCCCTCCTTCAATAAAATGACCATGGGGCTCCCCTTTGTTCTCTTTCCCTATTTCATTCTCTTTCCCTCTTTCTTTCTTTTCCTCTTTCTTGCCTTCTTTCTTCTTTCTTCCTTTCTTTCCTTCCGGCAAGCTTTTAGGGACAGAAACAAATTTAATTACCCCGATTTCAAGAGCCTAAACTTGAAATACTATACAAGGTTGCATTCCAGAGGACAAGTCCCAAAGTCCACGATTGAACAACAGGCAGAAGTTCTGTTTGCTTTTGGAGGAAAAGGAGCCCTTCTCAGAACAGTCTGACAGGAAAAAGTTTGTTCCTGACTTGGGTATTTGGCTGATATTTTCAGCTATAAGAATGAAAGTGAAACTTTTGATTCAGATCTCTGAAGTTACTATTTTGGATACTGCTGAAAATCTACCGTCTTTTGTCCCAGCTGCCTCTCTGGAAGGAGAGATTGGAAGTGGAGAAGAATGTAAACTTTTCAGTGTGGAGGAAGCATTTCTGGAGGCTGGTGTAAAAAGTAACCTAGCCTTTCAATTTCTCAGCAGGCAGAAATCTGCAGAACTTTTCTGAAGGTTACTTCTGCTCAGAAGGCTTTAAATTGAAACGTAGAATTGTAATCCTTTCGCTGTTAACACAGATGGTCTCAAGGATTCAGCCCTGACCACAACGTCTTCTTTGACTTGGATACAAAGGAAATGATAGGCTTGGGATTCTTACACCCCTTGACAAACCCACCCTTCATATGACAATGTGAGCCATGGGAGTTTGGATTTTATTTGCTACTGCATTCCTTTGTGAGTACGGATTGTCTTCACTTTTTTCTATCAAAGCCAAAATTCTCAATCAGTTGGCTTTCAAAGATTATTTACGCATTTCCAGTTATGCCACAATCACTTCTTATACAGAACCAAACAATGAGCCTCTTCATTCTAAGTTGTTTTGAGCAGAATTGA
Organism: Canis lupus dingo; assembly: GCF_003254725.2. Lineage (NCBI taxonomy): Eukaryota > Metazoa > Chordata > Mammalia > Carnivora > Canidae > Canis > Canis lupus. The sequence continues at coordinate 49,644,839 of NC_064258.1, read as the reverse complement.
AGTGTATTTTGTTTTAGTTGCACAGTTTGGAGCCATTTCCATTTTACGATTAGTAAGTGATCATTATGAAAATCAAGAGGCAACGTGACCTGATGCCTCAGAGGATTTTATAATCTAGCTATGTAGTGGAAATGAGCATGGAGAGAAAGGAAATAAGCTGTCAAAAATACTTGCACATGTATTCATGTATATTTTTTTAGAGGTCTCTAGGCTTCATCAGCTTTTCAAAGAGACACTCAAACCAAAATAGTTTAAGAATCGTTGGTCTAAAAGCAACATTGCTTTGTTAGGAAAAACTGATGAGCACAGTTGTACAAAAGTTGTACTTCAAGCAATGACCAGATCCTAAGATGGAAACATACAGTACACATCACTATATTAAAAAAAAAAGGCATTACTATCAAAAGAATTTTAAAAGAACATATTTGAAATATTCTAAGAAATATTGAAAGTCAGATAATAATAGAACTCTCTTGTTGTTATGTATTTTAATGGTTTATTTTGACTTACACTGATGAGAAGGGGACCATAAACTTTCCTTAATCCAGCTCTGCCAGTAGTCCATCAAGAGATCATGTGAAAATGGGCAAAGGGATTGGCAGTGGGGATTAAAATCCGGCAGGTATATATTGATGTGATAAATGAAGCTGTGGACAATATTAACAGTAATTGGCATTTCCTTCCAGTTTCCTTGTTAGGTTAGTTTAGATCTTTAAAATCTGAGTAAGAGTTGATTATGATAGAGCCAACTTCTAGTAATCCCAACACAGTGATCCTTAAAATAAATATCAGGGTGATGGATAACTCTGCAGGAAGTTTTTGTTTTTAAGTAATGAAATTGATAGTAGCTACTTTGATACTTTCATTTATCAGTGAATACAGAAGTGATAGTCAACCTAATAAGGGAGCTGTTTCCAAGTGTAAGAAGAATCCCTTTGATTTATTCATTCTAGACTGAAAACCCATGGCTCAGTTTGAAAAGAGGAAAACTTATTCTTTTTTTAAAAAAACTGTGAATCAGCATGATGAATGTGATAAAGTGTGATTTATCTACATGACCCAATAATTTAAGGTTTTCATAGTCACCCAGCTGAAATTTTCTAATTAGGTTTTATTTTTTCCAAAAAACAAAATCCACCATGTATGTTTAAGAATTAAAGCTAAAAAAAATAAAATAAAATAAAAAAATAAAAATAATAAAAAATAAAAAAAAGAATTAAAGCTAACACTTAAAAAAAAATTATGCTTGAATTGTTGAAAAAAAATGGACCGATCTTGTCCATCAGTGGTCACTTCTTGAGTTCCCTTTTAACCTAAACTCTCCTGGGATGAGCCCTCCCTTTTACTTCTTGAAATGTTTCTTTTTCTAGATGTTCCATATAAAACACCCTCCTACTTTTCTGTCCATCTCTCTGGTCATTCTTTCCCATAGCCCTTTTTTGGATCATTTCTGTCTTCCAGGTCTCTCAGTAGTGGGGACTCCCTTACCTCCCTCCTGACTTGGTCATTTCCCCTTCATTATCTGCTTCTCTAGTTAAGCAGCATTTTCCAGCCCATGACCGCACATGACACTGATATGTGGGTGATTCTCCAGTCTATTTCTTAGTACTGATCTAACTCCTCAACTAGACTCATATTGTAACTGCCCAATAGATACGTCCATTTGCTTAACCATTAGACATCTAAAACCTAATGTGGCTGAACAAAATTAATAGCCCTTTCCCCACCACCAAACTTACAAAATGCGCCTCTCCCCAAGTTTTCCCCATTATAGAAACCGTTGCCTGGGCCATTCATGCTCCAAGCCAAACTTGATTCCTTTCTCCTTCATCTTCCAATTTAGTGGAAAGCCCCATTTCTTTGTGTTCAAAATATATACACTTCATCTCCTCTTGAAGTCCAAGCGACCATAATCTCTTTTGTGAACTACCAAAATGTCTCACTGTTTTCTCTGCCCATTTACAGATTCACTCCATCTCTCTCTTTAGTCTGCATGACAAAAGTAGAGTTTGATCTAACACCTCACTATTGTCTGAGCTTTGCTGCTTGGAGGGTGGTGTGGGGACAAGCAACATGGGTTTCACCTGAAAGCTTGTCAGAAATGCAGGGTCTCAAGCATAATGAAACAAATTTTGTTTTCATAAGACTCCCCGAAGACATATGATTTGAAACACATCAGTTTAAAACACCGTAAGATATGGGCCTGGACTTCCTCTCCAAACTTAATATGTTCTACTCTTTCTTCTTTTTTCCACTATCCTCAGCTACAATGAACATTCCATTATTCAGTCCAAGAGAACAGGTGCATTCTATCTTGAAGAATTTTTCTTTGCTCTTCCTTCTACTTAGAACTCTAGTCTCCCAAAATCTCAACATGACTAATTCACCTGTCATCCAGGCCTCAGTTTAGATATCATTACTTGGAGAGTCATTCTGGGCCACTTAAGTCAGAATGCTCCCACCAAGTCACTTGATCACATTGCCTGTCTTTTCCTGCACTTACAAAGTATTTGTAAATACTTTCTCACTTATTTGTTTGCGTTTGTGACTTTCACTGTCACTGGACTATTAAATACCTTAAAAACTTGGGTCTTATTTAACTCATTTGTCAAAAAAAAAATAATAACTCATTTGTCAATATATCTTCAGCATGTAGGACAATTCCTGGGCAAAGAGCAGATGCTTAATAAAAGTTTATAAATGGCTGACTGCTTTAATTTTTTTTTTTTAGTTTTTAAAAAATTTTAACTGCCTACTTTTGTAGATTATGAGAAATAGATACATGTATTATTTTTTAAAAAGTTCTATTTATCTCTAAGCCTTGAAGATGGCATAACTATTCTCCAAATCTAATAGAGAAGTAGCTGATATCTGGTCTGTAGCTGTGTTTTGATAAGCTTATGCACTTTTTTACTAAGCCAATACTTAAGACAGGAAGATTTTTACCTAAAAATTCAAGTTGTGGTCCTCTTGAAAAATCTTGGGCACCTTGCAACATTAAGTCTGCTTTCCTCAGAGCCACAGTTAAGAAGTCCAGTGGCTGTTCACAGGTTCCTCAGACTCTTATCTTGTATTCTGTTGACACTAAACCTGACTTTCACTCCTTTATGGGACCTACTAAGTCTGTGACCCCTGAGCCCAGGCAATGTGTTACCTTTTCATTTGTAGCTACTTTTTTAAAAATTAGAGCCATGCAGATACAATATATGTATAGTTACTGTAACATTGTGCTATTAAACTTTTGTTTAAAAGTTTGGGAGACATACCTAAGATTCAGCTTCCAGTGATCTCTGTCAAAGAATGGCAACTTCTTCTTTTCAAAGATTTTATTTATTTATTTGAGAGAGAAAAAGAGAGCATGAGCAGTGGGGGAAGAGAGAAGCCAACTCCCCACTGAGCGGGGAGCCTGATGTGGGGCTTGATTCCAGGACCCTGGGATGATGCTTAACCGTCTGAGCCACCCTGAGAATGGCAAATTCTTAAACAAACTGTATATATTTCCTTTGGGAAAAAAAACCAGATCTGGTCTTACTATTCATTTAGTGAAAGAAGTTACCTAACTGTATATTCAATTTACTCATGTTAAGTCTTTCCTAAACTGTGTTTGCGACAGGGCATAAACATGATGCTAGTTTTAATCTTAAGAATGCCTGACAACTCGGGACTTCTACCTTTGGGACTAGAATAAGACATCAGGATTTCTGTTTATATTACAACCCTCTTTATCTTTTATCTGCTAACATATCTATATATTATCTTTTATTAAATTTCTGCCTGTTGAGGGAAGATGTTGCTTTTTCTCTCTCTCTTTTTTTTTAGTATTAGCATATCTAGGGCTATATTTTAATCCTATTTAAATATTCCTTAACAGTTGTCGATAAAATATTTTAGTTTGTCACATATTGCCTAATTGATATACCACTGAGTCTCCCTGGAGAAAGAGCATTGTAAAATAGCTTACCATTGGTTCCCTCAATAAATCAGTGCCCCTGTTGTGTTGAGACACACTGGGAAGAGCTAAAACTGTAGTTTTGATTAACACAGAGAAATCCAAAATGTTTCTCAGTTTTGAATGTTTCCATTAATCAATAATTCAGCTCCAGAGTTGCCATAAAAGGTTACAGGAGAATCCTTTTGCTTTCTCCATGCCAGACAGTGGGCTATTCTGGAAGGTCATATTTTTGCCAGCCTGCTTCTAATATTTATCACCTCAAGAGTGATATTGATAAGCTCTAATGATAGATCCAGGGCATGAGATTGATATCTTTCTATGGGTTGTTTCCCAGCTAAGGCTCTTCTCTAGAGTCTTTTGTAAGACATATGATATAGTAGGTGCACCAAAATGTTTTGCTAAGGAACTCCCAGAGATTCTTCCTCCATCCTTATGGAAGAAATGCTAACATCCTTCCTCTTTAAAGATTACTTTTTATTAGGACCATTTTTTTAAAAAATTGATAATTTTTTTATCATTTTGTAAGACACAATGGAAAGACATGTTGACAAAAGCTAACATGAATTTTAGGCAAAAGATTTCAGGTATTTCCTAAGTTACATTTATTCTACCATGAAAAGCCGATATTGGACACATCTTGCTTTATTTTTATTTTTATTTTTTTTTTTTACATCTTGCTTTTATGATTAAAGAATCATAAAGAGGAAAAAACTAAAAAGGCCATCAAAATAGAAGAGATTATATCTTGCAATCACACAGCCATGAAATTCTGACCAGAATGAAAATATGAGTATAAAGAGAGTAATCATTTGCTTATTAATTCAAGGAACAATTTGCCATTTCCCAAGTATTATGAAAATAAGAGATTACAGGACTCTGTTTTTAACTATGTGGGTTTTTCAAATGTATGTGCAGTAATCTCATTATATCTGTGGTGCAAATTCAGATGAAAACACATTTTTCTGTCTTCTTTTATGTGCACTGCCCTTTAAAAACAAAAACAAAAAACACTTAGATTAACCAGTGGATGATTTAACTACCTGAAAACCTTCATTCATCTCTATTCTCTCAGTGACCATGGTTGAAAGGGACAAGGTAAAAGATTATGTAAACATCCAGGAAGGACGAAAAGTAGCTAGTTATCCCCAAATCCTAATAAGCACATAGGAAAATTCTTTCTACCAAGTTAGAGAGAATGAAGGCATCCCATTGAGCAGCGATGCCGTATTCAAAGGCCTCATTATCTCAAGGCACCCCAATTGAATGAGTGTACCGCTATTCCCTTCATTATGAGCCAACACCAGAGATATCACACAAAGAGAGAAGGTTCCAGTGGTTCGCTATAATTATAAGTGCTACATTCAAATATGGAACAAAAGCAACAGTCGGGCACTGCAAGCTCCATAGTTGAGGATGGCAAACAGAGGAACTTGTTCCGAAGCCACCACAAATCACACGATCCAGTTCTTTGTCACAGGCAAATTATTAAGCAATAACTGTGGTGCTGGTGCAGAATTTGTCACTAGTAACATAATTTGCATACATCCTCCTACCATCAAAATAGTCCTGTTTCCTACATTGCTACATTTGTATATATAACCAGGAATGCTGGTTGCTTGATGCATAATTCCTCCAGCATTGTGTGTAACTAATAAAGCTCCCCTCCTTTTTTTTTTTTTTTACCTCAATATTCATTCCATTTGGGCAAGGCTCTTTGGAAGGTATGACAAGAAATACCTGCATAAAAACAAGATCATCTTTTTTTTTTTTTTCTTCTCCATCTTCTTTTTCTTTTCTTTCTTTCTCTTTCTTGTTTTCTGTCATAAGTGTACTTACTCTTTAATCCCCATCACCTATTTCCCCGCATCCCCCACCTAGCTATCCTCTGTAGCTAAGAGTCTGTTTCTAAAACAAGATCATCTTTGTGAGTGAAGAATTTGAATTATTGGACCATAAGTGCACAAAATTAGACAAGGTCTTATCACATGTTCCTAACATTTATCTACCTATGAATTCATTACTTGAATTGGTTGTAAAAATATCAACTCTTGTGAGCACACCTCACAATTCCGGGCTTAGATTATTCCAGGTAACTTGTATCTACCCAGGAGATCCTTCCCCATGCCGAATCCTCTGCTCTCCAGACAGAGGAACCCCTCTCCTGAATCTTGTATTATCTTCTCCTTTCCTCCAACCCTGAAAAGTGTGCATTTAAAATCATATATTTTTCATTTTGTTTTCAAATGTTTTGCATTGTTATGCTGAATATACTCTCCCACAGCTCCTCTCATTATTTTATTACTAAGATTAACTCATATAGGTGCTTGTGGCCATGATGCCATTTTGACTGTTGTATAATATTTTACTGTGTGTCTCTACAAATTCATCCATCCTTCTGCTATGGGCACCTGCTTTTCCAAGTGTTTGCTATTGCATGTAATGCTGTAATGCACATTCTTATTTACCAGAGGGTAATGCGAGGGCTACAGAGTGATGGAATGCTAGAAATCCAACTTTACCCACTGCCTGACTCATGTCCCTACCCCAGGGACCCACGGCCTGTTCTCAGGAATGCACCTCTAACCGAAAGGCTAAAGGAAATGTACTGTCCTCTAGGACACCATGCCTTTGTGACACGAAGGGGCAGACTGCCAGAAGCTATCCCTGGGAGGTGCCTGAGAGGTGATAGAACCACCCTGAGCCCAAGTTGGAACAAAGTCCAACTTCCCTGGCAGTAAAGGCAGGAAGTCCTCCCTCCAGTTCTTGGCTTTTCGGACTTGAGATTTTCAGGTCATTCTAGTCATCCCCTAAAACTCTTCCATCCCGGTAGAAGGGAGACAGTGTGTAGTATTTTGGGGAACCTGATTGGCAGACTCGGTGTTGGGGCTTGGGGGAGGCAGCCTTTCCTCCTCTGGTCTTCCAGGGCTGTGGCTGTGACCCCCACACACACACTGCCACCACATCCACACACCCACACTGTCCCTCTAAAATGCATTTTTGATTTAGGATGGGGACCCCGATGGGCTTGGTGGGTCCCTCACCTCTAATTTTCATCAGCTCAATTGTTAAATTTCAAGAAAATGTCTGATGTTACCCAAAAGAGGAAGCACACACAAACACACACACACACGCACACACACAAACCAGATTGTGTTTCCATGTTTGTAGGTTCGTAGGAACCTCTAAAGGTTGGAGCCCAGGCAAAGGTCCTTCTTGCCTTGGTCTAAGAAGAGGACTTCTGGTGTACATGTGCAAGAATTTCTCTTTGGCATGACACTTACCTCAACTTCCTAGGGTTGCTGTAATAAATTACCAGAAACTGGGTGACTCAAAGCAACAAAAATACATTCTCTCACAGCTCTGAAGGCCAGATGTCTGAAACCAACAAGTTGGCAGGGCCTTACTCCTTCTGGAGGCTCTAGGGGGGATTCCCTTTCATACCTTGTCTTCTAGCTTTTGTTGGTCCTAGCAGCCTTTGGTGTGTTAGTCTGCTCGAGCTGCCACAACAAAATACCACAGACCTAACAACACAGTGGCTTAAACAACAGGAATTTATTTTCTCACAGTTCTAGAGGCTGGGATTCTATGAACAGGTGCCAACAGGGTTGAATTCTTCTGAGGTCTCTTTTCCTTGATGTCGATGTTAGCCTTCTTGCTGCTTCTCCATTAGAGCATCCCTCTATGCATGCGGGTCCCTGGTATCTATTTTTTTAAGTCCTAAGGTCTTCTTATAAGGCCACAATTCAGACTGGATTAGGACCCACATTAAAGGCCTAAGTTTAACTTAATTATCTCTTTAAATGCACTATCTCTAAATACATTCACATTCAGAGGTACTGGGGGTTGAGATTTCCAAATATTAATTTTGAAGGAACACAAATCTGTCCATAACACTTGACTCGTAGACCTATCATTCCAATGTCTGCTTTGTCTCACATCACCTTCTCCACATGACTCCTTTTCTAAGGACGCTTACCCTTGAATTTAGGCCCCACTCAAATCCAGGATGATCTCATGCCAAGGGTCTTAATTACATCTGTAAAGATCTTTTTTTCCAAAGATGATCACATTATTTAGGCTTCTGGTAGACACGTCTTTCAGGGACCACAATTCAATCTGCTGTAATACCCTTTATATAAAATTAAAAAAAAAAAAACTTAAACTAAACAATATTTTTAAAATGGAATTGCTAAGTAAAAAGACACATAGATACTTAACTTTATGAAATAAACTGTTTTCCAAGTAGTTATACCAATTCATACTCCCACAGCAATAAAGGATTCTGTAGATCTACATTCTATCACTTGCTAAGAAGTGTTCCTTATTGAGTACTTTTGCTAATCAAATGGAGGTAAATGGCATTTTATTGTTGTCTCAATTTGCATTTTCCTGGTTCCTGCTGAGGTGATTACTTTTGAAGAGATTTTTATTTTCATTGTAGTTAGTATTAGGTATTGCAGATCATCTTGTGTACACGATTTTTGCCAAGATTTTTTTGAGTCATTAGTGACAAGTTTTATATTAAATGTAACCTTGAAATGAAAATTCTACATCATCAGCAATTGAAATATCCTTAATATATGCCCAAACCATCTTGTGAGATGCTAGACAAGTCATCTACTCTCAAGAACTGTTCCTCTCAGAGTATAAAAACGAACAGAGAGAGGGAGGTGGAGGGGTACAGGGGAGAGGTAGCAGAATTGTACTTGCTATTCCTTGCAGGTATGTCTACAGTTCAGGGTTGCGTTTGTGCAGACTACATTTCAGCCTCTCTGGTCAACTTCTGACACGTAGATACCACCATAAGAGCATGCTATCAGCCCTGAAGAAAAACTCATCTGGGGAAAACTCATGTGACCACTTCTCATTGTCATATTTTAGCTTAGTGCATGTGCCCCATAGTGCATATGCTTTGGATCACCAACAGCATCTTCTGCGTACTAAAGTTAGAAATTAACAAAAAAAAAAAAAAAAAAAAAAAAGAAGAAGAAGAAGAAGAAGAATCGCAAGTGCACAATAGGACCAATCAGTGGTTGCTCATTCATCATGCAGCCTTCAACTATGTTGCCTAAAGGAGGATCAGAAACTGCAAATATGAGCAGTGCCACCTGCTGAAATGGCTATTTCCTGCTCCTCTCCAAATGTTTATTAGGGATATAACCAGGCTATCTGGATGACTCAACATGAAACTCCTAGGAAATGAAGAGGCTCTTAATGACAAAATGCCATACTTGTTGAAATTATAGCAATATTCATTTACTGACTCTATATGAAGCAATAAAACTTTCTGATTTTTAGTTGAGACAATCAGCTGATCTTGCATATATCATGATGTGATAGTCAAGAGCAGAAAACTCCAATTGAAGATCCTAATACATCGATAATTGTATTGTTGGAGGGTCTGTGGAAGTGAAGTGGTGACTATGAAAGAGAACTGTAAACCTTAAAGCATAATTTAAATATTTAATAGCTTATTATTAGCCATTTCAGTTAGGACTGGTTTGCTGGCACTGGAGAAATCTACACTCATATAGAGGTAAGAGAGACAACAACGCCGTCAGCACAATCCAGTTTCTCATAATCCTGAGCAATAGTTAGGTTCAAAAAGAAAAGCAAATACAGCTCCAGTGGACATGGAAAATTAGTTCCTAAATGTTTCCTCTAAAATTTCAGTAAAAATGATATGAAGTATCATAGAAATAATGAAATATTAAAGGGCTTCCCATCCAGCTAGCACCTACTACTGCATGTAAGGAGCTGTAGAAGCCACTTTGATAAGTGTAAAGGAGCATAAAGATATAATCCCTGCCTTCAAAAATCTTAAAACCCATTGGAAATAAAATCATAGAGAAAATATGCTTTCAGTACTAGCTTCAGAAGAGAATCTGCCATCACTAATAAATTGCATGAAAGAGGGCTAGAAATAAAGATGACTTCAACTTGCCTAAAGAAATTGCTATTGTGGTTACTGCTTTGAGTTGCCTGCACGTAGCTAGTGGGTTGCAGTGAAATGGTAGTCTTCATTGAAAGATGGAAAGATCTGTGTAGATATTTGAAAGATCTTTTTTTTTTTTTTAAAGATTGATTGATTGATTTGAGAAAGAGAGAGAGAGATAGTGGGCAGGTTGGAAGGCGCAAAGGGAGAGGGAGAGAGAGAATCCCAAGCAGACTGCTCACTGATCCCAGAGCCTGACATGGGGCTCCATCTCACAACCCCGAGATCACGACCTGGCTCAAAATCAGGAGTTGGATGCTTGACTGACTAAGCCACCCAGGCACCCTTTGAATGATCTTTAATGGAATACAGTGATTCCTTTCCTAGCAAACAAGCATTCATGAAGCAGGGAGGAGACAATTCACTAGAAATTTCACTGTATATTCAGAAAAAAAATAGGAAGCATTGTACTATCTTGTAAAATATAAAAATTATCTCCTTAACATACCTCAGGAGGGCACCTCAGTAATCCCCACATCTCCCTTTAGATAGCAGATTTCTTGCTTTGAGCCCCACATGGGGTTTCCTTCAGGCTCCCAGAGATCACATACAGTGGCATATCCAAATAGTGCCCCTACTCCTAGGAGTCCAAGCAGTGTGTGGTCAACCTGGCCCATCCCGCTGCCTTTTCCTCTGCCCTGCCCTTCACACGAAACATGAAATGGAAATACAGAGGATCTTGTATCCCTACCCTAACTCTGGCTAATATTGTTGGAGGGAGATTTTTCCCTAAGACTATTTTTAATCAATGTCTTGTAGTATCTGGCAGATTATGATTTTATCATAGGATTTGAAATTCTACTATAATAAATATTATATTTTTTTCACAGAAAAAGGTAAGGATGATATATATATAACATTTCATCATCTTACATTTTAAATCAAGATTCTGGACATGATGATATGGAGTGCTAGTCCCATGACCTACGAGGTAGCACAGAATCAGCCTGTGGCTTCTGAATACAAACTCCCTGGGTCAAATTTCAGCTCTTTGTGACCTTAGAAACTTAATGTCTGTGCATCTCAGCATTTCATCTGTAAAATGGAAAAATAAGACTACCTCAAATTGTTCTTGTGGAGGTTGATTTAATACATGTTATTGCACAAAGTATTTTTTAAGATTGATTGATTGATTTGAAAGAGTGCTGCAGCAGGTGGAGGGGCAGAGGGAGAGGGAGAGAGAATCTCAAGTGGACTCCATGCTGAGTGTGGAGCCCAATGCAAGCCTCAACACCACAACCACGAAATCATGACCTGCACCAAAGTCAAGAAACAATTCCTTAACTGACTGAGCCACCCGGGTGCCCCTGTATAAGGTGTTTGTTAAATGATGACTTATTATCATCATGATGGACTAGAGTCATGCAATCTTAGATTTACCATTTGGCTTGGGATCACTTGAGATTAAACATACAAGACTAGTGTACAATGGCACGTGAACCTACAAGATGGTATGATAACCAAAAAGATACACAAATGAATAAATAGGAAAACAAGTAAACCAGTAAAATATGAGATAATTATAGTAAAATAAACTCCTCTTCTTAAGCATAATAGAAAGAATATAAAGCAAGAGTACGAGAGAGTACTAGAATAGAATCAAACTCATCCTAGAAATGGTATTTTTGGAACATTATTATAATCTAATAAGTGGTAGCCTAATTGTCCAAAAACAAGTTAGCAGTTAAAATCTTTTGATAGTATTGGGCCTATGGGATTTGAGTATCAGTTGAATTTTTGACTCAGTGTTTCCTCAGGGCAATTTCTAACTCTAAGAATGTAGAATTCATTTTAGGATTGTGTTTAATTTGGACAGTCCACATTATCTTTTTCATCAAATGACTCGAGGGGTCCTGCTCTGAGTTCCATTCACCCTGTTTCCTTCATTCTTCAGCCCCTGGGCTCGGTAAGCGCTATGACCACCCACCCAGGCACTCCAACGAAAAATCTTGACTTCCTGTCCTTTGGATTGTACTTTCCAGTTATACCCCACACCCCCCTGCTACTTTTCCAGATCAATCCACCATAGTCTGGCACCTGGGTTTCCTCCTACAACACTATGTCACCAGTCGCATCTCCCTGAGACTACTGGAGCAGTCAAAGGGATGCCACCTGTTTGGACAGTCGCTTCATGCTTTCTCCTTTCTTGTGAAATAAACCCCAAACTCCATACCACATCTCTGCCCCTTGCTGGGCCACTCCAGCCAACCCAGCCTGTGACTCTTCCACCACGCTGCCTTTGTTCCTTTAATTTGTCTGGCTCTTCTTCCTGCCCCAGGATGATTGCAGGCATCCTTCTCTCTGCCAGGAATGCTTTTTAAAATCTACTCTATGCAACTTGTAGATCTCAGTTACATACTGTGTGTGTGTCATGTGTGTGTATATATACTCACTAAGGAGAGAGAGGCCTGTGGTCCAGATGGACACAGAGGGAATTGTATTAATCTGGCAAAAATCTGGTTTTGAGCCCGAGTGGATACAGTGCCTCCCACATAGTCCCCAGAACCTCGTCTCTCCTCTTCCCCAGCCTCTGCTGTCCTCTCTGTGGCCAGCTGTCACAGGCAGCCATCCTTTAGTGTAGTGAGATGGTCACCAATCCGAAGTATCTCCCCCACATCTCTAGCCATAGAGGGAGGAACATCTTTCCACTCAAGGAGAAGGCCAGAAGGATCTCTAATGAGATCTGATGGGTAGGACAGTTTGAATCTATTACTGCGGCTTAGGACTTGCAACACTCCAGTGGGCCAGACCGGAGTCATTTCCTGGAGCCAGGGGTAGAATCACCTCTACTTACAGCACTTGGCTGAGCATAACAGAAAGATGATTGCAGCCAGGAAAGGCAAGAGTGGACACTAGTCAGCCAAAAACATGAGTAAAATGAAATAAATCTGCCCAGGTGCATACAACCAAGTGAGCTGAGATGTTCTCATCTTTCCTTCACGCTCCATGCTGGTGGGAAGGACCCAGTCTCGCACAAGTAGGAATAGTCACAGTTTGATCTCTTGCAACTTGTCCTGCCTGCTTTGGGGTCATTTTCATCCTCTGTATCAAGAGTCTCCCTGCACGTCTACAGCCACCACCCTTCATCTAGAACATTCCATATTCTTGAACATCAGTGTTGCCCAATAGAACTTTCTCCGGTGATGGGGATGTTCTGTATCTGCACTGTGTGGTGGGTAGTCACTAGCCATATGTGGCTACTGAGCACTTACAGTGTGACTAGTATGACCGAGGAGATGAGTTTCTAAAACTGCGTTTGGTTTTAGTCAATTCGCCTTGTGGCCAGCGGCTATTGCATTGGCTAGCTCAGCCCTAGAGCTTTCCTGCTGTTGAGCCTCACAGCAGAACTTCTCTGCCAAATCAATTCTTTATAATGAGTGAAAAATGATTTAATTTATTAATACTTTCAAATTAATTGCTCATATTCTATCAGGAGTTTTCAAAGCCTTAAAGGGAAAGAGTGACAAATGGCGGCATTTGGAGCGTTTCTCTTTGATGCAAGACTTCTCTTGGTTGCCTCTTGGAGACTCTCAGACGTTTGGCTGCTTAAAAGTCACATTCCCAGATTAATGACTGGGCAAACTGCAAGTGATTTGTAGGGTGTGAGCACATCCAATAATTTGTTATTACCCTTGATTGGCAAGCTCTTTAGATTTTACAAAACTGTTATTTCTTTATACTTGAGCCTTTCTAACCCCAATTTTTTCTACTTCTTACGAGAGAGGGAGAGAGAGAGAGAGCCTGCGAGCTGGAGAATCTCTTTGGAGGAATTTGCAGAGTACCTTTTAAGAGATGAATGCATTGGCACGACATTGAAGTAAACAGGCCTAATTTGAAAATAATTTGGGGAATTTGCATTGTTTTGACAAAGTGAAATCTGCCCCTCTCCGTGAGGTTCCGGGGAGACCAGATGGTAGTGTAGCGTATTGGAGGGGGTCCAAATGGCTTTTGTGTTAATTGATATAGTGTGCTAAGAAAGGTCTCCGGGGAAAAGTATCCCCAGGTAGTTGATTGCTTTGGAATTCCAGCAGAGATGAACTGTGTCAGATGAGAAGGGAAACATAAGTGATTGAGGACTAATGCCTCAGATTGGACCAGCTAATTTTATCACTGGGAATTCAGGACAATGTTTCAAAAAAATATATATCAAAAAGATATTTCGAGACAGGAAGAGGAATTGGTAAAGAACTGAAGTAAATTAGCAGCATGCAGGCCCAGTTGGACTCCCCTTTGGTGTGTGGCGGATCCTTTAATGTTAGCAAGTGTGTATATAGCTGTGACAAGGGGTTCAAGGGCTTCGTTTTCTAATTTTAAAGCACTGACCCTAATCAGCTGCGCGAGGAAAGGGAGTGGATGGAGATGGAACCTGACATCGCAGAGGCTCTTAGCGGCACCGCAGAAAGCGTTTGCTATTTAATTGGAACGTTCACACCTGCTAAATAGCAGTTGTTGAAAATGACGCATTGAGAAAGAGATCAACCCCATTTTGGGGGGTTTCCAAAGAGGAAGAAAATATCTGCACTGCTTGGGCAACTCTGCACTTTTTTTTTTTTTTTTTTTTACCTAATGGGAAGTTGAGGTTTTGTTTCCGTCTTAGGGGAAGGAATGCTCATCCTTCAGCCTGCTTTTTTTGCAGACCTTTGCAAAAAAAGAAGGAAGGAAGGAAGGAGGGAGGGCTGATGGGCTAGGAATGTGGTGTGTGAATGAAGTCCTGAAGAAGAGGGAGGGGAAGGAGCAAACCTTTTTTATGGGCTCTCATTTCTTCTCAATTTACACTTTCAACGGTTTTCCGCCTATCAGTTTATTTTCTGTCTGCTTCTTTTTCCATAAGGTTGGATGGAACTGCTATTGCTGGAAAGAAAATAAGACACTTTTTTCCCCCATAATAGTCAGTGAAGAGGGCTTTTTTCCACATCATTCCACGAGCTGTTTAATGTGATTGCCTAATACACTGGCTAGGAGATATATATATATATATATATATATATATATATATATGTATATTGCAGAGTTTTTTGCATTTCTCTTTTAGCCCTTTTAAAAGAACAGTCGTCTGACCTTTTTTCTAGGAGGTTAATAAAGAATGCGCAGCCTCATAAGGCTGATTCAATTTCCTTTATGTGAACACGCTGCATAAGTGACCATGATGGTATTTGTCTGGTTCGCGGTGCTTCGTCTTACAGTGACCAGCCTTTCATATGAATGACCGCATATGTTGTGCATTTGGCCACATAAGGTGAGAAACAGCAAAATAGATTTTCCCGGGCATTCAATCAAATTTCCACACAATGGACTCTCTAATGTGGACTTGAAATGTATCTGGTCATATATTATTTAACTGTATTGTATGTTGTGTTTTAAAATTTTTCTACCACATATTCAATTTTAATAAATGCATGAGTAGATGCAATATTTGAGCTCTCTATCTTAGAAATTCAACACTTTCAACAGATTCTTCTGACTTCAAAGAATTTAATATTAGTATCATAAAAGGTCTTTTGAAGAATAATACTGGAACATAAGAAAAATGACCGCCTGAGTGTGCCCTATCATTTTGAAAGTGTTTTATTGCTTTAATTTCCTGTCTTAGTAAAGTAACAAGCGGCATAATAGAAGATATATTGTTACAGAGTTCGCAATTTATTAGAAGACTTGAGCTAGTTGAAGACTTTATGTGAAGCGAAAAAGAAAACCTCTATTTAGCTGAAAAATGGAGACGAACCACAACATCAATGTTGCAGCAGCTTTAAATGGAGTCCTATCTTTGACTGATAAGTTATCTCTACACGCCCTGTATGTTTGCATGAAATAAATCCGTGAGCACAAGCCTCATTCTGTGCTAGCTGTGTGTCATTAGGTTCCCAGAAACCTAATGTTATTTCATTTGGGAGGCGTGTGTCAGATGACTGTTGCTATTTGGATTCTATAGCACAAAGGTGCTATTAAAGCAGAAATGACCCATAACATACATTTTCATTCATTTATTACATTTTTTGCATGCGTGACTGAATTTTAATCCTGAGCTTTGTCAACCTAGTATAGTTATATTAAGCTTTTTAACCTAGTTTCATGTACCTCACTTGGCTGTGTTTTACACAGTGGCGTAAAAGCATCAAAGAGGAGGCATTTATCCCATGGAAGAGCAGAGAGACAATTCATTGCTGCTTCTAAAATTGTAGAAATGAGTGATGTGACACTATGACCAACCTGTAAAAATATGTGGTAAAACTGCCTCATAAATAACTGCAGGGAAGGGAAAACAGGGAGCTTAGCAGATTTCTGCTTTGCTTTGTTGTTGTTTTGTTTTGGGGGGTCTTCACACACTGTAGGTACTCAGTTATCTGGACATCAAGCAGCACTCCTGACATGGAAGCTACACGTTTAGCAGAGTAGAGCAAGAAGCGCGAGAGCCATAGGGATGTCTCAATCCTGGCACCGTTCCCCACCAAAAGATCGCAAAACATCTGATCCTTAGAAGATTGTTTGGTTTTTCTACACAACAAAACAAAATGGGATACGCTGTCATGTGGACAGTTCATTCGAAAGGACCGAAAGGCCAACCAATCTCATGTTTTGGTCAATGACCAAAATTTTTTTTTCAAGATTTTATTTATTCATTCATGAGAAACACACACACAGAGAGAGAAAGAGAGACAGGCAGAGGGAGAAGCAGGCTCCATGCAGGGAGCCCGATGTGGGACTCGATCCCAGGATCCCAGGATCACGCCCTGGACCAAAGGCAGCGCTCAACCGCTGAGTCACCCAAGCATGCCAATGACCACAATCTTAAAACAAATGTGTAGGTTCCATGAGTCGGGGAGCCATGTCATTGCGATTGCTGGTATTTTGGACACATCCCAACCGATGTGCTTTGCCATAATTAATAAGCTAAACCCATTGGTTGATGGTGTCCTCAGGTGAAGAAGGTTTTATGACATTTAAAGTAGTTCACCTATAAAATCTTCACCCATGTGTAAGGCAGCATGGCTACACTACCTACAGGCTGAAAGAACAGTACCAGAGCATGGACATTTCTGGTTTCCTCTGTTATCTGTGCTCATCTTTGAAAGAATAATGATTTCCAAGCTTTATTGCTAACTGAAGCACAAAAGATTTCCTCTGGGCTTGCCACAGACAATCCTCAGGCACATTAGACGAGTCAACTAGAGTTAGTTCAAAGTGAATTACTTCATTTTAATCATGGTGACTTTACCAGCTCAGTCAATATGCTGTAATGGCATATTGTCAAGCTTTTATTTTCAGCCCCTTTTCCCTTTTTTCCTTTTTCCTTTCTCTTCTCTAAATGATACCCGGGTCACTTTATTTTCAGGCATATTTTTGAGTCTGTTCAAGATTTATGGATTGAACAGCACTTCAAAATGACTCATCTTGTTTTACAACATTTGAAGTTTTGTTTGGTAACTCTTTTTCCTCTTCATCCTTGGCTAAAATCTGTTGAGAATTTTTTTTTTCTTTTTGAACAACCGAATGAGTCCTGAGTAAGAGGCATTGCCAATTATAGAGTTATAATGAGTGCAAACTTTAAAATGCAAATAAATAAAATGCTGCACTGAGGATTACTAGCGACTAAATATTTACTTCATCCTCATTCATTCACAAATAGGAAGCTGGAGTATGCAGAAAACAGGCACATATGCATATAATAGTCGTTTAACTAATTACAAGAGAAATTTTATCATTTGGAATTCACTGTAAAGGCTGTATAAAATCATTCTGCAAACCTCTCACTGTGGTGCTACATTTTTCCTATCTGACACCATTACAAAATGCATCTTTTTTTTTTTCTTACTCGGTTATTTTCTCATTTACTTATTCTTGTCATGAGGGTTAATGATAAGTGCGGCTCTGTTACCTGAGGAAAAGAAAAAATTCTTTTATCTGACCCTTCTCAGGGACTTTGCATTGTTTTCCTGTTCCTTCTGTACAGAAAACCTCCCATAGTCCCCAAACCTCCAGCCTCTGAAGCACCAGCGGTGTTCTGTGCCGTGGTTTCATTCATGATTTCTGAGTGTGAGGACCCCCTCACCCAGCACACGAAAGCACTATAATTACTTTCATTTCTTGGTTAGCATAGGTCATGGAACTAGTGTTAATAATAATCTTTCCCTCTGGACTTCTCTGTATTTATATATCTCTGATGCAATAACCATGGGGACCATAGAGGTATATTTTATCTTCATTTCCGTCCTCTTGGTATTGTGTTAGCCCAGGGGGGAAAATCAAATGAGGTACAGAACATGGTAAACTCACACAACTCTGAGGTCATTAACACCTAATTAGAAACAGCTTAGAGATCGAAATGATTCTTTGGTTAAGATGTGAGGGAGAAAAAGATCAGACAATATTTAACTTCTTCACTGCCAGTGTGGTCTTCATCACCCATGGCCATGCTGTGCTTCACTGTGCTCTTTCAGACCTTGAGAGGGAGTGTTTCTGTGTTTCCTGTTTCTTTTCTTATCAGATAGAATAAGCACTCTGTTAAAATGCTGAATAGCAAGAAGACTTTGCCCAAAGGGCTCACATCCTCATTGATTTTTCCTTAACTGAAAGTCATAATATTCCTTCAGTCTAGGCCTAGATAACCTAAAGATAAAGTGGTTTTTTTGTTTGTTTGTTTGTTTGTTGTTGTTTTTTTTTTAATATTGTGTGACATGTGGCCTATTGGAGAATAAAAAAAAAAAAGACACCCGTTTTAGGGAAGTTAAATCCTATTTTGTCAAGATTCAGTAAATATTTATTTCTAAAAAATAGTACAGCCCTGTATTTTTATTACATTTTTAGTGGATTTTAAGTTTTGCTACGAGGCAACATTTGCAAGTTTGTCACATTTTCTCTTATAAAGGAATAGTCATTCTAATTTCTATCATGCTGTTTGGTAGATTACGAATCCATGTACTCGTGTATGCTGGTCTACCGAGGGCCTTTGTTTTCTAGAAAGGATCGATATTGAAAACTGAGAAATGAAATGTGGGAAACACTCCTGCCTCTAGCATAAGTGGTAAACGAAGGAGGGACCTTTCCCTCTTCTTGTTCCCAAATCTACAACTCAGTGCTTTAAGTATTCATGGCATGCCTCCCACCAAAGGATTCCTTTCCCAAAGGATTCCCTTCCCTCAGGACCTGAAGCCACCCTGGAAAAGCTGAGTTGGTCCAGGGGAAGCCCGGGAGCCACCATCTGAGGGAGTGTGGGAGGGGAATGAATGAGGCCTGGCTGCTCTATCCCCCTGTCACCTGGCAAGCCCATGCTAATAAGTTTCATCATCATGAAACTCTTTCAGTCCTGGAAGGTTTGTGTTGTTTTACCTGAATGGGATTGTCTGCTGAGAGGACATGGCTAATTGCTTGCTAGCTTGTATGAGGCAGCCAAAGATCCCCAAATCAGAGTAAGTCATCCTTGTTGATAAATTGGTTCTAGACTCACCCATTTCTGCCTGCGGGAACTCATAAGGGCCGTGGTCTGTCACAAGTGTAGGCTCCTAAGATAAGGAGCCAGCTACACTCAGAGGCAGTAGATGTCAAAACCTAAGCCAGTGACTGCAAGCTAAGCTCTTATTTTGAATATCCTGGGAATATGTTTGCCCTCCGCTTTCTAAACCTAAAGGCAATATAACATCAGGGTCAAGGTCTAGGGTGCTGGCGTGAGACTATTGGCTGTAGGTCCAGCTGTGACTCCCTGTAATGCCTCTCTGTCCCAGTTTCCTTACTTGTTAAATAGGGATAATGATAATAGTATGTCCTTCACAGGTTTGCTGTGGGGGTTAAATGATAGAAGGAACTCAGAACTGTAGTGACTTATTAATATTAGCCATCTAGGGATGCCTGGGTATCTCAGAGGTTGAGGGTCTGCCTTCAGCTCAGGACATGATCCCAGGGTCCTGGGATTGAGTCCCACATCGGGCTCCCTGGGAGGGGCCTACTTTTCCCTCTGCCTGTGTCTCTGCCTCTCTCTGTGTGTATCTCATGAATAAATAAATAAAACCTTAAAAAAATAAATTCTTAGCTGTCTATTCCAAAACTATGGTGGAGTAGGGGAGCCGTGGGAGGGTCCTTGGAATCTTTCTTGTGGGTCCAATCCAATCAAAATGATTTTCATAATAATGCTGAAATGTTATTGGACTTTTTACTCTTATTCTCTCATGAGTGTACAGAAGCTATGGGACCTCTGATTTCATAATAGATTGAATGTAGGAGCAGGTAGGAGAATCCAGCCTGTTATGGCAAACACAGTAGAGATTTGCAAAACTATAGTATGATGCCACTCTTTGCATTGTATTTTTGGTTTGAAAAATACAATTATTTCTCATTACAAGCTGTTATTTTTGTTAATGTATAATGGGTCTACTGTTATATTAAATACATTCATAAGTATATTTTAAACTTCTCATTTTAAGTTTATAATATGATAAATATTGATAGATAAAAGTCACATTAAAAAAGCAAAAAAAAAAGCAAAAAAAATAATAAAATAAAAAATAGATAAAATAAATGTTTTAAAAGCCTTTAAAAAAAAAGGCTTTTGGAGTCTCTAAGGGTTTTTTTGTTCTGTTTCGTTTTTTAAATGTAAAGGAGTTCTGAGACCAAAGTATCTAAGAACCACTGATACGAGCTACTATTACTGTCAGCTTCTCCCATCCTTATTATTTGGAGTTTTATCCTGCAAATTTGTGAGGGCCTAGTAGAGTACTGTCTTCACAGCTTTCCCTTATAAGAGAAGCTGATCCTTTTGAGGGAGATTTTTTTTTTTTAATTACTACACACACACACACACACACACACACACACAAACAAATTTATTCAGAATGCTGATTCCAGAAATTCTTCTTTTTAAGATTTTATTTATTTATTCATGAGAGACACATAGAGAGAAGCAGAGACACAGGCAGAGGGAGAACCAGACTCCCTGTGGGGAACTTGATGCGGGACTCCATCCCAGGACCCTGGGATCATAACCTGAGCCAAAGGCAGACGCTCAACCACTGAGCCATCCAGACACCCCATGATTCCAAAATTTCTGATTCCAAAGTTTAGGTGAGACCCCAAAATCTAGATGTCTACCCTCTTAGTAATTCTGAAATGTTACCACATTTTTAATGGCCATATTGCCCAAGGAACTCCTTTTTCATTCCCTCAGGTTGAACACAGTGTCCGTGTTCAGCTTTTCCCCTCACAGTATGGGCTTTTCACCTTTTGTCAGTGAAGGTCAACTGGACCTTTGGTCTTCTCAGCAGAAAGATATAATCATTGTGACCAATAGGTGTCTTGCAGACTTCTGTGGGTGGTTTGTAATTCTGAGGATTGGGGGGTAAATAAACTATATACCAGTTTTCTGGGCCTCTGCCTAGCTCAGCAGTAAGTAACCTTGGGGCCATAAGTAGGTCCTTCAATTGTGACTTTCTGGGGGCTAAGTAAGCCGAGGATTCTGGAGGTGAAGGAGAAGCTACAGGAAGGATGAGCTGTGGATAAAGGGCCAGGGAAGGGTGGGCATTGACTCAGTTAGCTGGTGGTTGGAATCGAATCTTGAGGCTGGCTTGAGGTTCTTGCAGATGTTTATGTTTTGGAGAAGGCATGGGTAGGGTACACACAATCCACAGCTTGTTGCTGGATTTTAGGTTCCCAGGATTGTTGTTTGCCTGTGGAAATGTATCTGTATGTTCCTTATATCACTCCTCTGGGATCAGAGAGGTTTATCTGTAATGCTTATGTTTTCAAGACTTACCAGAACTGGGATGTGCGTGTCTGTGACTTCAAAACTGTTCTCCAGTCTCATTTTCTAAATAGCAGCTCTCTACCGCACTCTGATTTGTGACTGGTTATGAAAGATTCACTAGAGAAAGATACACTAACCCGAGATAAAACTTACAAAAAGAATCCTGACCACAACTCAATATCTTTCAAAAGAAAAATGTCATGAAGCCGACGATCACTTAATGAATACCCTAACCCCTTCTCCAGCCTCTGTGCACCACCCCCTACCTCCACTCACTAAAATTTTCTCAGCATCAATCCTTCAGTTATAATCATGTGCCCTTGGATGTATTACCATTTTTATTAAGTATTTTCATGATTCCATTTAGAAGGCAAATGAATTATTTCAGAGGAAAGCAAAACAGAATGGGTACATCAAACATCCTATAATGAGGAACTCCCAGCAGCCCAAAATACATTCTAAGGGCTTTATATACCAGCCATGCTCCCACTAAGGCTTAGAGAGAATTTTTCTCCTAGTTTAAAATATACTATTAATCCTACAAGGTCAGAGGGCACCTCCTGAACAAAATATGTTAGTTGAATGTGTTCATAGTGATTGTGGCAATGAAAAAGACCTAAGAATGTGAAACCTTTGAAAAATCTGCCTGTAGGGAAGATATTTCACCATCTATGAGGAAATAATACTTCTTACTTTGAGAAAGTCATTTTATTACCCACATAAAGAGGGAAGTTTACTGTGAGAAAATTGAGGCAGGAAAATTTTAAGTAGTTTTCTAAGTAACCAATGGTAACTAACAGTCTCAGTTCCTGTCTTAGTTTCATGGTTATTAGAGCAGGTCTTCTTGATTTGGGCTGAGAGAGAAAGAAGGACTTGTGTTTTGTTTTGTTTTGTTTTGTTTTGTTTTACTTTTTCCTTTGGCAATTGAATGCAAATAACAACAGGAATAAATATCCATGGAGACAATCATTGTCCAACTTGGTTTGGAAATTTGGGTAATTTCTTCTGTGATGGGAATTAATATTAAAATGAGTACATATACAAGCTTAAAGGTGAATCGATATATTTCATATGTTAATGTTTCTCAAATCTGAGAAGGTGGTAGAACCCCTGTTTCTAAAAACAGGGACATATCTTTAGTGTCTTTCATGTTTCCATCATCTTGCTATCCATGTGCCCATGACCACACACAAACACACACACACACACACACACACGCACACACACGAAAAATAGTGCTGATTTCATAGGTGGATGATGGATGGTCCGGTGGATTTAGACTTGGAGAAATTCAGTCAACAAATACGTATTTGGGAAGTGGCTGGGAGGCATAGTGGGTTCAGCATCTAACTCTTGGTTTCAGCTCAGGTCATGATCTCAGGGTTGTGAGATCGAGCCCTGAGTCAGGCTCCACATTCAGTATGAAATCTGCTTGAGATGCTCTCCTTCACCCTCTGCCCCTCCCTCCTGTGTGTTTTCTCTCTCTCAAATAAATAAATAAATACATCTTTAAACAAATACGTATTTGGTACTATGTGTTAAGAATGGTTCTAGGAATGAGGATCCTGTAGGAAACAAAACAGAGGTGATAGACAATAGCAATATGTTTTAAAGCTTGTTTCAATTTTAATAAATTGTTATGAAGTGAACATACAGGGTGATGTAACAGGGAGTGACTAAGGGATGAGGAATTTTTAGATCAACTCTGCAGAGGTAACACCTCAGAGAGAATGGACCTAGAGACAAAGTCAGGTGGGAGCTTCCTGTAGTGAGAACAGGAAGCACAGTGGTCCAAAGTGGGGCAGAACTGTAGCTGGAGGGCAGACAGGGGGTGAGGGGAGACAGATGCAAGACATAAACCTTGTCTACCATAATTATGAGATGACGGTTTCTTCCCTTTACAGTAGAAAGCCTTTGAAATGTTGAAGCTGGAAGTGACATGATTGTCAATGAGCTAGGGAGCAATGATTAAAAATAGGAAACACCTAATTACGGTAGTACTAATTAACCTAAAGAAGAATCTCTCCTTCTACCCTGCAGCTTGTTTGTGGGCCTGTGGAACCATCATGAGTAAGTGACATACTCTACAAGCCTCCATTAGTAAAGCCAATAGCAGCGTTGAAAAGGATTCCTACTAAAACATACACATCAGCAAATGATAGCTCATTTGGTGGACTGGGGAAATAAGGATTCTATGGTTCTGTAACTAGTGGCAGCAGCCACAAGCCAAAGGGCAGCCTTTATGAGTGCATGGTATGATTGAACCTGAAGTCCCGCATCAGGGTT
Source organism: Canis lupus dingo (assembly GCF_003254725.2). Lineage (NCBI taxonomy): Eukaryota > Metazoa > Chordata > Mammalia > Carnivora > Canidae > Canis > Canis lupus. The sequence continues at coordinate 49,620,878 of NC_064258.1, read as the reverse complement.
TCCAGCTTCCCTACACCTACACAGCATAATCACCATCAGTGGTGTCATCTTTGAAAACTAAGTCCAACAATATAAAGCTTGCAGTTAGTGGCTTAGGTTTTGACAACTACTTCCCCTGAGTGTAGCTGGCTCCTTAGCTAAGGAGCCTACACTTGTGACAGACCATGCCCCTTATGAGTTCCCGCAGGCAGTAGAGGGTGAGTTGGGAGCCAATTTATCAACATGAATGACTTACTCTGATTTGGGGCCAATCATGGATTTTGGCTGCCTCGTACAAGCTAGCAAGCAATTAGCCATGTCCTCTCAGCAGACAAGCCCACTCAGGTAAAGCAACATAAACCTTCCAAGACTGAAGGAGTTCCACAGAGATTGGGCTCATCAGCAGACATAACCATCCTATTGCCCACTTGCTTCTGGGAAGGGATTTGAGGGCGTGAGCCTATAGCAGCAGGCCAGAGGATGATTTAGTTCTCTGACAGTGTCAGTTTTAACTTCCTACGAGTCGCTGATGTCTGCAGCTGCTGTGTTGTAGTGGGAGTCTATTTTTGACCAATGATTTTGGAGGCAATGGTAGTTTTGAAATGCCCAAGGCTTCTAAGCCAATTTGGAAAATTCAGGGGATTCGAATTGAATAAAGTTCTATAGATAAAACTCATCCCACAAATATTTTCATTGCAAAACGAAGGCTTAAATCCCATTTCAACTGGGGTTTTCTTGTCTGAACATGTAATAAGTTATTCATTGGTCAGACTAGTGTTAGTAGATGCAATTTTTACAGGAAGGATCTCTGCAATGAGAAATTTGTTAGGAATTTGGGGGCGAACTAGGTTTCCACTTCAGTGTTTTGCTTCTGGAAGATAGGGAGTAAGAAGAAGAGAGAGGATATCATTGATGGAAATCAACTCAACACAGAGGGTCAAAGCAGAGAACTCAAAGCAAGAGAAACAACTACTCATTCTGATGGATGTTTTCTGATCTACTCACTCCCTTTCTGTACCCTATGGTCCCTGGAAGACTGGCCTTTATGGATTCCATCAGTAGTGTTCTTTGATCTCTGGCTTCCAGTTGAGTTAGCTGATGGGAAACTAGCAGGGGATCAGAGGAGTGGCATTGTTAGTCCCAGATCCTTCCCAAGTGGCTGTGGGGTAGCACCATCCTTCTGCTAAGGCCATAGCTACCTTTTGAGTGTCCTCTTCTGTATGTGCAGCTACTTTTTCTAGACACCACTAAGGAACCCCTCAACTTTTTAGGCCTAGGATGGCTTTCCCTTTACCTTGCCCACATCTTCATAAATAGTCCTTTATCAAATTCTTCAATGACTCTACGTAATGTATTTCTATTTCCCATACACACAGGTAATTCTCATCAAAACAATCTATGGCTAATATTTACAAAGGAACAATTTTAAACAAGTCAGTGTCATGGAAACCTTAAATTATACCCCAAATGCAACAGGTAGACTATCAGAGTCCTTTGGACAGTAAAAGGAGCTCCAGCCCAAGGCAGGTCCACCTTGGCTCTAAGAACGTTACTCATTCACGGTCACTATCAGCAGCCATGTCCATTGTGTGTTGGTCAGGAAATAGAGCTTTAGGTGTTTGATATCCTAACCTGATAGGTTTTTGGTGTTTTGTTTTGTTTTGTTTTACCCATGTCAGCATTTTACTAGTTTAAGGTACCTTTTAGGAACCTGATTTGCAGTTTCAATTTGATATATAACTCATTATAATTTTTATCACTTGAAATAGGTAGATATTGGCTCCTAGTTTCTGTGCAGAAAGTCTGTTTTCCAGGAATAGATTCCTGACATCAGGCAGGTAATGCCTACATGAAGAGAAAAGAAACAGTTTATAGCAACTAAACTTTTAAGACTCAGTTTCATCATTGAGTAATGATAATAAATAACTCATGAAATTATGAGAATTAACTTCAAGCAGTGTGTGCCAGGGACATGTACAACACCCACAAATGTTAGTTGTCCTTTATCCTAATTATTTTCCTGATTTATCAAATGGAAATTGTTATATTACCATTTATGGGAAAACAAAGTATTTGAGGATGCCTTAGTAACTTACAGATAGATATTGTACCTCTAAGAATAAATAGAATTTAACTGTCCTCTTGATTTTTGCAGTTAGTTAACTTGTTTGGCATAGATGAACCTTGAATCATTTTAACCAGATCTTTTTTATATGTGTGCGCATATCAAAGAGATGGAAGGAATAGGTGAGAAGAAAAAACAAAAGTGGACCCAGTATATAATAATCAATGAGGCCAAATTGCTAATATAGCTAAGATACTGTGGTTGAACTTTAATGAGATTATTAACAAAAGACCTAGATGTCTTCGAGTACATTGAACTCTTCCATAATCAGAAACCACCATTTCAAGCAAATCTGAGCCCTTCAAAGTGCTCATAAACTGAACAGGCAACCTTTTTTAGGCTTTACCATATGCTTTAGGGACAAGGCTAAGGTCAAAGTGAAGGAAAATATTTAATGCCTTCATCATAAGTATATCTTTATTTTGTTTTCAGTTTTGATACATAGAAGAGCAATTTGACAAGTTAACACTCATATTTTTCCCCTATAGTTTAATGCTACAACACAGAGAACAATAACATATCAATTAACTTTAATTGCCCTCCGGCTCGCTCCTCAGATACCTGCCATTGTAAGCAGTGTGCTTTTATGAATAGCCTCCTGGCAGTGAAAATCTCTCAAGGTCTATAACTTGTTCTACAATTTCTGTCCAGGGTCTCACAAAAAAAATCATTTAATATATTCTGTATGTTGTCTCATTTCTCCAATATTCTCAAAAGTCAGAATCTTACCATTTATAACTGGATATTAAAGATAGACTCACAGACTCAAGAATGGAACAGATCCAACAACAGTAAAATGAACTCTCATTGCCCACGCAAGGAACTGTGCGTTCCAACAACTTTTAAGTCTGTACTTAAGTAAAACAGTCCAAGGTAAGAGGTTCTGTTAGTCACGGTTATAAAGCTCAGGCAGCTGGGAGGCAGCCCTGAAAACTAAGTGAGTTCTCCGGTTCCCCCATTTCAGATCAAACATGCAGTACCCTCCACGTTAAGTCAGCTAGCACATGTAGACACTAATTTACAGTAAAATGTGAGCTATGGATGTACCCAGATTAAAATTATCACATGCTGGGAATTATGTCCCCTCTAAGGTGGACTTTGACTAGTTTTAGACAAGGGGTCAGTTCACTCTCCATTCCTGCCTCTGATGGGCTTTTCCAAGATGGTGGGATGTTCATATTAGCCTGTCTAGAGATATCCTGTGTGGTCAGCTAGTTGACCCCTCCTTCCTACCTCCTCCTTCCTACCTCATTCCCTGTTCCTTCAGTCCTGCTGCTCTTGGATTGCACTTGCCAAAGAAAGCATTAGCAATTGGTCAGTCTAGAAAACACCGAGCAGCAAAATGTGTTCCTTGAACCCTTCTTACAATAAATACTGTAGATAATGTGACCTTCATATGATATGGGAAGAAGTGTTTTCTCTACCTGAGCTCTGAGGTGAAGGACATATAAATTAGGCTTGCCTTTGATGCCTACCCTCCTACACTCTCATTCTTTGGTACTTTCCCATTTTTGTTGAGTCTCTGACTTTTAGATACCTGAGACTTCATTCTGCCTCGAAGTCTCCCAGAATTAATTTGTAAGTTAGTACACTTTAATAATCTTAATAATTGAATGCACATTAGTAATTCAGTGAGATACCCCATTAGTAGCATTACATTTCTTAAAAAAGAACTAATAAAAAAACAATGATAAACCCCAATAATAAAATTTTAGGCACTATTGTACATGCTTCATTGTGGTTATATGTTTATATGAAGAGAAAAGATAATTGATGCAACAGAAATCATACCAGGTGGAAGAAAAAAAAGAATCAGATTCTGGAACCCACCAGACCTGCGCTTTATAGGCTGTGTGACATTAGACAACACTTAATACTCTCTGTGTTTCATCTATAAGATGATGAAAATAATACCTACCTCATAGGTTCATGATGTAATTAAGTGATTTATTACATAGAAAGGCCTTAGCAGCATAAAGACTTATGTTTATAGCCTGGAAAGTCCCACAGACAATTGGAGGAACAGATTGATTTCACAGTATGTGAGTACCTCCCTAGTAGGAGGAGGTACAGAAGCTACAGGAAGAAGAAAGAGGGTTAGGCTAACCGTTGCCTCTGTGAAAATCAAGTATTTATTTTGTTTCCTATTTGACAAAACTATTTTGTTATCAATTTCTAAAACAGGCAGCGGGTTCACAGGGACAATCAGGGTAATGTCTCCTGAAACGCAGCCTCTTTATTAAGACACCTGATGTGAAAATCATTCTTAACAATCTGCAGAATCATAGTTTAAAATCACCAACTCTCCTGTTTAAGAACCATTGCTGAAATTATTCAGTGAGATGGGCTTTCTTATGCTTTGTAAACAGCTATTTGTTATATTCCTTGGAGGTTAAATATAAAGTTACCAGCAAGAAGATTTCATGTACAAGCAGTAATTTTGATGACTCTGGGATATAGAAATCTTCATTTAGATGTTAAGCAATTTTATATTTGAGATACAAAGTTAGCTTAAAAGTGAAATATGATGCATAGGAAAATGTCTACAGTCTTAATATTTTGCAAATATTAAGGACAGAGTGATAGACTACTTGCAATTCACTGTTGCTCTTTTATTCTTTTCAACAAAGGAATTGCTCTGGGACTCTTATGAGAATAAAGTTCAAAGAGGAATAAATTTGTTCCTTAAATATTCTAAGCAAGCTTTTGCGGGGGGGGCGGACACGTGGGCAACAGTGCTTTGGGCAAAATAGGTATCCACCTCATAACCAGTCGAGGATCTACTACCTGAGTGTCTTTATCTGGCAAGATAAGTGAGTTGCCAGTGCAGTAACAGCCCCTAGCTCTCCAGCTGTGTGTTCATCTGGGATCAGCTGGAGACTCTGTGTGGCTTGTCCTCACCTCAGAAAATAGACTGATGGAAAAACCACCATCTAGAACATGGCCATCATAGTATATGAAAAGAGAAAGGTGAGAAGTGTCTGGTTATTCACTGGCTCTTAGGGCTTCCACCTGAATTTCAGTGGCCAAAAGTAGATCCCAGGGCACACCTCACTTTGAAGAAGCAGGCAAAGGCTGTTTAACCATGTCCTAGAAGAGAGAAAGAACTGGAAAAATTAGAGAATGTCCTCATGATCGCAGAGATAACTGCTTTATTCCTTTTTCATTCCTTGTGTTTTTGTTTATGAGCTTCTTTTCTCTGTCTGCTGCACGGACATGTAACACATCTAGGATCTTCATTGTGAAAGAAGCAAAGGACTCCATGAAAAATGAGTCTGTGAAATTAAGGGGAATAGTCTGTTCAAGGTTCAAAGGTCTTGGTAATATCAGATGGCATTCATATGTGCCTTCCTGTACACCTTCCCTCAGGCATCTACTGCTGCCGAATACAACACCCCAAAACGTGGTAATTAAACACCAGTGATTTGCACATGATGCTGAACTTTGGACTGGGCTTAGGTCTAAGGTAGCCTCGCTCGTTTTTCTGACCAATGGTCTTAGCTGATGGCTGGGCCTCTTTCCTCAGGGTCTTTTCTTCCCCAAGGAATCTAGCACGGTAATGCTAGACTTTATACTGTAATCTCTGGGTGATTGGATGGTGAGAGGGAAAGCTGGAAGCCTTCTTAAGGAGTAGCTAGGAAGTCCTATAGCACCATCACTTTCCCCGCTTTCTTTTCACCAGACCACATCAAGGGACCAGCCCCGCTCGAGGGGAGCAGAGAAACTCTTGATGGGGGGGGGGGGGCAGGGAGCAGCATCATCACATGGCAAAGGAGCACGACCCAGGGATGGAAGGATCTTTATGTCTGTCTTCATGAACAGTCTAACCACACCACGGGGCATGGGTCTGACCATGCTTTATGGACTGCCTGGAGAATAGGCACAGAGCCGGAGAAAGATACTACCATTTTCCAGAGATTTCTCAGTTTCTCAGTGGGGTTGTTTCTGTTACAAATGAACTGCAGTCTGGAAAATAACTGAAAGATAAGTTTCCATTTGTGGGACGCGAGGAGCTTTTCACTTGATTGTTTTTATATGTCCTGTCAGTCATGGCACTGCTGCTACCGCAACCGTATCTTGCGTCTAGGGTAGCACAACAGCAATCTGCTCTTGGCCATTTCTCATTCTGTTTTGCTCTTGTAATGCTATTGTATTTATTTCTTATGGTAAAACCTCCTTGGAAATTTTATCAAAGTTGAGTGTGAATAAAATCCTCTTGACCGATACAGTGGTCATTTTCATCTATTTCAAAGATTTTTTTTTTCTACTATGGACATTTCTAAATTGTACATGTATAAGCTTTATAATGGGCTTTAAGAGTCTGCCATCTAATCTCTGTGATCAAATCAGTTGGGGAGAAAATAATTTATGAAACAATTAGGTCGTAATAAAATAGTAGAGTTGTATAGAATAAGTGAAATCTCTCACCGTTATACAAACAACCTCAGTAAAATAAGTCTTCAGTAATAATCTTGCAGCTCATGAGAATCAGTGTCATCTTGAGATTGTTCTCTTTTTCTAACTTAAAATCTAACTAAAATGATAAATAATAACTTTAGGTGAGGTTCTCTCTATCACAAAAAGTGCCCTCGGATTCCTGCTTGAAACTCCTTTATCCTTCAAAAACTAGACCAGTTCCCTTTTCCAGGGTAGGGAGGACCTCCAGGTAATCTCATGCCATTCACACTGTATGGTTAGTACTCCTGTGTGGTTGCTGAAGGCAAACATGGGTAGTCATCCCTCTATGAATTAGCCTCAGCAACAGACACGGCCGCTCACGGCAAATGTCATTGACTCATTTATCAGTATTTAAAAATTCAATGGCAAATTATCTGAGGATAGCCACAGAATATACGGAATGAGCCTAAACCCCAAACAATAGTTATGACATTATCATAGTCCAGAGCCAAGCCAAAATATGTCTCTTCATCTGATTTGGTCCAAGGCCTGAGCTTATAACTATCTGGAGATACTTGGGAGAAAAGGGGATTTTACAGACTCAGAACCGATGTCTACAGGCACTACTAATATCTTAATTTTCTTAAGAGATCCCAAAGATGCTCTAGACTGGGTTTTGGAAACGTATACCAGGGTGTTGTAACACATGGAACATAAATTTGGTTGAGCAACTTTTGTTTCCACCCACAACCAGTTTCAGCAAACCACTCAGTTGTACATGTTGGGACACTAAATTGATTCGTGTCTGCCTCTACAGGACACTAAACCCGTGTTCTTTCTCAGTTCCTTTATGCAATGTGCCAGTTTATATTTAAAGTCATGCTGCCATTTTATCCAGAGAAAGTGAGAATAGCTTTCTTTCTTTCTTTTTTTTTCTTCTTTTTTTTTTTTTTTTTTTTTTTTTACTCTCTTCCATCTTCCACATTTATGGCTTGGTCTCCGGCACTTTCTTCTTCAGTTCAGCCACACTGATAGCCTCGCTCTAACACACTGATGGTAGGATAGCATTTGGCAGTGATCACATTGAGTTAACAGATACTCTATCTTGTCACAATTTAGAAGGCCTGATGTTTGGAGGAGCTATAAACCTTATTTACATATTTGCCTTTGCCAACTGTAAATTTCCCTTTTATCGTTTTTGGCCTTATGGGGCTGTAAACATTCACCATTTGCTCTTTGAAAGTTCACCCTGTATAAGAAATATCGAAGTAACAAATGTGTCCTTGTTTCTTCAATCCTTTGAAAAAAAGAAATCCAGTCTTCTCCAAAGGATCCATTTTCAACATATAAGTCTGATATTTTTTTAATCCATTTTTTTTGCAAGAGTCTTTATTTCCTTTATAGCCATTTATAATTGAGGGGAAAGGTGTGAAATACTTTTTTCACACAGCCTACCTTGCAAATGCAAACCATATGTTATCTGTTTTCCTATGTATTTTGTATTGCTAGTACCATATGCCTCAAGTGATTGATCTTACCGTTGTGAGGAACCTAAAGATACGTGTATTTTAAGTCTCTCTTGTAGGAAATAAGATGTTCCTCTATTGCTCTTTCAGATTAATGTGCTAAAAGCCTCTGTTCATGTCTAATGGATCATCCATAATTTACATCAAAATTTCAATCACTTTAAATTAATATAGCCATTTCCTTAATGAATCTTGGTACTAGAATCTCTGACTTTTACAAAACAATCCAGTCATGGCTGTTTACCATTTTTTGTTTAGCCTAAAATCTGAGTATTCGGAGTCTTTTCCATTGCAGGTTTTGAAAATAATTAATAAAGACTTGTGTTATTTTAATTAATTAATAAATGACTTCCATGAACCTTCTGTGAAAAATGCATTCTATTATTCATCACTCTGTTTTCATCTTCTACTGGATCTCATAAAAAGGAAAAGAGAACACATATATTCTACTAACAGACATAAACACTGTGAGACTTATCTCTGAAAATAAAGCTTTCAGGTTTTCTTGCTTTTTTTTGCTTTTCTTTTTTCTTTTTTCATAAGATACAAGAATAAGCCTTTAGTAGTCAAATTTTCTCTCTAGCAGCAGAAGGGATGTTTATGGGCATAGCAAAGGAAAACGTTGAAAAATGAATGTCTGTGACTTAATTTCTTATTATAATTAGTACATAATTAGTATTGCACCTTAATACCAGTTCAGCCAATTATGGATATAAATATCTGATATGTGTTTACTCCATAGTGAAAATAAACAGTGAAATACCAATCCTATCTAGCCATGGGGTTGAAAAACTAATCCATTTTCATGGGAGACATTAGGACTCAATTTGCATCTAATGATCCAGTTGAATGTAAGAGGATATCCCCCAACATGTTGATACTGAGGTGGAAAAAGTGATTCAGTGCTATTCAGCAGAGATGGCCCTAGGTGACCAAAGGTCTCGTCTAAATCAGAAGAATGAGCACCAATAGCTGAGCCTCACTGTACTGACCTCCCATCAAGCCTATTGGCAGGATGCCTCCCATGGTGGTTTCCAAACTGGGTTCAGAGAGCCACTGAGTTACCATTTAGGAAGACTCTAGGGGCTTCAGTGGGTAGGAGGTATGAACAGTCCATACTAAGGCCTAACACTTCTGCTTTTCATCTGGAACAGTTCTTCTCTTTTACCTGTTTTACCTATTAGTCTTCTTTGTGGGATTTTCTCTGAAGAAAGGACTCATGAGTATTAAGAAAACTATTGCAAAGCACTGTCATGACATAGTAGCCAGATGATGTCAAGATGTTCTCAGGGGGCTAAAATTGTAGAAGAGTCACACTCAGGAAAGAATGGACTGGGCCATTCTTGTGGGAATTGGAATGAAATCACATTATGTTCTTTCTCTTCCTTGATAGCATGTAGGGACACACATGCAGTATACACACACATATATATTTATATATATGATTCATAGGTATATGTATGTTTGAGTACAGGTTCTATATATATGTATATGCATACATATGTGAGTACACATAAATGTGTAGAGAGTGTACACACATATACACATACACGCACACATATATATCATATATACGTACATATTCATGTGTGTGTATGTGTATGTGTCTGTGTGTAGGGAGAGAGAGAGAGAAATCTGGCACCACGTATTGTTAAAGCATCTATTATATTCCAGGAATGGTGTTAAGTAAGTACTGGACCTACATGAAAGAACCAGAAAGACAAGGAAGATTCCTGCCTGCACAGGAAGACAAACAATTAGCAAGTAAATCATAAGCAAATGAATTGAACAATTATGGATTTTGAGTGGTGGTGCAAATGAAAGAGGAATGTGTAGAGGACCACACAGACAGAGGCACTGGGCAGGCAGATACTGGATGATATAAAGGATCATGTCCACTGGAAGAACCAAGGAAAAGTGCCAGTCTGAAGCCATCAGTTCTATTCTAGTCTTGGATGGTCTGGGTGAAAAAAGTACATTGAGTGAGATGATTTCTGCATGTCAGTGTCAGGGACATACTTTGGTGTGGTCCATACTATTGGAACTCATCCAACTAGATCTAACTAATGTGGACAGAGAAGTCTTTAAACAACTGAGAAAAAAACATGAAATTAAGACTTTGCTGGGATAGTGCCTGCAGAGACACAAATGCTAAAGTTTCCTGATATCCTTAGCATTTTTGGTCGAAGTCGGTAGTTCAGATTTTAATCTGAAACCCAATCTTAGAGATCATGTAAGCAGGCATGAGTCACAGACTAAATGTCCCCACATACGGGGCAAGTATAATATGATGAACTAGCCAGGGCATAGAGCAGAGTAGCCGAGGGGAACACACCCATTCTAAGTGCACAGCGGGTCCTTACCACATGGGAATGCAGGCACAGTGTTGCCAGAAGCTAGGATTAAAAAGGAGCTAGAAATCTAAGTGTTCCTCTTAAAGTCCCTCCTTTTTTAATGTTGCCAACTAATAAAACGATTAACACGGGAAGAAATATCTTCAGGTTATGGAACTCAAGTTCACACTAATTTGTCCAACAAATCAGTTGCTGGGCCCCCTTTCTTATTTTCCAACAAGTAAGGAAAGTACAAAAAGATTGAGTGGCTTCCTTAGGTGCAGACATACAGTGAATGCAGAATTAAGTCTAGACCTTCTCTGATCTCATCTAGGGCTTATTTCCCACTTCTTTAAACCATTCCTGAGAGATAAGTCTATAATGCATGATCAGGGAATAAAGTATCTCATCCTCAGTTCGGTAACCATTTCTGACTTTCAAAAACAGAAAAACAACAACAAACTGTAGTGGAACTGAGTTCCATGAACAGCTAGACACACAGAAAACAAAGCAGTTGTGAAGGAGGAATTTACTGGACTCAGGATCTCACTGGATCACGGGGCGAGGATTGGAAGGAATCAGAACAGCTTTGAGTCTGTTAGTTTGAACTTCAGTGTGGAAAATTTCACCCATCAATTGAAGTAGAGAGAACAGTATGAAGAACCTGCACGTATGCATCCAAACTTTATCCCTGATTTGCCAATTTGATTCTTATTTATTCTCCTACTTTTCAGGAGAATTTTACCTATAAATCCTGGTTCCAAGGTTATAAAGCTGGTTAGGCCTAGTTTCAGACAAAGGACAGCCAGAGGGAGATACATTTGTGTGTGTGATGGTGGGGAGCAGAGGGCAGGGGAAGCACTGAGGGTAGAAATACTGTGACCTTTATTTGGGGCATGAGTTTGAAGTAAGAGGGGTCTGGATGGGAGCTGAGAAGAGAATTCAGAAATTAAGATCAAATGTGGGATCCCATTCCATAGAGATGATATTTGATACTATGGAGATGGGTAAAACTACCAGCAGAAAAGGTACAGAGAGGTGAGAAGGAGAGAAAAGAACAGAGCAGAGGACAGAGGGAGGGAGAGGAGAGAGACAGTGAAGAGGGGAGGCAGAAGGAGGAAGAGGACCCATTGGCAGTCAAGCGAGGTTGGCGAGGCATGAACATTTCCACCAGAAGAGAATTCCCGCAGCCCCCATCGTGCTATCAACCACCTGTCTGCACCTGTGCCAGGCTTTCCTGTCTCAGGAGGAGAACTGAGGCAGTTCCACAGCAAAGCCACCGCCTGCACGGCCACTCAGCCGCTCTTCCCTCCCACCCCCGCCTCCTGGACTCTGGACAGTGCTCCAGCATCTTCTCTTCTCTCCTGCCTCTCCAATTCGCCTCTTCTTTATCTGACCTTTATCGACAGGCTGCTGCTTCTTCCGCCTGCTACCTCCTCTCCTGTTCCCTTTCTTTTAAGGCAAAACTCTTCTGAAAGAATTGTCAATATTTGCATTTTCAAATGCCCCACCAAGTCCCTCTTGAACTCCCTAAAGTCAAGATTTCACCTCTACCAGTGCTCATCCCTAACGTTTTTGTCAGACATGAAGGATCTAAATCCTCACTCCTAACTTGAGCTGCCAAGATTATTGAGACACTGATCATTCCCTTTCTTTCTCCTAAAAATGCTTCCTTCACTTGGCTGTCGGGAAATCATCTAGATCTCCTTCCCATCTCACTGGTTTTTCCTGGTCAGTGTCCCTTGCTCAGCCCTGCTGTGGCTGGCTTGGAAGGAGGGTTTGGGCCACAAGCAGTCATTTTTGGTAGTGAAGGTAGAAGTAAGGTGGAAGCCGTCCTGAGGGCTGGGTTATACTTGGTGATTTTATCCTATTCCCTTTATCTGGTAATTGAGTTTCAGTAGCATATAACTTCTCAAAAGTTGATGTACTCAAATCTAGGACATGGATATCATCCTAGTTAGGCCGATCATTGGTACGAAAATCTACTAATGCCATACAGCCTAGCACAGAGCCTGGATTGAGAAACCTACACTAGATATTGGCTGAATAAAGGGGCATCAGGTTACGTTTCCTTCAGGCTAAGCACTAGGCTTCTTTGCTTCTTCAGCAATTACAGACAAATAAAGCTATTAATGCTCTGAAGCTGCAGTTATATGGAAGAATATTTAATATCTCTCAGTGTTTTAGGATCACCAAGTATTCTTTTAGAATCATAGGAACCATTAATGTCATTTTTTTTCCGATTTCTTATTGTCACCATTATAGCAGATTCCACTTGTAGGACAAATCTAAGTTGGAGATTGATCATCTGAAATTCCAAGATCATAGTTGTATCTTCATCTTTTCACTGTTTTAGAACTTTAAAACATCAGCATGGGAATAAGGATGTTTGCTGCCTTTTGCTGTTATATTCCACGTCCCTTTTGGTAAAAATGCAGACTTTCCTGAAAAATATAACGATTCAATATGTAATTATCATAGTTCAAGACAGTATAGTTTTTAATGTTGCTTTACTGAGCATCCCCATGTATAAAAAAATGCAAAAACTTATGTTCCAAAGCGCCTTGAAATCAGCAGAGACGCACCTGCATAGTTTGATCTCATACACAAGAAGAGGGCAATTAGCTTCTGAATTAACACATCCGTGTATTAATCACTGACATTTTGTAGTAGCCCAGAGGTCGTATTGAAAGATACTGTTCGTGCATACAGCTGCAGAACTTCCTCTAATCACATTGTACCTAATGGATTCACATGTGATTGACTGACCACCTCATTAAATGAAGGAGTGGCTGAGAGTTTATTTTGTTTTATATTTTTTCAGTTGTTCGAAAATACTTCAAGTCTATTTGTATCATCACTTATGTTTGCTCTGAGATGGTAGAAAACACTTTTGGAATCTAAGTAGACACTGGGAGCAATAAGCAAAGGGAAATGATGTCCTGGAAAAAAAAAAAAACAAAAAACAAAACAAAAACAGGGCCAACAAAAGGGTAAGCAAGCCTAATAATCCAAATGAAATAGTAAACATCATCATGGCATATTGCATTTAGAGGTATTTTATTGATTCATTAGGAATTTCTTTTATAGGGAAATTAGGCCCATTGAACCCTACTTATGCAAATGGTCAGTCAGACTGGTGACCATCCAAATGCAGCAACAGAGCTGTCATTGTCATTGTCATTACCATTCCATGACAGTGTTTTGTTAGGAATATTGGTCCCCTGCTCTGAGTGCTACCTTTTCTTTGGCCGCTGTGATGCTAACCACTCCTAATTTGGGTTCTGCCTCTTAGTCAATGAGAGCCACGATGGCAGACAAAATTTCTGCCAAGAGGCTTAAGGTTGCAAAGCCACCGAGTGTGTCATCCTGGGTTGTATGAGTATAGTATCATGTGTAGTTTGCAATGCTCTTTGCCATTTATTTTATATTGCAGTGGATTTTTTTAAGGTATCCAGGTGTGTCAGTTAGGCCTAGCAGCACACAGATAGATGGTACACACCAAAGGTAGCAACTGAAGAGAGTGGACACGGTTAAGAGAAACCAGTAAGGTGTTGGTGCTTATTGTGTGCTTATTGTGAGGTCTCTATACCAACAGCATGAACATCACCTGGGAACTTGCTAGAAATGCAAACTATCAGTCCCTACTCCAGAAGTGCTAAGTCTGAAACTTGGGATGAAACTTCAAGGTGGCCAACTCAATTTCCTTTATTACAACACTCTTTTCTGTTACAACTTGAGATTAATTCAGGCTACCTCAGCTCACCAAGAAGAGCCAAGTCAAGGCCAAATTCCTAGCTCCCTGCAGGACTAGACTTGGCTGAGTTTTCTCATTTTCCAGTTTCAAAAAGTCTCCAATGTATATGGAATGTGGTTCATGAGATATAGGATAGCATCGAATGATGGGGGCAGAGAGACCATTTGGTTGTGGTAGTTGATGAGACTGAGTAGAAATTCCCGATTTGTCCAAGGACCAAGCCCATCAAAATAGAGCGGAGCTGTACAGAGTTACTTAGCAGACTGGAGCCAGAGTCAAGGGTAAATCACAAAAACATCATTAGGATAATTAAGTCATTTAACTTAAGAGCATCTTGTAAAAGAATCCTTCTTTCCTTCCTTCCTTCCTTCCTTCCTTCCTTCCTTCCTTCCTTCCTTCCTCCCCTCCCCTCCCCTCCCCTCACCTCACCTCCCGTCCTCTCCCCTCCCTCCCATCCTTCTTTCTTTCCCTCCTTCCCTCCCTCCTGACCTTCCTGCCTTCCTTTCTCATTTCTTCTCTATAACTTCTTACCTTTGGGACTCCTGGGTGGCTCAGTGGTTGAGTGTCTGTGTTCGGCTCAGGACGTGATCCCAGGGTCCTGGGATCGAGTCCCACATTGGGCTCCTTGCAGGGAGCCTGCTTCTCCCTCTGCCTGTGTCTCTGCCTCTCTCTGTGTGTTTCTCATGAATAAATAAATAAAATCTTAAAAAAAAAAAAAAAAAACTTCTTACCCAGATTTTCACCCATAAATGTGAGTTCAGGAATGGATCCAGCAAGAAAGTCTCTTTGTAGTCCACCCTGTCTGTATCTGCTATCTGATTTTATAAGCCATGGAATACAGCTAAAAAAAAAGGAGATGTTCACCTGGAGGGTCACTAAGAAGATCCGTGGAACAGATAAGTCAAGATTCCCCCTTGTGAAAAGTTTGGTAGAGGAAGAAAATGCTGAGAGGACTGAAGTTTAATGGATATTATCCCTGACAGTGTAGCTTACGGAAAACAACAACAACACAGGCATTCAAGTAGTTAATGTTCTAGATACCTCCCTAGGTAGGGACAATTTTATAGAATGAATTGTTTTCCTAGAAGTGGTTAATAATGTAAAGATTAAAAAGGGTCTTCTCAGGGGCCCATGGGCGGCTCAGTCAGTTGAGTATCTGCCTTCCACTCAGGTCATGATCCCAGGGTCCTGGGATCGAGCTCTGTGCCAGGATCCCTCCTCAGTAGGGGAGTATGCTTCTCCCTCTCCCTCTGCCCCTGCTTGTATGCTCTCTCTCTCACTCTCTCTCTCAATAAATAAATAAATAAAATCTTAAAAAACAAAAAATAAAAAATAAAATGGGTCTGTTCAAAGTTGAAGATACATAGATGATCAGATTTTTCTAGGGCAGAAAAAATATTTCTTGAATCAAGAATCTCTAGCAGGAAAAGAACTCTAGAAGCTTTTGGAAAGCCTCTTTACACAATCATGGTCTCAGGCCTGATTCTTCTACCTTGACCCTGCTCCTCCTCATGGTCAGCTCCTGGCATGATCCCCAGGATTCCAGAAGTGAGGCCTGTGTGGGTAGGCTGCCTGTGGGCCCAGGGAGAAGGAAGTGTGCAGGGGCTCCACCAGGGCTCCCCTTCCCACGCTCTCAGGCATTTGGATAGAGAACATTCGGTCCTGGGTCATCCCACCCTTTTGGTAGGACAATAGTCCAATTTCTCATTTATTCTTAAAATTAGTGCCAAGCTTGGATTACCCTTTGCTATTGTTGAAGGTGAAATGCTTAACATTATAAAGGTGAGGGCGTGATGGACGAGCTCAAAAACATTACCTTGTAATAAATCATCAGCTAGGTGGAACTCGTCCAAGCAACATGAAGGAACCATAGAATGAAGTAGCTGTGCTACTCACAAAAATATGTCATTTATCATTGAAAACAGCCACTGAACTGGAAGACTGGAAGGCTGCCAAGGTGATACCCATCTCTTTAATAGGAGTAAAGGTGATCTCAGAAATTATACATCTGTGGGCTGCATATTGACGCTAAGAAAAATGTCTTTACAATTAAAATGATCTCTCATATAGCCTTGCACATAGTTTATAAAAATCACTGGGGCTACAAAATTGTCATTAGGTCTAGAAAATGTGCCGTTGCACCACCCACATTATCTCTCACAGAATCAACTTCCGTGCACACATCCAGTAGAGCCCCAGTAGGCACACACATTTGTGAGTTAAATAGGCCAATACATGTTAGGTCCTGGGCACAATGTGGTCTGGCACAAAATGACATATAAGGGTGTTTAGTGTTCTGGTGTGTTGTTAGAATCATCTACACAAACATTAAAAGGTGCATGCACAATCGTGAAGGCATGCCCGTCCATGCTGCGCATTTCTCTCCCTTCTCATTTGTGCCATTATTAGTGTTTCCTTCTTGCCCCCCTCCCCATACCGTACTCTTCATAGTCATGTTTTATTGGTTTTATAATTGGAAGTTTCTACCTCTTAAATACCTTTACCTATTTTGCTCATTCCTCCCCCCACACCCCCTCTGAAAACCACAATTTTTTCTCTGTATTTATGAGTCTATTTCTGTTTGTTCTTTTGCTCATTTTGTTCTGTTTTGTTTTGTTTAGAGTCCACATATAAGTGAAATCATATACTACTTGTCTTTATCTGACTTATTTCAATTAGCATTATTCTGTCCGGGTCCTCCCATGTTGTGGCAGTTGGTAAGATCTCATCCCTTTTTATTGCTGCAGAGTATTCCACTGCATAGATAAAACACATCTTCTTTATCCATTCATCTACGGATGGATACTTGGATTGCTTCTCTGTCTTGGCTGTTGTAAATAATGCCCCAGCAAACATAAGGGTACACATATCATCTAGATTAGTGTTTTCATTTTCTTTGGGGAAATACCTAGTAGCGGATTTGCGGGATTCTATAGTATTTCAATTTTTATTTTTTTGAGGAGACTCCATACTGTTTTCCAGAGTGGTTGCACCAATTTGCATTCCCATCAGTGCATGAGGATTCCCTTTCTTCCACATCCTCACCAATACTTGTTATTTCTTGTCTTTTTGACACTAGCCATTCTGACTGGTACAGGAGACATCTCATTGTTCTTTTGATTTGCATTTCCCTAATGATGAGTGGTGTTGAGCATCTTTACATGTATTTATTGGCCATCTTTATGTCTTCTTTGGAAAAATGTCTCTTCAGGTCTTCTGCCCATTTTTGAATCAGGTGATTTGGGGGTTTTTGGTGTTAGGTTGTGTAAGTTTTCTTAATATATATTTTGGGTATTAACCCCTTATGGAATATATCATTTGGAAATATTTTCTACCATTTAGTAGGTTGTCTTTTTGTTTTGTCTATAGTGTTTCCTTTGCTGTGCAGAAGCTTTTTATCTTGGTGTAGTCCCAATAGTTCGTTTTTGTTCTTGTTTCTTTTGCCTGAGGAGACATATCCATAAATATACTACTAAGGCCGATGTCCAAGAGATTATTGCCTGTTTTCTTTTAGGAGTTTTATTGTTTCAAGTCTCACATTTAGGTCTCAAATCCATTTTGAGTTTAGCACTTACTTCTTTCATCCTGCATGGAAGATAAGGAAATTTTATCTTAAGGATGAAATACAGCATTATTTGGGCTTCGTATCACAGTGATCTAGAGACAACTACCGCCTCACAGGGGTGGTGATCTGAAGAAGCAAAAGTGAAATGGAAGGAAAACCTTTGAACTGTATTATATGAATAAAAGGGGAATGGAAGCCATCAAAATGATCTCCAGAACCACGAAGCAAGAAGTGTTCTCTTGCAGCCCACTGTCATTAATTTTGCTCAAGCTGAAATCTAAGTAAGGAAGAGACTTCATATTTGTTCAGCTTCAGCTGTTATCCCATTAATTCTCCTAAAGATCCTAAGAAGAAGGGCATTTTTATTTTAAAGGTGATGGGATTGAGATGTCATAGTAGCTAGCCTACGATCACAATAGGCAATAGCTGGAATACATACCTAGATGGGCTCGTGCCTTTTGTACTACACCAAACTGCATATTCTAAGTGCCTAATGAGCAGAATGACAGTTTCTACAATACTTTACAAACTTTCTGAGAGCTACAGCAGCAGTGAAAAAGAACTCCCTGTGTATAATTTATTGAAACACTAGGAAGTCTTCTGAAATATTCTCTCAGTAGGACGTGTCAAGGAAACTGAGGCACAGAAAACAAAACATCTGTTGTGGATAAAATGGACAGAAGAAAAAAATCATTATTTTTCGATGGCAAGTTTTCATCAAGGCAAGATCAAGAGTGAAGGAGCCCGATTAAGCATAGTGCACACACCGCCTATACTGATGTCTCCAAAGACAAGGGGAATATGAAGTATCAATATTTGCTGATGACACATTTTTAGGGTAAGCCCAGAAAAGGAGATACGATGAAAGTCTCCCACAAACATGAAATGCCAACCTAAAACCAAGCAAGAACTTGACAGGTAAATTAAATTTTGTACAGTCAAGTGCAAAGCAACAATATACATTGAATATATGCATGTGTGCATATACATTTATTTTCTTTGATGGAACATTTTAATATTACTTTATCCAAGCTGAATTCCAAATTAGCTGTACACCTCTCAAGACAAAGAGAGAGGATCCAGCTTTAAGACCTGAGTAACAATATCTATTTCACATGCAGCAGCTGTAGGGGAAAAAAAATGTGTATAGATGACATTTAAACTAATATTAGACCATAGCAATTAAGAAGCAGGCCAGAGGGATCCCTGGGTGGCGCAGCGGTTTGGCACCTGCCTTTGGCCCAGGGCGTGATCCTGGAGACCCAGGATCGAATCCCATGTCGGGCTCCCGGTGCATGGGGCCTGCTTCTCCCTCTACCTGTGTCTCTGCCTCTCTCTCTCTGTGTGACTATCATAAATAAATAAAAAAATTAAAAAAAAAAGACTAATTTAAAAAAAAAAAAAAAAAAAGAAGCAGGCCAGAATGCACTATGCCTAATCGTGCCATGCACAGCTTTCTAAATCTGTTGTGTGCTCACATTTTGCTCTTATATTTACTTTTGTCACCCATTTCACAAATGAAACAGCCCCGAGACAACACAACAGCAAAACAGTCCGGGAATGTGTCATGAAATTTGCAGGCACTGTTTGAGGGGCCGGGGGTGGGTGGGTGGGTAAGTCTTCCAAGAAGAAAGGTAAGAGCCAGAATCTAGAAACGGGAGCAAGCAAAAGGCCACGCTCTAGGATGTGCTGTAGGAAATAAGGAATGGTGTTAAGAAAACAAGCTGGATCCCCTTATTGTCTCTTCTCAGTAGCAAAGTAACAAGGAAAGCGCTCAGGAAAACCACGTGGCAGCATATCTAAAGGGAGAGGGGGCACCAGGTTCTCAGCACGGTGTGTAATTCCACCGAGATGCCCGGTGTGTAATTCCACCGAGATGCCCGTTTGGTTTCAACAGGATTCAGACATTTGGGGTTGGTTTGAGAAAAGGATCCTGCATTGCTATGAGGAAGAAGAGCCCTGGTATTTTATTGCCAAGGACAAAATTACAAGGATGCTCAACTCCATTGCTTCAGGGCACACGCTGCTGATCACCAGCTGGGGACTAGGAGAAACAGCCCCCTGTAGTCCTGTGTTGCATAATTAGGTGTGTTACGGCGGAGGGGGGGGGGGTTACATCTTCAGGACTGTGCCACAGTGGAGAGAGGGGACCCACTCCCTGCTTCCTTGGTCTGCTCCGGGATGGTAATTACTGTGTCTGCACAGCGATCTTCTAGCTTTCACAGGTGTCTGATGCACAAGAGTGCTGCTAGACACTCTGGTGGAGCTGGGCTGTCATTCTGCTACTGCTACAGAGTTCGAGTAAACTGTAAAGAGAAGTCCGGTTTCCTTAAAAGGATTTCCCTGCCCTGGGGTCCGATTGTTGCCTGCTTCATCCCCTGCCTCCTTTCTGAGCCCCCAGACTCATTCACGTCCCACACAGCGGCTCTCCTGCCCCTCCACTTGCCTTAGCAAAGTCCTTGGACTGCCTGACCCACTGGCAAGTGCCATCAGATAGAAAATAAACAAAAAATACACTATGGACTTTTGTACACAGTCGCTACAGAAATTCTCACCTTAGTTTCCTTGAATAAGCTCCTGCCCTTCACCTGGGGAGCTGGCTTTCTTATTTACAAAAGGATTCTGATTTACTAGGGGGGCGAGGGCAGCACAGTAAGGTTCTTCTAGTTCTCTTGCTCTCCAATTGGCAGCAGTGGACTCCTAAGGTAACCTCTGCACTGCTCACCTGTTACCCCAAACCAGGAATGCCTCTTGGTGGGTGTCAGGTCAAAAGCCACACCCAGCCAAAGGATAGATAGGCCAAGGAAGGGTTTTCCTTGCAACAAGAGCACCAGGGCTATTTCCCAAAGCAGTGTCTCCCCTTGGGGTTACTATGGGAAGCTTTCATTCGCTGTGCCAAGGGGGCAGGAGCAGGAAGCTTGCATATGCATGAGGGAATTTACACATATCCCGTGACTTAGGCTAAATGTGCATGCCTAGCACTATGTGGGGAATGGTGGGACACTCTGCCCCGGGAGATTTCAGTATTCCATGCTCTAATAGTAGGGCAACACTGGGGGCTTTTGTGCAGGTCCTCTGCGGCTCTGATCTGGCTCAAACTAGTTCCATGAGCTTCTGCATCTGCACCTGAGTGCTCCCTCCCTCTCCTAGGGGTTTTCATGGTTAACTCTTCACACAGCTCTTTTGAGTTGGGTTCCTGCAAAACATCTCATGGAAACGACTTCTGCATACCTTGGAGATTCTCACCAGCCTTCAGTGCTCAAATCCCCCTGACAGTGGCCCTCTCTGCCTGTCACACACCTAAGAGAACGAATTCTGTGCCTATGTCCTTCTAGCAGGACTAGGAGCCCGTGGTGCCCGTTCTGAATAACCGCTGGCTGTGGTGCCAGCTTAGGGGCCCGAGCCAAGATCACCCAACCATTGTAAATCCAGACCCCGCAACATCGCAAGCCTGAGAGAAGGTGGTGCCCAAACTTGGACAGTTTGGGAGGACATGCTCAAGGACGACACAGTGATTATAAACAACTAGGAAACAGTACTCACACTTCCTCATTTGTCAACCTTTCTTCTATATTCTGTGCACACATCAATTTTTTTTCTGTTTTTTTTTTCTCTCTCTCTCTCTTTTTCTTTATTTTTGGGGGGTGGGCGAGGTGGGTGGGATTCTGATGGTTCCTGTGGGTAATTTTAGACCTTATCATTTTTACCCATCTCCACCTCCATTTCTAGCAGAGAAGGGATTTTTCAATCTTTGAAAACGCATCAGGCTGAGTATTTGAATAAATGGTTAACTGCTGCGTGAAAACAGTTTTCATTGGCTCCCTATTGCCAGAGCTGAGCCTCTTTCCTGTCAATTATTGAGGCTGGTGATTACAGTGACTAATGCGAAGCCTACAGCCATGCTCCCCCACGCGTCCGTCAATACCGGCATGAGGCATATAAATGGGATCAGGTGGGAAAAGGCAATAAGTCATATTTGATGGAAGATTCTTTTTTTTTTTTCCTTTTTCTCTGAGTTATCTTCTAACTGGCTCTTTCCATGTTGGCCCAGACTGGGAGTATAACATAGTATAAGGCCTGTGGGTTGACAAATTTTTATCAGTATATTTCTTGGACCCTTGGCTGAAGGAAGCCAGACAAATATTTAGGGAATTGCTGAATAAGAGTAAAGGACAGTCAGGTGCCATTTTGGGGAGCCGGTTGGAAGGGACGGATATATTTTTCCTTGCAAAAAAGTGGAGAAAGAAAGATCTAAGAGTAATGATTTGTTTGTTTTATACTAGCACAGGTTTAGTTGAACATGAAAAATGTATTTCAGTACCCCTTGGTAAATTTCATTCATTTCCGATCACCTGGGGATAAATAATGTTTGACAGTGCAGAAAGTGGGTGATGTTTTATAATAATATCATTGTCTACAGTCCCTGTTAAGTAGAGCCGTTGCAGTACAGAGATAATGTGTCATCTCAATCAACTTGGATGCGGTGTGGGTTTGGGCCCTTAAAAAGTTGTACCTGGGAGGAAATAATAGTTGAAATTGATGGAGTTCTGGTAGGAGTGATTATCATTGGGTGAGAGATTTTGACAGCAGAGACAAACTTTGTTTTTGGGAAGTCACTCATCAGACAAGTCAGGTAGACTTTTTCAGAGCATGTGGGCTTCTGATTATAAAAATCTGAGCAGGTTTGATAACAGGAAAGGAATACCTGTCACTCAAAGATTATGCATGATAGCCTCACACTGGCATATCACTCTGGCTGTTTTTAAATTCCCAGGACGCTGCATTTTCTTAAGCAGATACACTAAAAGTTAAATCTGAAAGCTATGTGAGTCAACAAAGTCTCCTTTATAATTCCACCCATTAGAACCTCTTAGGATTCTGTTTCAGGTGGGATGTTCAGAACTCAAATTAGAGAAGAAAATGTAAGGAAAGCATGTAGGAAACCAGTGCATAGACTCATACGGTATGTGTGGTCATTTATTCTGTTCCTCTGTTACACTGGAGCAATGCAGGCCTTGTTAAGCCTTTTCCACTTGCTTAGAAACTTCTGCTTTGGAACACTCCATACCCCAGCCTTATCATGTGAAAACTGGATGTTCATTATCCATTTTCGCTCTGACTGTCCCAGTTGTCATGGCTACAGTCACTTTGTTTCCTTATCACCTGTAATCCTACAGCTCCCCATTACTAGCAGTTGTAATAGATTGTTCTGGCTTAACTTGCGTAGGAAAATCATATAATCACTGAGTAAAGTTTGCAAACCCTGGGTGTCATTTAATAGTAGTACCTGAATAACAGAAATCTAGAACTTTCTCTAAGAAATGCATCAATAGAATGAGAGGTAAAACAAATGTTGGAGAGCATGATAGCACATTTAATGTTGCTCATGGGGCAAATGTCAAATTCCTGTCTTTAAATCAAAATGTTATATAATATTTGGAAAGGTAACTAATAGTGATATTCTTATATTTACTCTGATTTATAATTGAATTAAAATGTACATTTTGCAAACATATGGAAGGGCAATTTATTTTTTCATTAACAATCACGTTAAGAGTCACTATTCAGTTCTTTATTCCCATTTGCAGTTCTTTAGCATGTGGGGGATTTCTTTTGCCTTCTAATGAGAATGAGGTGTGTCTTCCTGTCCAGGTTGCTGAGGATGTTGCTGAAACTTTAGGAATAAAAAGGATCAAAGTGAAAGAAAATACTAATCTATCGTTAATGAGCATAGAATAAAAATTGAAACTTCTATTGATGGTATTAATTTAAAGATTACACAAGGAACACACATTGTCAGAATTTAGATGAAAATTAATGTGAATTGTTTTCCAAAACTAACCGAAGGAAAGACATCATCTTAAATAATAATCCAATGTAATAAAAAGCAGCAGTGTATAATTTTAAACTGATGTCAACATTTTTGTGACTCATCCTAGGTAGGGAGGACTCTATTAGTCCCATGAGTAGATGCACAGAACAAACTGACATCACAGCTGCCACCAAGTAACTTTGAACTTTTAAATTTTTCAGAAATAATGTGATTAAGATAGCATGTCTAATGTGTTATCTGGGCTTGTCTGCAATAGCATATCACAGAATAGTCCTAATATCTATTCCAGAGAAAACTTTCATCCAAATCAGAATGATCTGCCTATGTTGTACTTTAACTGACAAAAAAAAAAAAAAAAAAAAAGGAAGAAAAACAAGACGAAACAAAACCAAAAAACTCTTACGCAAGTGAGCCCAGGTCATTTTAATTAAGGTTTCACTTCAAAGATTTTTGTGACTTTTATGTAGAGACTAGCTTTCAACTTTCCTTTTTATAGGTGAGCACAATAGTGGTTTGCCGTTGTAGTTTACATTGTATAATATAAAATTATTTAGCATGCACTTGGTTGTCTTGTGCATGGAATTGAACTGTTGCTCTTCTTCCAATCCCATTTTTTTTTCCCTTTTGGCAAACTATCAGCACTTTGAAGGAAAACAAAAACAAAAACAAGAAGCTCAGGATGTTGCGGTCTTCTACAGGATATGGTTGAAGGAAGCCCATAATTCATTCTGACATTTCTTCAAAGAGGAAGGTTTCCAAAGTCATCATTATTGGACCAGTAACAATGTGGCACTTTGCAGAAGTCAGTGGGACCACACTAAGATTTACAGGCTGCTCTAAACATTTTGACCCTTTTCATCCACATGTTCTCCTCTCCATCCCCTGCATTCCCTCTACAAAGGAACACACGTCTTCTGCTTTATTAAGACAAAAGTCAAATGATGTGACCGATGCAATCATTCTTCATTTTTACCCCCAAATTTTTCTACATCTTAATTATATTTGCATTTCCATTACCTAGCACAATGCTTAGACATATAAAAGATATTCCATATTAACTGAACAGCATGATTCCTATGTTGGACCCCTGCCATTCCAACATTGTCTTATGAATTATTACCTCTTCTTCCCCCTGAATCTTCAGTATGCCCAGTGATTTCTGTGGCTTTGTTCAATTCCTCTGGCCTAGAAACATATTGTAGACTTCCCAATCTTTAAAATACAGAAACAAAAACAAAACGCCAAAAACCTTAGCTTGATTCTCAGCTAAAGTTGAAAAAAATACTCAGTATTTCCAAAAACAAGCTTATTCCCTCCCATGCCCAAACAAACATTTTAATGGAATGAATAGTTCCCCAGTTTCTAAAGCCTGAAGACTTGAGTTCATGCTAAATTTCGCCACTCTACCAGCTATGGGCTCTTCACCAATATTTTTATCCTCTTTAAAAGTTTTCTCTTTTGTTAAAAGAAAAAGAAAAAGCTTATCTCATTAGATTGTTTTGAAGATTAATTTTTCATGCATGTACAATGATTTAGCATTCAGCCTAACAGGATAATATCTCTGAAATTGATAGCTAATATTATTAATTCACTCTGCTGTTATTTATCAGGTGCTACTCCAAGCCAGGCACTGTACCAGACAGCGGGGATGCAGTGAGGGATGCCACTGACTGAGGGCCTTGCTTGCATGGAGCATTTAGTCTTGGCCAGTGGTTTTTAGATGTCAGCATTTTGCATTATCACCTGGAGCACCTGTAAAAACACAAATTGTTGGGCCCCACCCCCAGAGCTTCTAATTCAGTAAGTCTAGGGTAGGACCCAATAATTTGCATTGCTTTTGTTTTCTTTTTTCTTTTCATTTCTCTTCCTTTCTTTTCTTTTTTCTTTTTTTTTTTTTCTCTTCTGAGAAGGGGACACTACTAGGGTTCAATTGGTTAAAGGAGTTCTCTCGAAAAAGAAGCTACCAGAAATGGACTCTGAACAATAGTATCTACCTCGTAGTTTTCTTGCAAACACTAAGTGGGCTAATGAATTCAAAGGCCTAACACAGTTTCTTAAATGTAGTAAAAAAACAACAAGTTGTATCTGTGATGACAGTGATGGTGGAAGAAAGATGAGAGGAGAGTTAGCTAGAGAGGCTGGCAATTTTCAGGTGCAAAAGGCATCCAAGGAAACTGTAGATTTTAGGATAAGCATGACATGATGGAAACTGAGTTAAAATAGAAGATTCATTCTGAGGAATCAGAATAACAGTGAGGAAACTCCATGTGAAGACTGAGGACTTTGAGTGTTAGCCTGATGCACTGAGACTTAAGTGTTGTATAGGCTGTGAGGAGACATTGACACTTGATGTGTTCCTCCTTGAGGTCTAATGTGGCCTTATATCCTCTTGCCAATAGGTACAACATGTACCTCCATTTCCCCAATACAACACAGTGCAAAGAAAAATTCAGACAATCAAATGGTAATTTTTATCTAAAATTGTCTATTAAGTGGATTGACAGTTTGGCTTTCTAGCAGTTACTTTCCCTAACCTGTTATAATTTGCATTTCTAACAAGTGAACATGAGTTGCTGATGCTACTGGTCTAGGAATACACTCTGTGAGAATCACTGGTCTAGGCTATTATTTCTATTGTTGTTACTACAATCCTTATACCTGTCTCTCTTTTGTGGGCACGACCATATTTCCAATAATTCAGGCAGGAAAACTAATAGATATCTTTTATTCCTCTTACTTTCTCACTGCCATCCTTTTTTTTTTTTTTTTAATCTTTCTGGGAATAATATGAATTCTTTCTAGTTACTCCTTTTTTCTTCTGCAACATTTCCTACATGCTGCTTCCAGATTAAATTCTTAAAACAGGTTCGAAATATGTCAACTCTATACCCCAAATCCTTTTCTGATTCTATCATGCCTTAAAAAAAAGAAACAAACCAAAAAACAAAACAAAACAAAACAACCCACATCTGAATTCATGACCCGAGACATTTCAGGCTTCAGTGATCTGGCCTCCGTAATTACTCTGCTGGAATAAGTAAAACTCCACAGAGTTTTGAGACATTTGAGCTTGATTGGAGGAAAAGAATATTCCCAGGAAATGAAACGATATGTGCTCATTGGTGTGAAATGGCATGATGGATTCATTTGGGTTGCATCAAGAAGTTTACTTTGGGGATCCCTGAATGGCTCAGTGGTTTAGTGTCTGCCTTCAGCCCAGGGCGTGATCCTGGAGACCCAGGATCGAGTCCTGTGTCGGGCTCCCTGTGTGGAGCCTGCTTCTCCCTCTGCCTGTGTCTCTGCCTCTCTCTCTCTCTCTCTCTCTCTCTGTGTGTGTGTGTGTGTGTGTGTCTCTCATGAATAAAAAAAAGAAGAAGAAGAAGTTTACTTTGGCCAAACCATCATTTCTCAGTGATCCTCAGTTCATTCACTTATGTTTCTTATGAATGCAGATTCCTTGGCTGAGGCTAATTTCCCTGAATCTCAGTCCTTGGGATTTAACAGTTCTCATTTTTAACAAGCTCCTTCAGCTCAAAGTTAAAGAACCACTGCCCTAGATCAAGAACAGGAAAGAGGTGAATGTAGAAATATAATGTAAGACCTAGTTGAAAGATAAAAGATGGATTGCTAGCCATTTTCAGGTATTGGTAATAGGGAGTAGCTAGAGATATTTAATGCTACAACTGTAATCAGCTGTGCTTCTTCTGGAAAAAGTACTAGACACAGGAAAAGCAGCCTTGGGGAGAACCATCAGGAAACAAGTGTTGGAGGAATCCAGGTAAAGAAGATAGGTGATGCTAGGAATCAAAAGCCAAGATTATTTAGGAGGCATTTCAGAGATATCTTAAAAATAGCTTGGTGTCCAATTAGAGTGAGAAGTGAGAAAAAGGAAGGAATAAGATTGAGTCACTAAGTTTTCTCCTCGAGGGTATCTAGAGAGTTGGAATTGCCATTAAGACAAATCACAGGTAAGAAAAGAGTCAGAAGCTAAGGAGAGAAGATAATTAACTCAGTTTTAGTCACGCTGATTCGAGTCTGATACCACAAAGATGTGTGGAGGATCTGTTATGGGCCAGATATTATGTGAAGCCCTGGGGAGAAAACAGAGAGAAAGATAGTGAACCCCTGTGTTCAGGAGACCTACCCCCAACAGTGGAGATAGTTGAACAAATGACTGAAAAAATGAAGCACCAGGTGCTTCAGGATTGCATGGCAGGTGTCCTTGCTATAGTTGGGAATGGGGGCAGTAGAATTCTATTATATAAGCGTCATTCTTTTAAGACCTGAAGAATATGCCCAAGTCAAAGGGAGAAGAAGAGAGGAAATGTTAGCCAAAAGGAAAGAACAATATATGCAAAGTTCAGAAGTGATTGAGTGTGTGACACCTTTGAGGAATTGAAAGTTTACTGGAGCTGAAGTGAAGTAGGAAGTAACAACACTCAGGGAACAGGTTAACTAAGGTAGTGTCCACTCTTCAATAATAAAAAGGTAACAAAACTAAGTGTGTAAATATGATAGAAGCTTCTTTCTCCCTTGTGTAATGGGCCAGAGATGAGCAAATCAGGGGTGATAATGCGTATGAGGAGCCTCTGCCCTCTTTGACATGAGAGTTTCCATCTCTGGGTCCAAGGCTGATGGTCCAGTCCTTATAATTTCCTTCCAGAAACATTCCAGAAGGGAACCAGTGGGCTCATATCCAGTCATTTAGTGGCAAGCCTTAGAAGCAAAACACATCACTTCTGTGGCCCCATCAACCAGAACCTAGACATAAGCCACAACTAGCTGCAAAAAAAGTGAGTGAGTATAGCCCTGCTTAATAAATTCCCCACAATCTGAAAGAGGCAGAATCAGTAGTACAATATAGGAGCTGGCGACAGAAGCCACCCAAAAAGGGGACTTAGGAGCAAGAGCAAGACATTCAAACCATATCCTAAAGGAGCTGGAATGAAGAGATTTAAAGGTAGCACTATAAATAAAGGATTTAGTGATGAGGCAGGGAGACTGGTTAAGATGAAGGAAATGCAGAACGTATGGAGAAAAGTGGGCTTGCTGAATGACCTGGCCATTGCTGGGGGGCAGCCGGGGAAGGGAAGGAATCATTGTTCTCTGGTTTCTTGATGGAAATTGAATGGATGGTGATGTCATGACTGCTCTTGAGAACACAGAAGGAGGCACACATGGAGATGGCCCAGCAGAAGAATGGGAAGGATCTGAGTTCAGTTTTGAAAAGATTTACTGAGCAGTTTTAAATATAAACTGAAAGGCAAGGGTAAATACTTAAGAAACAGGGAATAGCTGGTCATTGATGTCTTCTGTGTTGTACATCCAAGGAAAATGTAGAAAAACGGAGGAGTAGAAAACTATGAACTGAACACAAGGGGTTGGAAAGGATGTAATGGCAAACTGGCAAGAACGTGATGCCTGGAGAGAAATATCTCAAGGAAAGCCAAAGAAAGAAGGAAGGATGAGAAAATAAATATATATTTAGAACTCAGCAGAGACTGGTATTTTTCTAAGCTCCTCACTGGCATTGCCTTATGACAGTGCAATGAAGTAGCACTTGTCATGGCCTCTGTTTTACACTTGAAGACCCTGAAACACCAAGATACTATGTGAGCTGTTCTAGCGCACAGTGCAATTCCAATGTAGGGAGCCCAGCTCCATGGCCTGTGCTCTCAGTAAATAGAACAAAGAGGGAGAATAAATTGTTAGAGTTGGTTCTAATGCTATGTATGTGACCAGGATGAGAACAGTTTAGATGACCGACATTGTCTTAGTTGTCTCCTCATAGCACTAGGTCAGTGACATATACTGGGAAAAACATCATTCTATAGTCCAATGGGTTTGGAAAACATCATATACCCTTTCCCTTCCTGGCAATTTATTACCCACACTAGTTTAAGAAATACATGAGAAATTCAGCAGGAAAAAAAAATAATGTCCTATAACCCAGGGTTTTCCTGACTTACTTAGTCATAGGGCTACTTTCTTACTACCTATTAGAAGAAGATAACATGGGTTGGCAAGTATTTCAGGAGATAGGTGGAGTCTGCGAGTAAGTGACCCAATGGCAAAGAATTGAGCATAAAATAAGCTGAATACATTTGAGGGGTGGATGAAGCAGAGGGGGAGACCCATGGCTCCAATGGACAACATCAACCAGGAGAGAAAGCTCTGCTGGACTCCTCTAAGACATCCGTGCCTCCCACCCCCACCACTAGTGTAGTCATCCCGCACAGCTTGCTGCTTCCTTACTTCCTACAATGCCTATGTTAAGCTCTCTCCAAAGACAGCGTTTTGTTATATTGACTCCGGCTGCCATTGCACAATTAACAAGGGAACATTTGTGAAACGTTTACCAGGTTCTAGACGCTCTATCTTGACTTCATGTTCATGATGTCGTTGTGTCTGCATTGCACATACACTTTATCGTTTCCCACCTTGCGGGTGCAAACACTGAGATTTAGGTGGGAGACGTCATCTTAAGCCACAGCTGCTGAGAGCGGGAACCCTGAGACCCAGTCCCAAATTCGTGGGACTCCCGGGTCTGTACCCAGAGCCATCTTTCTCTACAGAGGAGGATCAAATAAATCATCTTCTGAGTGAGTGCACGTAAATAGTTTTGGTGGCCACTCTTCTGGGTGCATTTGCATTAAAATTAAAATCTGAGCATATCCCTTGTAACTAAACATCAGTGGGCAACAGCATATAAGGTAGAAAGACAGTGGCCTGTTCTCGAATTGTGTGAAACGTGCTGGATCGTTTTGCTACCTACAGAGTTGCCAGCTATGGCATTACCTCTAAGCCAAGAGCCATTTTTCATCTGCTCTTGGATATCTGTTGGAAGGCTTCCCCTTAGCCCCAGATATTAAAGGAGTCACAACCAAACAATGCTGTGTTGACTGGGTAAACATATTTCCTTTTTATCACCTTTTTCCCCCAAGTAGGACTGTATTGAGTTACAGTCTTATTCATCGCTTCTTCCAGAGAGAGACACTTTGAAAAATTGGGCCTTTGTAGTAATATTGACAACAAAAGCAGGTGTTGTCACCTCCCATTAGCATTCGTTTAATCGGTGATTCACTGAAATAGACAACTAATCCCACCCTGTGCTAGGCCTTCCTAGGAGAAAGGAGGAAGAACAGGAAAAAACACCATTGCAGAAAATGTGGCGAGACAACCTTTTGGGGAATATTAAATGTAAGCTGGATAAATATTTGTTTTCCTTTTATCAGTAATGAAAAGTTCCTAATTCATTCTATACAGGGAAGACCATAGCGGGGGTACGGTTAATTGGTCTTGAAAGACAATTAATATCTGTCAGGAACACATACAACACACACAGGTTTTGCAAACAGCCGGTCCCTTTGCCCCCTTCTTCTCTGTTGTTCTGTTTATTGTGCCCAGTTAATGTGCTCTTTTGCCATCATAATCTCCAGCTAAATGGTAATTGCTCTATTGACGGCATTACTGTACATTTTTGACAGATCATTATTCATACTTAACCACTTGACCTAGAATAAATGTTAAAGCAATTACCACTGAGAGCTTTTCTATGAGAAAATTGAGGCAAAGTTTAGAGATAATCAAAATGCAAAGCTGATCATGATAGCAATTGGAAAAATGGCAAATCCTATTAAACAGATTTTTATTAGGCAAGTTGATGCCAGTAGATATTATCTGGTAATTTAGTCTTATTAAAAAGAAAATAAAGCAGCTAATTGTTTACTATTCTGGAACTTATTCCAGCTTGCAATTTGCAACTGAAATTAGGCTTTATGTGGCTCATCTATTTTGTCACATTGAAATATGAAATCATTCGGTACAAAGCACATCTGCTCAGTGCCTCTTACATTACTGGAAAAATCCCTCATTCAATATGTTTTGTACCTGTTGAGGCATTATGAATGGATAAATTTATAGCAACTAATATAAAAGCTAATATTCAGTGTTTTTTTATTATTTCAAATGTTTTAAAAGTCTATATTTCTAAAAATGAAATTTTATCCCCACTCTATCTTACTTTGCATTCAAACATTGACACAAATGATTCTATCTTTATCAGCTCAGATGGCAACAAGCTTCTGAAAGCACCACCGATGTATGTTCTGGTCATTAGAAATAAGAAACTAAGTGTGGACCCCAAATTTAAGTAATGGAAGGAACATGATAATTTTTAAATTTTACAAGCAAAATGCTATATCAGTTATGTAGTAATGAAAATATTTAATGAACTAACATTGATTTTAATATCCATGGTGACATTTTTTTTTTCCTTGATCTTTACACTTTAAAATCAGCACATTCTCGTGAGCTGGCTCTTGAGAATGAGTAAAAATAAAATCCACGACTTCTTATTTCATGATCCAAGTGGCTCACAGAGAAGCAAACTTTCAGGATGACAATATTGGGAAAATTGTCTTTTCATGTAATCTTTCCATACTAAGTTGGGAAATTATGTAAGACAAAGTTTGACAAAATCACAGTTTAATTTCTGCACAGAACTCCTTTCCTCCCTACTTCTTAAAGGCTGCTTAGCTAAAAGTTTGATGTAATTCAATCTTTGGACTAATATCTGGAGCAAAGCTCTAATGAAAGACGTGTACCAAAAGGGAGAGAAATCCTTACACGGAGAAGGTAACATTTTACTGGCCCCTACTGAATCATGAGCCCGGTTTGAAAACTATCATTAAAATTCAGAAAATTGATTACTGATATGCTGATACTGTTACCTCGGGAGGTATAGTTATCAGGGTCTCCTCCAGTCGGTTGCTATAGTTTCTATATTAATGAAGTGTATCTGTTGTTGTTTTGGGGATTTTTTTGTTTTTGTTTCGCTCTTACAGTTAATAAGAGGAGAGATTTTCTTTTAAAAGGTTCATAAAACATTAAGTGGATTTCTCCTTTCTGTCTTTTGTCAGTTTCATCTCCCAAAAGTGCCCCCTTTGTAAGTCCAAAAGTACCCATTTGGCAGTCAGATAAGGAGTGGCTGTCTGTAAAACCACTCATTCTGCTTTTCGGGTCTCGGGCTCGGCCTTATCAAATTGATAGTGTTTGAGAGAAGGGACTCGAATTGTTTCAAAATCTTTCAGATCATAACATCACTTCTTTTTAAAGAGACGTTCCCACAAGTTTTCTGGATGTTCTCAAAGCCTAGTGGCCAGAAAAGCAAAGGATGTGACAGGATTGCAATTCTCCTAACGCTGTGTTGGTTACCTTAAATTTAATCATGATGGGATATGTGGATCTCAAAATTCAAATGGAGTGTTTATCCACTCTGGCTTATGTGCACAGAGTTATTTTACTTTTGATATGGACGCAGAGCTAAATAAAGTTGTGGGTTTTTTTTCCCAACATTTTTATTTAATGCTGAGTTTGCATGATACATTGTATAAGTGAGCTAAAATGACCGAGTTATTTTCATTTGATTTTGAAAACCTGAAAAAAAAAAAATCCATGGACCTTCATACTTGAATGTATGTAGACTGTGAACTGGGTTTATTACTATAGTTAATACTGTATATGTTCTGCAACTATTGCATTATTTCATTACTTCTTTGTACAGCTTTTGAACTAACATCCTTGTCCCTTTTCTCTCGGCTACTGACATCCCAGGAATCTGAGCGTGGGACTTTCTTTCTGACCTTGGCCTGGGCATAGACCCAAGACTCTATTCTCCCATTAGGGCATCGTGTCACGAATTTAATGTATGCTTTCTACTGAATAATTTTAGTCTTGTGAAGATCCAAAACAATTGAACCATATGTGTCTCATGTCAGCCACATAATGAAAGGGCTAAGTCACAGAACAATAAACAACTAAGTGCTTTATATTCTTCTCCTTGAAGGGTTTTACACATTGATTCTGCCCAATTTATTCTAAGAGGCCTTTTTGCCCCCTTAGAATTACTCTTTTACCCTCTCCTATTTTCTATTAACACAGGGTAGAAAAAGGAGAAAATGTTCAATTGCTGACAAACTGTATTGATAGTAAATAGCCATAGATGAATTAAAGATAAAAGATAAAGATTGAAAACTATGATAGTCTTGGGGAACAACTATATCCTAAGCCTAGGACCCACCCAGTACTGCTAAGTTGGCCAGCAAGGCTTTATTTTCCTGTCTCCATTTTTATGTAATATCAGATTAATTTCTAATTAGTAAAATTATTTCAAACTTTGTTGTCAATGAGATCTGAAAAAATTACTACTGGATATTGATGACCTAGTGAAACAAATGTTCTGCTTCATGGACATTTTCCAGGGGGTTGGACAATATTCCATGTGGAAAGCTTCATTTCTCAGTCCCCAAAGTGCCTTCAAGTCATGGTATTATTCCTAGTATGACTGTCTCCACAGGCCATTGGTTGGTAGAAATGGAGGTTGGCTGTCTCCTGGGCTCTGCATATTCCCTTACCTAACACAGCAGCAACTGTTTGAATTTCTCCAAATGCACATGGATTTAGGGCAGTAGTGCATCCTAACATAATGGTGTTAAAAATTCATCAAAATTATAGCACAAATAATGGAAGACTCTCCAATAATTTCTCCAAATCCATTTTCCTCGCTTCTCTCCACGTCTCCATCCTTGCTCTCTCGTGGCCACCTCATGCCCCTTATGTCCATTCTCATCAATGAACTTATTGTTTTCAGAGGGGGGATTATAAAATAGAGTTTGGGGAACTCAAAGTTAAGGAAGTTAATTCCAAATAGGAGTATTGGGAAAAGTTTTATGGACCATAAATCTGTATCTTAGCCTTAAAGTGCCACATGATTTCAGCAAGCAAAGATGGGGAGAACATCCCTCAAAATTAAAGGACCACATTGGGACGCCTGAGTAGCTCAGTGTTTGAGCATCTGCCTTTGGCTCAGGGCGTGATCCCGGAGTCCAGGGATCGAGTCCCATATCGGGCTCTCCGCAGAGAGCCTGCTTCTCCCTCTGCCCATGTCTTTGCCTCTCTCTCTGTGTCTCTCGTGAACAAATAAATAAAGTCTTTAAATAAATAAATAAGGAACCACATATGCAGAGTGAAGTTTGACCCCAGCATTCCCCCTGATGGCAGGGGATGCAGGATGGAAAGAAATGTGCAAGGGAGCCTCAGCTCTTCCTTGATCCCCATGACTCATGACTGCCCAGTCTTTGATGGATTGGACTTCCCTGCCTCAGTTTCCAGCATTTGATTTCCTTGCAATCCATTTTCAGTTATCAATGCCATCTTCTGCTTCCTCTAGCAGCTCTTTTTATCTTCCCTGACAATTTCAGTGTTTTATTCGTTTCCTCCACCATTCTCCTTAATGACTTAAATTGTCAAGTAGATGGCATTTCTGACTCTTTGAACACCATAACTCCTTGATATCACTCAGATAATTTCATGTCCCAGTTGAGAGACTCATGTCTGGAGTTGAACCACTTGGGCAAGTTCTTGCCATCTGTACCTTGGTTTCTTCATCTTTCAATAGGGATAATAATAGCACCTACTCTAGAAGACTACTGTTGTGAAGTTTCAATGAATTAAAATATGAAAAGTGCATAGGATGATAACCTGTACCAGCTGTCATCATTAGCATCATAGATGTCTCTACAGACTCTCAAGTTCACTACTCAGCTTCCATGCTTGGCCACGCCTTGCTAGCACAGTGCTTCAACAGCTATAGGGCCGAAATTGAGTGTATACCCCTCATTTTCAGCATCCTTACAGGACTTTGTTGATCATCATATCAGTTGTGCCCTCTGGTACTTCTCTTTTCACCATGCCACCTGCACATTCACCATCTGCCTTCCCCACTTTTGGTCTCAGCCTCATACTTCTGCTAGAGAAACAGGAAGAACCCCTAGGTCATATAACTTGCTCACCCTCTATGTGTTGGTCAACTCATACTTCTTATGTTCTCCCAAGGACCTTAATTATTATTTATTTTTAAGGTTTTTTAAAGATTCTATTTATTTATTCATGAGAGACACAGAGAGAGAGGCTGAACATAGGCAGAGGGAGAAGCAGGCTCCATGCAGGAAGCCCAAGGTGGGACTCGATCCCAGATTTCCCGGATCACGCCCTGAGCCAAAGACAGACGCTCAACCACTGAGCCCCCGAGGCATCCCTACTTTTTCAGTTTTTAAAGTGAGATAATCCTACTAGTAGGTAACATTGAGTGTGCCAAGTATTTGATAGAGGTTAACTCATTGCATATTCAGGTCTGTTCTGTTAGGTAGGTGCTACTCTTACTCCCATTTCACTGAAGTAGACAGTGAGGCTCAGGTAGCTAGGCAGTGTCCAGCACATTCTAACAGCTGGCTGAGTCAGATTCCAGACTCTGCCAGAGAGAGCCCATAGCCTATACTCTTAGGCACTACAATATTGTCGCCTTTGTAAACTTCCAAACAAGCACCTGGGAACTTACAGCCCTTAAACGTTAGTTCATTTTCTCTTAAAAATAAACCAGTCTTTAAAATGTTACCAAAATAATATATAAACATCGTTTAAAATGCAAATAGAACAGAAGATACAAAGTGAAAACTGAAAGCTTACTTTTCTTTTTCTCCTAATTCCATTCCCCAAGAGAAACATATTCTGTTACAGTCCTCACACATGTTCTACACATATTTGAGCATCAATACAAATGTAATGTGTCCATTTATAGATATAATATGAATGTATATATTACATGCATATATATATATATATATATATATATTTGTTAATGGATGAAGTCATTGTGTATATGCACTCCTCTGCAGAGAGACATGGAAACCTAGCACATTTGACACCTGAAGATAAATTTTAAACACCCTCCTTTATTTTTCATAATAATCATAAAATAAAAAACAAAAATAATATTCAAGAAAGAAATACAAGGTGTGAAAATGTATATTAAATTTTGGATATGTAAACTTTATTTATATGTGTGTATATATATACATGCACATATATGCATGCATACATATATATACACATATATATGTACCATGCCAATAAAAATATGTATTTTATACTAATATTGTACTAATTAGTTTACTAATGATATGCTAATAATACACACACACACACCATGATAGTAAAAATCTAAAAATAAGTATGATAAATGCTATGGTACATAAAGGGAAAATAATGAACTAATATTTTAACTGCATGTATGTTTTTTAAAAAGAACTTATATCTACATATTGGTCTGTCACAGTAGTGATAGTTCTATTTCCAGCATTAACTTCTGTGAACTTATCAATGATTCTGCACTGTCAGGTTTAATTGAAAGTATAGCCAGACTTGTCAAACTATCTTCACTTACTGCTGACTGAGGAACAATTTTTATTAGTTTTAATTCTGAAAAGTTTCCTTCACCTGAGACAATATATACACAAATTAAGGAAAATTTTAAATATAGAGGGTCTGGCAGAGATTCATAAAATTCCATACCATAAAAATTCAAGAATTTGCAATCTTTTCCAGGGCTTTTTTCCCCCTTTGGGATAGATTTTAACGTCTTTCCAATATATATGTAGTCAAATACTTCTCACTAAAATATCCTCACCAGAAAATACACTGTAAATTTCTACTGTATTTTGTAAGAACTTCCAAAATTCATAATGGCTCAGAGTTGTTCAAGCTGTCCCTGAAAGCAGTTTGTGCCTCCACTTCCTACATTTAAGCAGTAGATTCAAAATAAACTATGATAGCACAGTGATTGAAAAGATTAAAAAAAAACAGAATTTGAGTTCTTACTCTCAAATTGAACATGCGTTGCTGAGTCGGGGGTCAGTTCTATCATTGGAAGTTCTCTGAATTAACTTCTAAAGAGAACACAAGATTTATGAAGGGATAAGTAATAAAAATGTATTTTGAAGTTTGCATATATATTATTAAAACTCAAACATTACCAAAGCCACTGTTTCAAACTTAGATCAACATGATTTTTTTTTTCAGGAAGAAGTATTTTAATCACTGTCATTTAAGAAATACCAGCGCCTCGTGATAATGAAATGCACCCTGGACATAGTCTCATGATTGCTTTTAAATCCTCTGCAGACAATGCATTTCATCACTGCCTGCCCTGGCATGAACCAGCTCCCCCCACTCTCTGCCCTAGCCACATCTGCTGTTTCCACACTAGTCCCATTTCATGAAGCAATAGAGAGGCCTTTCCAGATTGGTACGTAGAGGTCTACCTCATTCTTTTTCATGACCACATAATATCCTCCTGCATAGATACAGCCATACTGTCATATTTCGATAAATGCTGAAAGAAAGAATGATGTACTATGCAATGGCCCACATGCATCTTTGCACACATCTGTAGGACAAGTTCTTAGAAGTCTGTTTCTTCCTAAATCCCATATTCTTCTCTATAAATCTTACTACCCCAAATTCCCCATCAAGAAATCACTGTGGCTATGGTCATCCATTATTTTTGTTTTTTGTTTTACGTTCATCCTTTTTTTTTTTTTTTTTTGTCTTTTTCTTCATCTCTTCTTGTTCTATTCCATCCTGCATGTCACCACCAGATGGTTCTCCTAAACTAGTCTTTTCATCATGTTACTCCTTTGTTTAGGAACCTGCCACCCCTGCCTTTGGTGTATGATAATGGCTCACAGTCCTCTTCACAGAAAATCCTACAAATCTGGGAAGAGGCTTAGGACCTGTCACTGTGGCATTGAGTTGTGAGATGTGCCAGTTAAATAGTCACCACTCATCCCCTGTGCACGCTCATCCTCACCACTTACCTTTTCTACAGGGCAATTTTACTTTTGTTGACCTTACATTTCTTATGTATTTTATATATTTTATGTATATTCCACTTAATATTTCTTATGAAGAAATACTTTTACTCTATGTGTGTGTATGTGTGCAAGCTGGAACATAGGCACCACAAGGCAAGTTTTCTACGTATAATAATTTTGTTTGGGGCCGAATATATCTCAAGTGTCTATAGTCATGCCTGGCATGTAAATAGCAGATGTTCAGATATTTGCTGAATATGCACATGCACGCACATGCACGCACAAGTACACACATTACAGCAAAGTCCACAGCTCTGTTTTTCACCCCTCATCTCTCCATAATTGTGTCTACACTTCCAAGACTTACTTTTTCACGAATTCCATTAATCTGAAACTAGATCAATCTTCTGCATGTTCTATCTTTATTCCTGTATTAGTTTGCTAAGGCTTCATAGCAAAGTGCCACAAACTGAGTGGGTTAATAAACGACAGAAACTTGTTGTTTCATGGTTCTGGAGGTCAGGAGTTCAAGATTAAGGTGTCAGAGGGCCATGCTCCCCTGACAGTGCACAAGAAGGCTCTATTCCAGGCTGTTTGCTAGCTTCTGCTAGTTCCTTGGGCTATGGAGGCAGAACTCCAATCTTCACATGGCAACGTGCCTATGCCCAGATTTCCCCCCTTTGTAAGGACACCAGTTATGTTGGATTAGGGGCCGACCCTACACCAGTATGACCCCATCGTAACTCATTATTGCTCAACAACCCTATTTGCACAGAAGGTTACATTCTGAGTTACTGGGGATTAGAACTCTACCATATGCATTTTGGGGAGCACATACCAACCCATAGCAATTTCTACTCCTTGCCTCTCTACTCTCTCTGTCCCCTCTCCCTGGAATGTTCTGCTTTTCTCCCGGCTTTTCTAACTATCACTCAAAGACTTCAACTCTCATATGGTCAGAAAGTTAAACTCAATTTACACTTTAATAGTTTGATATTATTTTTCTTTTCCCTCTTCTCCTTGACAGCAAGGCCTTTAAGAACATAATGATAGATAGATGAGAGGTGATAGATGATAGATAGATAGATAGATAGATAGATAGATAGATAGATAGATAGATAGATAGATAGATAATAGAGAAGAGAGAGAGAGAGGGAAGGATAGGGAAGGGAGAAATAAAGAAATGAACCCACTGCATAGGGAAGTGCTCTATCAAAATACCACCAATAGTAGCTAAGTGATGAGTAATTGAGACATCCTCACAATTTACAGCACTGTCAGGAATGAAGAGGATATCTGAGAAACATTTTGCCAGTAAAAATCTAGCCCCGTTTAGGCAGGAAAGGCTTACATCCCTCACATTGCCAAGGATATTTTATAATAATAATAGCTAAGATTTATTGAAGACTCATCAAATGCTGGACACTGCTCTAAACTCTTCACATACCAATTCATTTAATCTTCCCCATAATGCTGAGAGATAATAGAATCATCATCCACCTTATTTGATGAAGGGATTCCCAGAGAGGTTAAGTAACTCGTTCCAGGTCCTATGCTACTTAATGATTTCTTGGGATTTGTACCGAGGCTGTTTGGCTTTGGAGACTGTGCACTCCAAACTATTATTCTAAATTATTTACTTTACACCCTTTAAGGGGTAATACTTGGGTAGAATCTTATCAGGAATCCTGGGGAAGTGGAGTAAGTCTTTTTCATTCACTTTTGCCAGTTCCCTCCCATCATTTGCTTCCCTGTTCTGTATTTCCCCGCGTCTCTCCATTCAGATTGGAGAATCACTCAAGTGGGGTCAGGCATCCTCATCTGCTACATGAGAAACTTCTCTAAGAGGACTGATGGCTTGTGCTCCCTTTCTGTCCTGCAAATCTGGAAAAATATCTGTGCAGTGCCTGACACACCTGGATGCTGTTCAGTGGATTAATCTTACCTTGACTTTGGAGACCACAGATGAACCCCACTCTGTCTGAGAAGGTTGTGACCGTGTTGAAATTCTCTTATCTAATAGGAACTCTAGAGAGAACTCGACTCTGGGTCTGCCTGCTGAAGTCTTTCAACATAGCAGCATTAAATTGAAACCCTTCGTTAAAGGGAATGTAAAAAAATGGCTTTATTAGAAAGCTATTAATAAGAATCATTTTATGATTATTCTGTGAAAGAGCAGTTTAAAGTTTCTAATTTTAGAAATGAAGTTTGCTTTTTCATAGATTATCCTGAAGTATCTCTTAGCCAAGAAAAATGTAGACGATAAACAGCTTATAATACGACTTCTAGAAATTGATCTCCGCACTCAAGGTAAATGGATTGCCAGTATTGATTAATACTTTGGAATGAATACCATTTCATAATTTTTAATTAACCACGAGGTAATATTTAATGGAAACTACATAATGTAATATATATGAATTTGAAAAATGGGAAGGTAAAAGGGTTCTGTCCCCTAGTCCCATTGTGGTAAAAAGTAATTGCCGGGAGTGACCAGTTTGTTATCATGTTTTCTTCTCTGGTAATTCTAGATTATTAATGTCCCAAAGCACAAAGCGATGCTGTTATATTAATTCTCTTGGCCCTGATATGATCTATCACACAATTTAAGACTCATGCATTTTGTCGCATGGATTTAAAATGGATTGTTTTTAACCCAGTGTATGGAGAAAAAAAATAGATTATGGAACTAGAGAAGAAATTCACCTATATGTACTTTCTTTTGAAAATACTAGCAAGACTAAATATTATTAGTTCTGCCATAGATACCTGGCACCGGAGCAGGAGGAAAAAGATTTATACTTGGTTGTAAAGCATTAAATACTTTAGGTAGCACATCAGTGTATAGCCTTCCTGTAGGAGTGGAAACAATAAAGGTACAGTCTTCACATAGAGAACGATTAGAAGTACTGTGTGTGTTGCAGGAAGAGCCCAGAATTTAAATGAACCATTTATGCCTCTGCTGCCCTAGGGCAAGTACAAGGTACATTAATAATGCAGTGTTTATTTGAAATATTTTATTATAACACACATTTATTACTAAAAAAAAAATCTAAACAGCAGAAAAAAGCCAGTATTGCACAGGTTCAGCATTCTGGACAAGTTATTTTCAAAATAGGATTCTTGGCAAATTATATCATTTCTTTCAATACTTCACCTGTGACACTATAAATAATACATATTTATTTAAGTAGTGGTATTATACACTGCTACTTGTGTTGTACATAATTTATAGAAAATGATCTACCAACATGGGTGGGTAATGTTCTCCATGAAAGTAAATGGTTGAAACGAAAAAGTAATGAGGAGCTCTAAGGGTTGCCTAATAGTAGCTGGAGTAAATTAGACTCCGTAACACGTTATTTCATACTTTCCAAAAATTATAATCGATTTGCCTTCAATGATAAACACGAGGATAATTATTACCGGAGTTTGTCATGAATAAATTGATGCACTTACTAAATACATAGAAAATAACACGAGAATGACGTTACGTTTCCTCCTTCTGATGTTGCCATCATCGAGCTGTATTTCCAAGCACGGAGTGGTGGAGAAATGAGGGCAGGATCTGAGACCACTCAAATCTGCTAGTTGTAAATGGTAGAGTGTAAACTTGGGAGTGAGGAGCCCTCTGCAATTCCTGGCTGGAACATGCTTCAGCTGTATCATTTGGGGCAAGTTTTTTGTTTTTGTTTTCGTTTTTGTTTTCCTTTTTGTTTTTCACCTTTCTGACTTTCCATTTCCTATCTAAACAATACCTGCTTCACAGAGTCAGTAGAGAAATGCAATAAGGGAAACTGTGCAATGCTTACTGCCTGGTGCTCAACAAATGTGATTATTGCTTGAAATGGCCCTTCGCATGGAGGAAGAGTACCTGCTGCATAGCAGCTTAGTGCCTTGTTGTCTGTCTTTTTCAGCAAGCCAGTTATTCTTAGGAAGGAAACTTTACCTCTTTCATCTTTGCATTCACTGTGATGAGCAAAAGGACCTGGCACCTGGTAGTCCTGGTTCACACATTAATACAATTCCCTCTGATGTCCTTGTCTTGGACAAGGCCATTCTTTGGTCTGACCCAAGGAAGCAGTTCTGATATATCTCTGGCACATGTGAAGGATTGTATCCTAAGATGGAATACATCTTGGGGTTTTTGTTTTGTTTTTTTTTCCCCTCCCGTTCTTCTTAATAAAAAGATATCCCTTGAAACTTCTTAGGTTTTTACTTAAGTTGCAGAATTCCAATTTTTTTTTTTAATAAGGCCTTGGAATATTCGCCCCCTCTGGAGAGTCAGCCACCATGTTTGCGTATGCAGAATAACCTGCAAATGTTATATGCACTCCTCCCATAATAATAATGCGGTGACAGTCTGTTCAGAGGACACTGTAATATAATAAAACCATCACACAAGATTCCAGCCCCCTTTCTTAATCATGTCTTTAAACTTCTCTGAGCTTTATTTTTCTTTTCCTGTGAAATAGAGACAATACAAAATCCACTCCAATTTTTAAATGAGATTGAACACATGGTAGGTGCTCTAAAACTGCAAGATTGGCTTTGTTATTTCTATAGATGGTACTAACGCTAGTTTCCAAAGCAAAAGAAGAAAATTAACATTATTGGGTACCAATAATGGGTGCATGGTACCAAGCACCATGCTAAAGATTTTTCAAATATTATCACATTTAGGGGATCCCTGGGTGGTTCAGTGGTTTAGCGCCTGCCTTCAGCCCAGGGAGTGGTCCTGGAGACCCGGGATCGAGTCCCACATCAGGCTCACTGCATGTCTATGTCTCTGCCTCTCTGTGTTTCTCATGAATAAATAAATAAAATTAAATATATATATATTATATAAATATTATATATATATATAAAATTAGATATATTATCTCATTTAAACCTGCAAGGACATCTGTAAGTGAAGTGATATTAACTCCCTTTATTATCCAAGGAAACTGCTGGGTGAAATTAACCAAGATCATAGGATGAATAAGCAACTAGGCAGGATTCAAATGCAACTTTCTTCTCACCTGTCATTCTGTATAAAAGGCTACTCAAAAAAAAAAAAAAGAAAGAAAAGAAAAAAAAGGCTACTCAAATAAAGGGGAGAATATTTTAACATCAGGATGTGTTATAATAGTGATTGTTGCTG
Organism: Canis lupus dingo; assembly: GCF_003254725.2. Classification (NCBI taxonomy): domain Eukaryota; kingdom Metazoa; phylum Chordata; class Mammalia; order Carnivora; family Canidae; genus Canis; species Canis lupus. The sequence goes on along the minus strand of NC_064258.1, from coordinate 49,577,505 downwards.
ATTTTATTTTTTCCATATCAGTTAACAGAAGTGCATCCAAGTATATTATAGGTCCTAGCAATAACATCCACTTCTATGTGCTAGGAACTGTGCTAGTATTTTGCATATAATGTAATCAATCTTTAAAATAAATTACATGGTGGGCGTGATCCTTATTTTATAGACGTAGAAACTGAGGCTGAGATAGCTATGTACTTTGGCCTTGCCACTGGCTCATAAACCATGGGCTGGCACTCCTACTCAGATCTGATGCCCACTCTTTGGGAGCTGCTCCCAACACGTTAGCTGTGTCAGCTTATTTTAAGCAACACTAAAAGAGCAGTCTCCATACTACAGGTAAAGACATTCTAGCTAAAGGAAATATCCTAAAAATGGGGGGGGGGGAAGCTAAGGCTAGAAGCCGGGGCACAATCTTAGATGATACATACTGAGCATTAACACAGTCTTTGTAGATATCTGGCATATGTGACAAGCTCATGAAATTCCCTTCCTCAAGCTATATCCCTATTATCTCAGTGTGAAAGACCAAATCTGTTTTCCACAGTGCCACAAACGTGTTACCATTGGTAATATGGATCTTTCCATGTACTATAGATGTTTCTATAGTTTCTTAGTTCAGTGACTTTTTCTATTTTGTCGCATCTGAACTGAAACAGCTACCTCAATATATATGTTATAAAAGGCCAGTCATTGATTTAAAAACCTATATATCTGTTCCATGTCATATGACTGCAGGAACACACAAATTAAAACAACAATGATATACCACTATGCACTTACAAAAACAGTCAAAATCTAGAACACTTATAATACCAAATGTTCGTAAGAGTATAGAGCAATAGGAATTCTCACTCATTACTGGTAGAAATGTAAAATTACAGCCACTTTGGAGGGCAGTTGCTTACAAAAGTAAACTAAATGTCCTCTCACCATAAATGCAGTAATTACGCTCCTTAGTTTACCCAGAGGAGTTGAAAATTCATTCTACCCAAAAATTTGTACAAAGATACTTATAGAAGCTTTATTTACATTTGTCAACACTGGGAAGCAATGAAGATATTCTTCTGTAGCTGAATGGATGAATAAATTGGTACATCCAGACAATGGATATTATTCAGTGCTAAAAATAAATGAGCTATAAACCATGAAAAGCGATGGAGGAAAGTTAAAGACACATTAGTAAGATTTCAACCCTATGAGGTTCTGGAAAAGACAAAACTATGGAGATAGTAAGGTCAGTGGTTGTCTGAAGATAGTGGAAAGGAAAGGAAGAGCACTGAGGATTTTTAGGACAGTGAAACTACCCCATATGATGCTAAAATGGTAGCAGATGGCATGATACATTTGTCCAAATCCATAGAATGTACCATATGAAGAGTGAAACCTAATGTAAATGATGAATTTTGGTTGATAACAATGTGTCAGTATTTAATATACCATTTTGGTGGGGGGTCTTGTTAATGGGACAGCCTGTGCATGTGTAAGGCCAGGGAAATATGGGAAGTCTCTGCCCTTTCTGCTCAATTTTGCTGGAATTTAAATTTCTCTAGAACATAGTCTACTAAAAAACAAACAAACAATATATCTAAGAGTAGAGTAAAATGTCACATAAAAGCAAGCAGTTCGATAAATATTAATGGTCATCACAAGAATTGTGGAAATTTTATACCATTTCATCTACTTAGTTATAATGTATTGAACATCTGCAGTGTACATAACACTGGAGGAAGAGAGTGGTCACAAAGAAATCAGTGCCTGCAAAAGACTAGCAATGATCTCATTTTGCAATAAAGACTTCCAGAACATACTATTTCAAAGAAGCAGTTCACTACTGACAATTCCTTTTAAATAGAAGGACTAAGAAGGAGAATAAAATGAATCTATTGTTGCTTTCTATTATTGTTTCTTAACATGTGGAGCCATTGTCAGTCAAGTTCAATCTGGATTCAAAATCTCCTGGGTTACAGTACTTCTTACTGGGAAATTTTGACCAAAGACATGGTGGCGACCTTCAAAAAGACACGTGGTATGTGTGTGTGTTAGAATTATAGCAAAGGGGGACGCCTGGGTGGCTCAGTGGTTGAGCATCTGCCTTTGGCTCAGGGCATGATCTTGGATTCCTGGGATCGAGTCCCACACCAGGCTTCTTGCATGGAACCTGCTTCTCCTCCCTCTGCCTCCCTCTGCCTCTCTTTCTATGTCTCTCATGAATAAATAAATAAATAAATAAATAAATAAATAAATAAATAAATAAAATATTTCAAAAAAAGAATTATAGCAAAGGGGCCACACATGACCTATGATTGTGCCTGTAGCCTTATAAATCAACAGCTGCACGTGGGCTACTTACAGTGCTAGCCAGCACAAAATAAAGATTTCACAGTAATACTAATAATTGTATCAATGTATCCAGCTCACATTTTCAAAACTGGAGTTCATCAGGTCATGAGGAAACAGTCAATGAAAAAGAAAAAACCATTCCGTGTTTAATTAAGTTTGGGAAATGCTGAGGTAGACGCAATCAAATGGGTTCTTTGGTGCAGGACTTCTCAGAAACCTTATTTTAAGCCACATTGTGAAATTCTAAGAAGGTAGTTCAACAGGCAGCATTTCATAAAATTCCGTGAACATGTAAATTTTTGCTCCACAAGTCTTCTATTACATGTTCCCAGAACATCATCTTAGAAATGCTGATTTGGAAAAATGGACAGTTGAGGCCACTGATGAATTTCCTGGACCAGAGTTATTCTGAGTGAACATTATGTTATTCAGCACGTCAGTATGCATGCTCTATTAGTGTTTTTGGACCACGTTTAGAAGAGCACTCTGTGTTTCCAAAATTTCTTGCTTTGTTAAAATCTGATTACCAGAAATCATATTGAAATGTACAACAGGGACCCTTTATATGTATTTTGTATAGTTATCACGTTTTCCCAAATTACTGTTCCATATTTTTTTAGCCCAAAATTGAATTAAGAATAGAGTCTGTGTCTTTAACACTGCCCCATAAATCACCTCCAGCAGCTGGTTCAGTGTTTTAGACACAGAGGGTGCTCAAATCAAAGCTATTTGATGATAATGACTTAAGGTCCTTAAAGACTTCTCCTGTGAACTACCCACTGGAAAGCATGCCTGGGTCCGCCTGTTCTGAGACGCCGCCTGAATCTAGGTTTGTTTGAATAGGACTTATTTCCCAGAAATATTATCAAATCAAAGAGGGATAGAATGCCCTTTTGGAAACATAAGACTTGTACTTTATGTAGAAGACAGAGCTTTTTTTAAAGTCATCATTCATATTTTATAATGTGAGCCATTTCCTTGCAGTTTGGAAAATGAGTTATATTGGAAGAATTGTGGCTTCTGGGTGGTAATAAATATGAATGTTTTATATGGCCCCTTCTATTGTTTCAGAACTTAGCAATATACTTAAATTCTTTTTCACTAATATGATTTACAAACTTTCCTTACGATTGGCCCTATCTGTCACACTTTGGAAAATAAACATTAATTAGATATAAGGCAAGCTGGAATTAAAGTAAATGTAGAATTTTAAGTGCGGCAATATATTTTATTATCTTTTTAACGGGTTATGCATTAAGTGTTCACTCTGCCAGGCACTTTGATGGGCACCGCAAGAAAGAAACTGTGGTTGGCACATGTTCCATGTCTTCCAAAGGCCATCAGGATAATATTTCTCTTATATGTGGCCATAGAGTAGCCAGCCTGATTTTCATGTGCCGCATGAAAATTGTTATCATCACTTTACAGTTGTAGCATAACGGGTAAACATTTTTCTCTGAAAATAATTTTTTTTTTGCATGCAAAATGAAGATAGAATTGGTGAAGAAATGCGGTTGGACTTCTCCAGCTCAATGACTTCAGATCCCATATTAACTGCTCCAGTTTGAGTTGGGTTAAATTGGCAGGTTTGATAATAAAAGTCCCTGAGGGAAATAGGGAAATGTCTTATGCAGAAAAATATCTTCGAAGAGAGGACATAAACAACACAAATGTTACATCGTAAATCAAGTTTCTTCCTCATCCACTGACCCATTTTCAATGTGTTTTCCAATAAAACCATCACTAATGAACTCTTCTAAAGTGTTATGTGAGGCTTGGGGAGGCGGGTGCATTTTCTTTTTCTACAGTTTAAGTGCTAGGCACCGTCTTTTCAGGGCAGTTTTGAGCTTCAAAGCGTGCTGTAAATTGGACTTGCAATTCTGAAGGAATGCGGATTGCAATGAAATGCATGCTGGCCTAAATTACAGTGGATATCGGATCTGTATAAAGACAAATTCACAAACAATATATAACGGGAGAGATAAACAGCAGTGAAGGGAGAAAGTAACTCATGGTTGGAAAACCTGGCCTCTATTTTAGACTCTGTGGATGAATGTAACCTTGGAAATGTGCCTGGACTCTTCCTTCATCTTGTTGTCCTCGTCTTTTAAAATACAGCTGGGATTAGAACGGGTCATCTCTTCCATTATGAAAATTTAATGAATCTCTTTCTCAGCAAAGTCAGAAACTCTCATCAACTTTATAGATCACAAACATGTTAAAGTCGGGATGTGTGTTTTCCCTTGGTTACATGTATAAACTCGGTCGTATCAGTCACAAATCGCAAAGCCAACCCCTCCTCAACACATCCTACCTGGTATAAGCCCAAAAGAGTCCCCATAATATAGCTGTGCCTAAGGTGACCGATGCCTTTGCAGACCATTAACTCTGAGAGGCATGTAACCCATCTTACTGACTATGCTTTTCTTTCTGAATTTTTTTTTTTTTTTTTTTTTTTTTACACTTTGGCTTTGGTAACAGAACCTACTCTCTTGGTTTTATTATATATATATATGGCATTAGTGTTCTCCGCTTACCCCATATTCCCTTCGTAAGTGAACCTATGTCCATTGCTTTCGTTGCCACCTAACGTCTGTGACGCACAAATTTCAGTTCTGACTTCTGACTTTCTGATTCATGTATGCAACTACCCCGTGTCCTTCTCTATTTGGATATCTCCTATAAGTACCTAAAACTTGCCTTGTTTCAAACAAGCTTTTAGAGTTGGCCTTCTTTGACTCTCTCCTCTTCCATGGTTAACGTCCAGAGAATGGCATAGGCGTCATCCTGCTGTGCAGAAGAGGGACTTGCTGTGAAGCGTTTCCTCCTTCCCTTCACATGATCCAAGCTGGCAACGAGTCTCCTTATCTTAAGTGCATCTCCTGTCACCATGTCCAATGCTTCTCCCATAGTCCAACACACCCATTTCCATTAGCTAAATGACAACCTAGCCTTATAACTGTTCTTTTTTCTTCTATTCATGTTTGCCCCAAATTAACAGTTTCCATGCTGCAGTTGGAGTGCTTCTTTAAAAGTTCAAATAGGGCTTTGTTTCATCCTTGTTTAGAACCATTGTCACTTTTCTTTGCATAATGAAGATGCTTAAATGATCAATGAGGCCTTTTGTGACCTGGCTCCTGCCTCGCCCTGGGGCCCCATTTCACACGCCTCGCTCCCTTTTTCTGAGATGCAGACTCATTAGTCTTATTTTAGCACCTTGAATAAGCAATACTTTTTCCCATATAGGAATTTGCACATATGATTCCTTCTGCATTTTTCCCTTCTCCTGCTCATTTTCTCTTGAAAACATTTTCGGATCCTCTCAGTCATATGGCCTTGTGGCACCATGTTTCTCTGGGAGAATTTATCTCAGTCATATAGTTATGTTATATATGGCATTATTGTATGCACACATCAATGCATTAATTAAGCACCTGCTATGTCCTAGACACACTGTAAGACGATAGTAAACATTGGGGAACAAAGCAGACCAATTCTATGCCCTTATGATCTCGTGTCCTTTGAATCTAATAGGAAAGACAGAAAATTGACAAATATACCACAAAAGATATAAACCGTAAATTATAGTAACTGTTTTAAAGCAAGATTTCAGTGAAAGAGAAGAAGGGACTTGTGGGGCAGCCTGCTTTAAGAAATCAGGAAAGATCTTTCTGAGAAAGTACCATTAATGCTGAGATTAAAAAAAAAAAAAAAAAAAAAAACGTATGAGAGGGGCACCTGGGTGGCTCAGTGGTTGAGCGTCTGCCTTTGGCTCAGGTCATGATCCTGGGGTCCTGGGATCAAGTCCCACATTGGGCTTCTCTCTCTGCCTATGTATCTGACTCTCTCTTGGTATCTCTCATGAATAAATAAATAAGATCTTTAAAAAAAAAAAAGAAAACATGAAGGACTGGGATAAAGGGGTGTGTGTTAAAGGAAAAACACATTTATGGCAGAGGTAAGGATATTGAAAAAGTCTGGAGGCAAGAAAGAATTTGGCATACATAAAGACCATAAAGGAGGCCTTTTTATGGTCTTTATGTCTGTCTCTCCCTCTTGTCCCTGAATTCTGAGAGGGGAGCATGTCTGTTTTCCTTGCCAAACTCATAGACTGGCATATACTTGCTGAAAGAAAATAGATACCCAGATATAACTCATTTTACAAAATGACTTGGCCCTAAAACTAAATGCATAAATCAGGTTTCAAATAAAAGTGCCATTTAATGATTACTTAATAATGCATTAAGAAAAATGTTACTTACCAAAATGCTTTGTTAAATTGTCTTACATATAGTTGTACTAAAGAATAAACTGCTTGATTTCCTTCATGATACCTATGTCTTTTTCTATCCAAATCATCTCTCTTATGCTATTTGGATAAAAAAAACTTCTCGGGAAGGTTTTAAATAAAACCAAAAAGAGAAGACACCATTTGGGTTAGCATTGTCTACCAACAAAAGCTGTAAATCATAGTAATACAGTGATAATACAAATAATCTCTTTTGTATCACAATACTTCTCAGCAGTAAATTATAAACCTTCTAACACAATCAGTTTAAAATACATTTATGTTTACTCTTACATAAAGATCCTTAAAACAGGCAAATTTCCAAATTCAAATGAGTAAAATATATGTTTGATACCATCTGAAATATTTATATGATTTGATTACTGTTCTAGATGGAAATTCAATCAAACTGATAGTTTTTCTAGCTATTTTTATCTAGGCTAACCCATTCTGAAAATAATTCATCTTCCTCCTCTAGGAATATATGTAAGTGTGTAAGATACTGATTTAATTCACTTTAAAACTGCTATAACTTCTGAAAGTATCACAAATTAAAATATTTGATCAAGTATATTATTGGGACTGAATTATACTAAACTGCATATATGTTATGGTAATATAAATAATACATAAGACTAAGCCTCTATGTTGAAAATAAAATGGGAATTTGTCTAGATAATTTAAACATTCACTTCTGCATTATTTATATACTTAGTTCAAAGTGGGGTTCAAGCAGGATGAGACTTGATACGCAAATCATTGTCTCAATCTCCCAGCTGGTTTGACTCAGAAGACAGAGCTTTCCCTGGCAAATTGCTCAGGTATATCATGATCATGTCTAATCAATTTCCTTTCCAAAATTGTATCTCATTGTTGTAAATACCTATGTCTATAAAAAGTGCCAGGTGTAGCTCTAAGCTACACCTACCTACAGCTTCCTGCCACACTATATCATAGATTTAGACACTCTATTTTACACCTGTGAAATTAAACCCATTTCCTCCTAAACCTTATTTCTGGCCGAATATCCTCCAGAAATACATCTCAACTCTCTGATCTGTAAATTAACTGCTTTACCACACACATACTTTCTCTAAAGAAGGTAGACTATAAATCATAAATACTTCTAATATAATAATTCCTATGCTATTTGCTGCTGCCGTCCCAAAGACTATCCAATTTTTAACTCCTCTTTCTAAAAATATATGATATTTTTATCACTTTTAATTGCTCAAAAACATCTTGAACTAAAAAAAAAAATCTTGAACTGAAATTTAATTGGTTTTGTAAATATGAAGAACAAAGCAGTCAAACTACAGGTCTGTAGAGGAAAAGTTTTACTAGGGTTGTCCTTGCCAGAGCACCATGGTAGACCTATGTTGGTTGCCATGCTTAACTACCAGAGATCCATGACATTTGTTGGTTTCCTCATGATACTTTGTTCTAAAATAAAATATGTTGTTGGCTCCAAGTACCCAAAGGCAAATAGTGACTTTGTTTTTTGAAAGAGCATTGAAGATAATTCAGATGGCATATAAATTATTAATACCTACAATTCATGCTGATGAATTTAACCAAAAGTCATTCATTGACAACTCATCAGGATGTTTTGATGAGAATGTTTTCTCATAAAGAGCAATTACAAAGCTTTTGAAATCATGATTATAGAAAATGTGGAGACAAGTATTACTGCCACCAACAACCCTATAAAATCACTATCTATTTTTTTTATGTTTGTAACCTGTCAGGTTCTCTGTCTTGCCTCTATCTCTGAGATCTTTACTATGATGTGTTCTACTTTGTAGTTTAAATAGCCAGCCAGGGAGTCATAAAAATAGAATAACTCTAGAATGTAAAGATATCATAAGTTATTCTAGGTTTTTTTTTCTTACTACAAAATATTACTATGAGGAATCAAGGTGTTCCATAAACAGTAAAGTGCTGGATGGATATGAGATATTTATTACTCAGGTCAATCTAAAGTGTTCGGTTTTACCGATGCATCCTTAATCCCAAAATTCTAAAATTTTCATTGACTTCGTTTTCTGAAAGGGTGCTTTCTACCTTAATTATTCAAATGATTGTGTCAGTTGTCTACAAAGAGAAATACTAAATCATGTGCAGAGGGTCTATAGAAATTGGGGCATCCTAAAAGCTAAAATGTGAGCTGGAAGATATACTGGCTATTATCTTTCTTTGTTTTTCTTTTTTTTTCTTTTATTAGATTTTTGTGGCAAATTGTATATGTATATAAGTATACTTATACATTCTTTTAGCTTATGAGAGAAGTAACGTAGGTTGTGTCCAAGATAAGCACATTCTGGTTAAATGGAAAGAGTTCATATGGAAAATTTCCGATCCAGACAGAACAGAGATAAGAAGAGAAAAAAGGGACAATGCATTTGAGCAATATTTTGCAAGTTAAATCTCATCACTTGCCAGGATTTGGAAGTGGTCTAACTGAAAATTAGTGAAGAGACTATTGCATTTTGGCTCTTAAAAATATGATAGAAAGAGCATTTCTATTTCTACCATATAACTGGACCTTGATATTTCCTTCTCTGTGAAAGAAACCACTTGAGTGGTCATATGCAGGTGTGAACAACACCAGAGACTTTTTCTCCCTTGTTCTAAAGGCATTTATCACTAAGATTGCTCAATTCCAGAAAGCCTTAGGGTTCCAGTTGGCCATTACTGTATGAGTACTGTTTTTACTATCCACGACTAGCAGGTATTTTTCCTTTATTGCCTAGATGCAATATCCTTTCTTTATAAGTAACTTTACAATAAAGTCAGCTGATGCTTACTCTGTCTGTCCTGAATTTTTCTTCACCCTACCAAAAATATTGCTTCAACTTTAGCATCATAATAATTAAAGGAATCACTACCTTCTGACTATATATCCAATAACCACTTTCCATTTCTCTGAGAAAGAAATGCACATACAAAAGTTGGTTGTAGGCAGACATACCCACCCACCTCCTAGTACAGATGAAATACGACATAAAGCAGGTTATTTTTCTAAAAATTTTAGTATTTTAAATACCTTATTTAAAATATGGCCATATTGAGATGAAACACTGCACTTAGATTAATCAGTGTTTCCAAAATTATCTGTGCATATGAGATGTGGCTTGAAGGAGCACTCCAACATGTTGTACTCTAACTCAGTGGACCTCATCCCAAGTGAAACCTTGATGCCATTTATGCAACATGCCATTCAGAAAGGATCAACCATCTGTTTCAACTGAATTTAAGGAAAATGTATTGTAACAGTATTGAACTGGTCTTGAAACCTACTAGACATGGATTATCAGGCACTTAAATATGACTGGTATGGAAGACTCTAACATGAAATGCAATAAAATTCAAATCAACTTCAACAATTAACAGAAAGAGAATTCAGTAAGTCATGCAACAAGAAGGCCTTGTGAGTATCTTGCCACAGCCATAGAGGATGTTTATGTCACTGAACTAGAAACCTCATTAAACCAGCTATAGCATTTACTTTCAATTTCCCTCTTTGTGGAGATCTTCTGTTCAGTGACAGCCAGTGTTTTCCAAGACTTTTTCCCTTTGTTTTCCCCTTCAAGTTTGCATCTGTAGGCAGCTTACCAGGCAATTCAGTGAAAAATATGAAAAAGCAGTTGTTTCATCAAATTGACTGGTTGATTGTTAAAACAGTTGATCCTATGACCTCTCTACATGTAGACACTGATGTTTTTTGTGAACGTTGGACATGACCTCTGTTATTTAAAATAAAAGCAACAAGACTTGCTTTTGGGTCAGATTCAAAATAACATTGCCAAGATGGGATAGAAAAAAATATATATATATACATACATATATGCACTCATATATAGTATCAACTTCTACCACATATAATATGACCAGGCTTTTAAATGACCTTGACAGACTGCAAGAGTAGTCAGAAATAAGTAGTATGAAATTAAATAAGAAAAGAAATATCTATCTAGGGCAATTCACTTGGAGTGTGTGGCAGAGGAAGAATGAGCAAATTCCAACAAAACATGATTAAATGTTGGAGCTAAAGTGGATAAAGAACAGAACTCACTGAACTTAATGTCTGGGCAATGTGCATCCAGCAGTATGACTGTCCTGAGGACTCCCAGCTGCAAGGCAGTGCAGGATCCTGACATGTCAAGGGTGACTTACAGAGATTCTTAAAATAGAATGTGTGAGGACAGGTCAGATAATCGGGCTGCTTATTAGAGAACAAAATAGGCCCCTTAAAGGCTCAAGGCTTTATATTTTTATGATATCTTCACCATCATTATTTTACTTGAATTTCATGCCTACTCTTTAGGTAGATAGGACAGATAATCATCATTCATTCCCTTTTTATATCTTTTGTTCAGTGACAACTGGAGCAAGTATGGTTCCGAGAGGTTAGGTAACTTTCCCAAGGCCACATGGGAATGTGGAGGGGCTTAGAGATGAGATGGGATCCTTACCTTCTTTTATGTCCAAGCTCTGTCTCCGCCATGTGTGGCCCCTAACAAATACTCACTCTGAGCTTCAGCTTCTCAACTCAGATTTTTAAAAATTTATCAAGCATGTATCTACTGAGTAGGGTGAGATAAGACAGATACAGTGAAGAGAAGATATACAACCCAAGAAAACCTTGAGGTCTAGAGTAGGTGTATATATGAAACAAATTATAATACAGTATCAGGAGCATAACAATAAAAGCAAAAGGGTTGGAAGTAGCAAAAATAAGGAAGTGATTGGTTAAATCTATCGCCAGAGAAAAGTTCCAGAAGTTTGCTTAGAAGAGGTGATTTCTCTGCTTTGGTTTGGAATGACAAATAGAAATAGTTCTAGTGCAGAGACGAGGCTGGCAAAAGAAGGATAAACACTTAAGATAAAGAAGCAGCAGCCCAGAGAGCGGAGCTGCAAAATGTGGTGCGTTTGGAGCAATACAGGGAATTAGAAAATACTGACATTTAAAGTTGGATGTAGGGAGTGACAGGAAATAAGGATAGAGGATTAGTAATCACAATAATAATAATTCCTAATATGCACTGAGCACTTATTGTATACCAGGCATAGAACAGTGATTCATTCATCTTCTAAATAAAATCTATGAAATAACTCGCCCGCATTTTACAGAGAGAAAACTGAAAGCCTGTTGGGACTCAACCAGGGTCTCAGTCATCGGTGGAACAAAGATGCAAATCAAGCATTCTGACTCCAAACATTACACTTCTATCCACTGTCCTCCACAGACTCCTAGATGGTCATAGTCCTCAAATCTCGAATCTCTCGCTGAACACCCAGGCCACTCAGACTTTAGTGTGTGTCAGAATTGCCTGGAAGCCTTATCCACATGCAGATGGCTGGGTCCACTCCCAAATCGTTTTATTCCTCACTATGTCAGGGATTGGGGCCAAGAACTTAAGTGTCTACAAGTTCGTAGGCAACACCAATGTTGCTTGATGGTCAGACCACGACCTTAGAAAGTAGGGAGCAGGTAAAGTGATTGAATCAAAGTATGGGCTGTGGTGAGATGGAGCATCCAGTTATGCATCCAACACAATGGTCCAGCAGAGCTGAAGCAGGTATGATCCCAAGCTGTGGTTGTGGGAATGGAGGGAGAGTCGACCTGGTGACAGAACCCACTCTGTCTACAACACGCACGATAATAGGGGGTTAAGCGCCTGCCTTATTACTGAGTTGGGTACTCCACCACCTTCGTAGTCTTGGGCACACAGCTTGACTGATTATCCCTTCCATAAGATGAATTTAAGATCCATACCTTCTTCATAAGTGTGTGTGTGAAATCAAATAGGTTAAATTTTAAAGAAATTAATGTAATGCCTAGCATGTAGAAGGATTTAGCAAATATTAATTATTATGATAGGAGGAAGAAGGGGTTTAGGATAAGTCTAGGCAGTTTCTGGCTTAAAAATCTAAGTAGATTGCTTTGCTTAGAGTTCCTGGTATATTCCATGTAGGCTTATACTTCTGGGTCTTTCCTTATGCTACTCCCACCTACCACGCACCCCACGATGCCCATACCCCTCCTCTGTACCACACCTCCAGCCATTCTTTTCACTGTTCTACAAGGGTGCATGTGGGAGAAGTGGGGATGACAGAGTTGAAACCAGACTAGGAGCCGGAGACCAATCCTTGTACCAAACATGGTACAGATAAAGAAGTTAGATTTTAGAAGTCCATTCTTTTTAGAGAAATATAGAAGCCTCTTCCTTCTTGCTATCTTCCTATTCTCCCATCCTTCATCCTCTGCTCAATATATAAAGAAAATAAATCCTATGACTTTTAATGTAATGTTTTCACGTCTCACTCATTTGCATGGTCTCTTGAGAGTCTGCATGAAAATGTAAGGAATGTATTTTTAAAGGAAATGAATATGATGATGTCAGTGACATCTTAGACAATCCCTAAATGCATTAAAATACACAATGCATCCAGAGCTGTGCGTCATGGATAATGTAACTGCTGGAGGAGTCAGTGTTCTGTAGGAACAGTTGGGTTTCTGTGATGTTTTAAGATGAAGAGAAAGGAAAAGTGGTATATGTAACACTCATTCATCATTGGGAAATTAAAGACATAAACTAATGCCTACTTTTTAAAAAAAATGCCAGAAGACAGTTACATGTATGATATATATTCAAATCATTTCTAGTTTTTAACATTTGGTAGAAATCATTATTTGTCTTCTGGTGAAGATTTTTACTTGTTGAAATAGAATTATTTTGGTCATCGAGGTCTAACATTACATAATTATATCCCATTAATAGTATATTTCTGGAGGCAAAAGTTTAAATGAAAGTTCAGATTTCAGATATTCACTAAAAATCATGCCCACAAGAGCACAATACATTTCCTCAATTGATTCAATGAGATACCCTTGCATGTTCCTCGGGCTTCTATAAAGTACAAAATATTGATATTATTTCATTGACCTCGTTGCATTTGTAATGTTTAATTAAATCCACATCCATTTACTCTAGGCAAGTAAATGACTTTTTAGAAATTTTCTCAGACATATTTTAGAAGTAATATCCCAACAAGGCAGTTAGAAATTTCCACATTCACTCACAGAACACCGTGTGAGAAGATCTCCTAAAGTACAGGACTAATCGAAACTGAATAATATGTAAAGAGCAAACTAGAATAATGTCAAAAGATGAATTCCCACCCCGCCTCCCCAGGCCCACCCCGCAAATGGCAAATGAGTTTCTGACTTTGCAGACGTGATGGAGTGCCCTCTATTCCTGGGAAGGCAGCGCGTAATTAATGATAAATCCATTTGTTTCCTGAGATGTGTAGAGGTTTTTCAGAGATTGCCAATGTCAGGATCACCCTATGAAATCCCTGCACGTGTTCTCTCGTTCACTGGTGGGTGTTACTAGGAAGCAGGTTTAATTGTAACTTAAAATATTGTCCTCGGGATATCCGTATTATTTGTCTCTATCGTTCTGACATTTTAGGGGTAGAAGGTGTTTTTGTATGGGAAACAAAATGCAGGCTGACAAATGAAAATCAACCAAGTTGAATCAGGATGCATATGTTTCTGAGTCACCATGCCCTTTGCTGAGCTCCTGCAAACTAGTTTTACTCATCTTTGTAGGCGAAGCACAATAAACAATGACTCTAACACCCGTGGCTTGGAAGTCAGCAGCTGCAGATCTTAGAATGATTCAAATAGCAGCACGCGGTACCCACCACCCTGACAGCATAAATAACAGGGAACGAGATTTTCCTGGTAAATGTTTCAGGCTTGCTCTTAAGTTCTCAGTAGAACATTTTCCTTCAGATAACTCCTGATTGCAGAAGGATACTATGGGAATCGTTTTTAGTTTGTTTTCTAAGCAGTGCCACTTAACTTTTGTTGAGTCAGAAATATTTTTCTTCTTTCCCCTCAGTGAGAAAATCTAAAATTGCTTTTCCTAGGATAGAACTTGATATGTTAGGCTATCTGGTTTTAACATAATTTAAAGGACAAAAGTTCCCCATAGCCTTCTTTGCTTCTTCAATAAACATTTATTGAGCACAATTATGTGGAAAGCTCTGGACTAGATGTTATGGAAATGCACAGATAAGTAAGGCATGGCTCCTGGTCTTAAAAGATTTACAATTTAGCAGAGATGCAATGTGCACATGTTTATGTAGAGAAAGAAAGAGACGATTTTATAAATTTAATGCGTCTACATTTTTGAAGTAGTCGTGTTCATTTAATTCATTTGTTATATTTTATGGAAACCGTGTAGTAAGCCCCTTTTTAAAATTTTAATAGCTGCTGTAATTTTTTTAATTAAAAAAATCAGACGGTTGTTTCTATACTCCGATGAAGTATAGCCCACAGTATACTTTTCTGAAAATGCTTCAACATGTAGAACAAACTAGATTTCTTTTTTCTTCCTCTTTCGAACTTCACTTTTTTTTTTCTTTTTATACTGTTCCATTCACTAAATGAATAATTGTTTTCTATTAAAAAAATAGTGATCTCTGCTTCACTAATGGCTTATATGCTGCTACGCTGGGTCTTCTTATTAAAAGAGAGGGAAGCATAGCGTTTACATATAGAATGAGTTTTAAAAATATGCCCTGTCATGCCAAATTAGTGATTTTGCAGACCTTCAAAATAAAATTTTATTAAACCATTTAATAGTCACATAATGGCAGAAGAATACCGATTTAAATAAGGCTGACCATTACATGTGTTAGTAGAAAGACATTAGGCTAGCTGTTACTGAAAATGACTATTATTTAGTGGTTATTTTGTTCTTTTTCTGCATTGTAATGAAACTATTTAATCCCACACTCTAATGACTAATCTGTGGGGGTATATAGTGATTTCCATTTCATCAAAATTAGCTTTGCCATAAAGATCACACAAACTTTTTTAGACAAAGTAGTTGTCCTTTGTTCTCTCGTTCATAGCTGTATATTTCTTTCTAAAAGCTGGCTGTTTTATTATTTTCCAAAGTATGTTCAATAAAAAACTGCAGAATCCAGGGAGCCTGGGTGGCTCAGATGGTTAAGCATCTGCATTCAGCTCAGGTCTTGATCCTGGGGTCCTGGAATCGAGCCCCGCATCAGGCTCCCAGCTCAGCGGGGAGGCTCCCCCCACCCTTCTTTCTGTCTCACTTGCAAATAAGTAAACAAATAAAATCTTAAAAAAAAAGAAAGAAAATTACAGAATGCCTCTGAAGGCTTGTTTTTATGCCTTTGCCCAGGCCACAAGCAAGTCACCCATATCTAGACACTGGTGATGACTTTTGACGGCGTGTTTATGGAAGCCGTTGTAGACTCTCCCAGTCTAGGTGAAGGTCAGGATGCACATCTTGCTCAGAGCAGTGTTCAGAGACCCAACTCAAAATGATTTCATGTAGGAAATTCCCATGAAGCCGTTCCTCCATCGGCCAGATTTGGGACTTTCTTCTACTCTGATTCCTGAGTTAGTACTAATGTCTGATCAGCGAAGGCTGCTCCCAGCTATCCTCCAACATTCGGCTGCTCTGAGACCCACCAAGGGCTGGCTCTTTGTGTTTCATTTGAATTAACACTTTGTAATATTTTGAATAATAAAGGCTTTCAATCTGCCACAGAAACATTAAATATCAATCATACTAACAAACATCTAGTGAATGTTTATTATGTACCGTTGTAAATTGAGCCGCTGTGAGTGATTTACATAAACTCACGCTCAGAAAATCCAGCAATGTAATTGTCTTCTGGTCATTCTCTATTCTTCAGTAGCTATGAATAAACTCCACAAATGTTTGCCATATAGGTTTGCTAGTATATGGCGCCCCATTACAATCATCACTGTAATCACCTTCATACAATGCTTGCAAAATTGTCATAGACTTTCAACCAGAGTTATAGGTACTCATTAACCCACGGTGGAACATAATTGTAAATTTGTTCACTGGGGAAGTTTCTTCACTTAAGTCTAATCCCTTCTTAAAATTTCCATCTCATTCTACTTCTTTCACAAAAGAAATGTGATTTTTTTTTTTTTTTTACAAAGATAATAGCTAGGGAAGAAATGCAAAATCAGTATTTTGGGTGCAAGTCATGTCTTCCCACTCAACAAAGTTAAGTTTTTCTCTAGATAGAAACCAATTCATGGGTTATAGTCTGTTGTTAAAAAATTGTTTTTGATCTTGTTCAGAGTCAGGCCCTAAGGGTTTTGCAAGTAGGTGTCATTGTGTCTCACATCCCCTACTGTGAAAATCAACTTGCATTTGAATGTGCATCTTGACCCATAAATGTCACTGTGGTCCACTGAGCATCTGACTTCAACATTTCCTGTTGTAAAATGGACAATGGGAAACAATTTTTTTTTTCTTCAAAAAAGGTCCTGTGACAGAGTATGCGTATATGTGCGTAAGTGTAGCACAGACAGGAAAAAGCTGCAATACTGGAGGTTTAAGTGCATGTCTTCAACTATTGAGCAAGATGATACAAGACAACAAAGTTTCTGAAAAATACCAGATTATCGTTTCTGTTTCCAATTCACTTCTCCCTTTCATAGGATTGCATTTACCCTGGATACCCTTAGTGTCTAGCTTAACATTTGGCCTCAAAGTGAGGATATATCGAATTCTCTCTTCCCCATTCACTGGGCTGCTTTCTCTTCCCTCTCCTTGGCACACATAAGCTTTATTTATCTTTAAATCTGCACGGGTAGCCCAATGCAGAGAACCAGACGATTGTGTTGCGGAATGAAGGAGTGAATGAGTGCACACATGAACAATGCAAGACTTAGTGCTGCCCCCATTTATTTTTCTTTGTATGGGTGACTAGTAACTATTTTTAAAATTCTACTTTCCAACATTTTTTGTAAAGAATCTCAGGATTATATGCCACTACTTTAGATAGAACAAAAGTCATCTGAAAATTAGAGCACACAGTTGGTTTAAAAAAAAAAAAAAAAACCCTGTTTGCTGGAAATGATTGCTTTTATCTAACTAAATTTGATATTTGATTGATTGATTGATTGACTGATTGATTGAAATCTGGCAGACTTATTTGACCCAACTAGAATTTTTATCCAACTTTGAGAAGCCATATATGGAAAGATTATTTCCCATTTTGGTCTGCAGATCTAAAGGTACAAGAAAGAAAAGAGAATTAGCATTCACTGAGCCCAGGCTCCATACGTAGATACTTTTCCTACATCCTGGATTCTCTTGACGGTATTTATGATTCTAGCAGAGTAAGGCAAGGCAGAGTAAGTACTGATTACAATCTGATTACTCAGTGGTGGATAATCCAGTTTTTTGCCAAACTACCAAAACTTACCAAAACTAAGGCATGGTCTTCCTCTACCTATCTAAAACTGGACTTCTTAAGGATATTCCTCTTTCAACCTTTCACTAGACAAAGAGCAAAGTTGGAGAAGGGACATAAAAGTCACGCAATAATCCATAAGTAGCTTTCATGGTGAAGATTTGATGGACTATAAAAAAAAAGAAACTGGTTAAAATGTGCTTTTCCTGGTGATATACATTCATGACAACACTAAGGCAAGTTGACTGCATACGTAACAAACATAAGCATTAGGTACATAAAGGTGAAAAGTAAAATTTTTAGTAAGAGAAAGGAGAAAAAATATGTGTGGAAGGTGGATGGGGGGGAGGCAGTGTCAATTGCCTTCAGAGAGATTGCCATGTACATGTTGGACATGTCGGTCTAAATAAAATGTGATTCCTAAGCCTCCAATATGGCAACCGAGTCTAGTTGATGGGGCTCATTAAAGCAGTTCGAAACATCTGCTTCCCTGTTCAAGAGACTAAAATTCAAAGAGTAATGTATTATTTAGTCACAGAGAGGGCAGGCCTGTTCACATTTAAGAACCAGCAGGAAAGTACGTGAGTGTACGCACACACGCCCCTGTGCTCACAGACACACACAAAGACTATTTTGCACTCTCTCACACAAGGAAAGTAGACATTAAGGTGTTCTGTGGTCTTAAATCACTCAAGCCATCTACTTTGTGAAAAGCTCTATGATTGTGTGGTATCACTGCCAATAACCGTTGTCACCATGTCTTGTCAAAGCAAAGACCATTTATTTCTGGAAGAAAAGCCTGGAATACATAACTGAGGTAGATAAGGATTTTTTTAATGGAAATATAAGCCTTTAAATAAATAATTGTCTTTTCTGAGCGCATTAAAAAAAACATATGTATAAAAAATCATACTGAAAAAATTTATACTCCACGAAATTGTGACACTCACTCATCTAAAAAGCTTTGCTCATTCAAACCAGAGAGATTAATCACAGAAAGGAGATAAAAAATTCCCTGAAAGAGAAGGGAAATAATTTAGCAGTAAATCATAGAGCAGAGCTAACATGAATCACAGAAAAAGGTACCAGCTCTTATGATTTAGGTGACATATAAAAAATAGCCCTTCGTGGATTGACAGTTATAGGTATAAATGATAAAATTATTCAGCAGTGGTATGTTCTCTTCTTGCCATTTGTCATTTTGCATCTGATTACTCCTAAGAATTTAATTAAAGGGGCAAGAAGACCATATAGACCTTTTGCGACTCTAACAATCAGATACCTCTTTAAGCCTTTTTAACGAAAAATATATGACTACTCTGTCCTTTTGCTTTGTCTTTACTAAATGCTCCATGCATCTTCATGCATGTTATTTTTTTTTTCCTTTGTATATCACTTTAGGCTTGCAAGAAAAATTTATTAAGGAAACATTGAAAATGAGATGCAAACACATCCACTGTTATTAGCGGAGAAATTATTTTCATTTAAAAATACGCTGAGAGACAATGAATAAGAACAGCTGCTTATCTGATGTCTCCAGATTTTCTTTTTGAACTAAAAATCAAACCTAATTATACTTTTCCTCTCTGTCTCCTCAACTCAAAATAATGAAGATGAGCTGTCTGTGTGCATGTGTGTGTGCACCAGTCCATATGCACCCGTGCGCTTGCACACACACACACACACACACACACAACCATGTATTTCATATAAGCATTATAGACATTGTTCTCTAACAAAATTATAAATCAAAAGCTAGTGTTTGGGATCCCTGGGTGGCGCAGCGGTTTGGCGCCTGCCTTTGGCCCAGGGCGTGATCCTGGAGACCCGGGATCGAATCCCACATCGGGCTCCCGGTGCATGGAGCCTGCTTCTCCCTCTGCCTGTGTCTCTGTGCCTCTCTCTCTCTCTCTGTGACTATCATAAATAAAAAAATTAAAAAAAAAAAAAGCTAGTGTTTAATATAGAAGGTGAATAACATCTTTTAAAAGTGTGTGTCAAAATGCAAATTTAGCAAAGAGGACACCTTTACACAAATGGGCTTTCAGGTACCCCAAGGGAAAGTGTGTGTGTGTATTTTCTCTTGTACTACTATAATGGCACGTCTAGTGGATTTATACAAATAAATCCTGCAAGAAAATATTCACTATCAAAATTTTTAGAAGGAAAATAAGGGTTTCAAAGACTATTGTGACCATTGTACAATGTGACCAACCAGTGTGTCCTTAAATATACACCTCTGTGTACATTTTATTTGCAGTTGAGGACTGCTGATACACAAGCCCTGTTCACAGTCACTTCAAAGTTTTGCTTCAAACAACTTCAGTGTTTTAACTGACTAAATTAAGGCTTTTCTGTGTTTCTCCCATCTCCCAGAGCAGAAATTAAATCAGTTTTAATTTATTTTATTTGCTAACACTGTGGATATAATTATTGCTGCTGAGTCTTTTTAATTGTTTTCAACTAGGTGCTTGTCTTTAAGTTGCAATAGACTTGTAATTCCACATTGTTGATATTCCCTTGTTAATTCTGACAAAGCGTCATAAATCCAGGTATTTAGGTTTATTGAATTTTGAAATGAGGTGATTAGTTGGTGCATGGATGAATGAATTGATGCAAAGCAAAATGAATTTTATGATTTACTATGGTTTACAAGTTCCCTTGGAACCATTATGTGCAAATAGTAAAATGTATTAAGAGGTAAGATATCACATTTATAATCAACTTGGCAAATTTTGCTCAAGTAAAGATATTCAGGCATTCTGCAAAAGAGTCACTGTTGAATAAGTGTTTGGCATACACAATTAATTTTTGCCATGTTGTCTTACACTCTATTATTCATACATCTAAGAGGCTAACCTAGATGTCAGAGGCTTTGTGATCACCGTGGAACATCACACTGTGTCATGCTTTAAGGTTTCCGTTTGCAGTTTAATGTTCAAGATAATTACCAGAACAAAATTCCAATAAGACACATGTAACTGAGTATTTCACCTTAAAACAAATGGTTCATCACATACCCCTTCACTGACGGAAGCCATGAATATATGGATTTTACATTATTGCTCTTATGCCATATCATCCATGCAATTAGTTTGGTATCACGATCATTGTGGAATTGTGCACCCTTGTTTCTGTTACTACAGTTGATTTACATGGAAAATGTTAATATCATACAGTTACAGTAACACCAGAGATATTAGACAGGTTCGGATCCAGGGCTGGAACAAGTTGCAAGCAGGTACAATATGATGTGAAGGGCATTTGGGGGTCTTTGCTGCTACTGAAATGCTACTATCAGTAATTCACCTCTCTTTTTTATTTTTCACCACTCTTCTTTTTACCTACTATTATTATTAAGCCCCTAAATGGGATTTAGCCTCCCATCTGCTGGCTGAGATCAGCTATGCCAACAGAGCTGCTTTTGCAAGTAGAGGTTGGGGAGGGTAGGACATGGCAACTGCTGCTCCAGGAGTTCAGTTCTAAGAAGAGGCACTGCCAAGGAGAGCTCTGGGTGGTTAGGAAGTCCTTCTCAAGGCCACGGAAGAGGCGTGCAGAGAGAATAGTCAAAGGGCACGCTTATCCTTGTCTCCACCCCAGACCTGCTAGCAGGTCAAATGCACCAAACCCTTCCAATCCAAAAGAACTACACGTTCTTGCATTTGGTGTCATGCAGCATCCATCCCTTTATGACTGTGTTAATTGAGTGTGATATGTAAAGTGCACCATAGTTAAGAGTGAACTAACCATTGGGAATATCCTCTGGCAAATGTATACGGTTGTGTCTATCGGGTTAAAAACCAAAATATTCATTTTTCTGCGACTCGTCTTAGAGACTTCACAAGCCTTCAGAGGTGACCCATCAGATTTATTTGTTCCTAATCAGATCCATCATCCATAATTTTTATTTCTTTTGTGTGTTAATTACCACTGACAGCTCATCCCTTAGACACCCCCGCGGAGATGGCCCAGAGTGCCTGATATATTCTCATCATACATCACTGAAACGTGGAGCCAACCAGGAAGAGTACAGTTAAGTGGTCTCCTGACTTTGACTTTGGAAAAGAAGCAGAGAGCTGAATTACTTTTGTTCTCGGGGAAAGAAAAGGAATCTTTAGGAGTCCTCATTTTTTCAGCTCCGGGAGCTCAGAGTTTGGGAGCTTGAGTATAGTTCTGGGAGTGGGAGTCTGGGCAGAATTACTTGGCACTCCCTCTGAGAGCTCGCCATGGTGCCTAGTTCAGCATCAGCGTGGCTCCCCTGGAAATCCTGTCTTTAGGCAGAAAGACTTAGATTTGCTTTCCCCCGCATGGAATAAAATGAGAATTTTTCACATGTAATAGGCACCAGTGGAAATCTGATTGGCTGATTAGGTCATCTTGAGCAAATCTATATTGGACAGTGCTAGTTTATTAATTTGTATTCTATGTTAAGAATGCGATGATATTCTAGGGTGATCCAACTATAGTAATTAAGATCACAGTGTCTATAGTCAGTGTGCCTGGGCATCTTGAATAAATTACTTAATCCTTCTAAGCTTTCACTTCTTTATGTAAAAATGGGATAATAATGATAATACCTGTCTGAAAAGATTATTTAGAGTATTACATGTGATTATTCTATTTGCCAAACCCCTAGAACAACACCTAAAATATGGTAAGATTTCAGTAGAGATCAACTGTTGTAATTAGGGGGAGAAAGGGGAAAAAATAAGTTTCTGACCTCTGCTCATGCACGGGCACACCCACATACATCCACACCCACACAGCCTATTTCAGAATACACAGGTCTCAGGTTGGCTACAGACCCAAGCCACCTGAATAAACTCTAATCAGGTTTAGTGCATAACTACGTATAGCAACACAGACATTTACCGGGTGCTCACTCATGTGCTAGACCTACGGAGACAGAGGTGAATAAGATACAATCCTTACTTTCAAGAAGCTAATAGGCTAGTTGGGGACATCCACAAGTAAGTTAATAATCAAGACACAGTGTTGAAGTAAAGGTATGCTTAGGGTGTAGTAGAAAACACATGTGACCCAGCCAAAGAGAGAAGATGACCTTGGGAATGGAATAGACACAACTTTGCTTTGCCAACAACCAATTTGCTCAACCCAGCCTTCCCTCTTACTTCTCGTGTCTACTTAGAGAAGACAAAATGTTTATCACTGGCTGTTTGGTGCCTTAAGAGTTTGCCATTCTAGAAGGAGGAAAATTATCCTCACCTTTACTATTATTCCAATAGCCTTTCTGTCACCTTGACTTTAAAACCAAACTACTGAAGAGTCAGTATGACCCACTCTGTACCCTTGAACCCAACCTATCATTAGCTGTTGGTAGATTAATTTGATGTTGATTCTATTGTAAGCACTTTGCTCACTTTAGAAAGCATGGAAAATATAAAACATGATAAAATGATCATCTCTTATCATTCTGTTCATTGTAATTAGTTATTTTCAACATTTGCCTAATAAGCAATTCTGCTAGTAAATTATGTGTTCAGTTGATGATGCAATAATCGAATAATCTGATTCCAAAAATATCTGGGAAAAATATATAGCTAAGGAAGGCCTCTATGTCCCTCAGACTGTAACATCATTTTATAATCCAGAATTTATCTGAAAACAATTTAGCAAATAGATTCAACTCTTGGGTAATAGACCCAAGGGAGGAGAGCAGTGATGTGAACAATTCAAAACCTTGGGTAATCCCCAAATCAATTAAATGTAGCATTCAAATGTGTTTTTATTAGTTACTGTATATTTAAACAAAGTATTTGTAATATTTTGGGATTTCACAGAAGAGCAAGCAAAATAATGAAATCCTGAGATCTTAGCTGATTACTTAACTTTGCTTTCTTTTCTTCCACTGACATATCCCCTCCCACTCCCTACTTTATGTTCAGAGGGGATGATTTTACTCCTCGTGCTGATGTTGGAATGGAACTTCCTTATGCATTTGCTTCTTCATATCTTCTCTAGGACAGGGGGAAAACTGTTTTCATTTGAAAGATTTCTAGCTTCTGAGCCAGAATAGGCAAAAATCCTTTTATGTTAACAAAGTACTTCAGTAAGCAGAATAGGTAATTTTGTGGATTAAAAAAAAATTTTCTTTTCAGGATGGGGGGGGCTACTTATATACCCTGTAATGGAGACTTGGCCAAGCCAATTGCCAGCTTGATCAAGAGAATGGACAGTTTATGCCAGGGAGAAATCAGTAATCCCGATTATATTCTTTTTACAAGCTAAGCACTTTCCAGCAGAAAGTTTTTTTTTTTTTCTTTTTAATGTAGGGGGTTAAAATACACTTAGATGCAAGTCTGAATACATTTTTATTATTCTGGAAATTTTAGTTAGAACTATAATTGAAACTAAAGCCATGTGTAAATGAGCTCCCTAAAGCTGGACATGTGTTTGCATTTTCTAAGACTATTATTTTGGCATTTCATGACAATGCAACATGGTAAATTATGACTGGTGGAATTATGTTACAGGTATCAATGAACATTAAGAACTAATAGAATGAGACACTTTAGCTGACAGTCTAGTTTTATCGCATGTACAGTAGCAATCTCGTACTGATAAAGCATGCCGCTGCTACGGTTGGAGCACACAGCGGAAGACAGCACTGCTTTCTGCTGCCGCCTCACCCACCCCTCCCCTTTCTCCCTCATCAATACTTCCTTTACTACCTGACATTTACTCACCAATGTATTGAACAAAAGGGAAGTTGTCTCCCAAAGGCCGTAGTAATAAACTGCACACATGAAGAATATATCAGGAGTGCCCTCTAATCGTGTCAATAGACATATTAACCCAAAACATTGCATCCTAATAACACCATGGATTTATGTGCATATCGTTATAGACCACAGTAGCTCATATGGAGCACTTTCATCTGTCTCCCTTCAGGTGTTCCCAAGAAAAATGTGGCTACGTAGACTCTTCAGGTAGAAGGACACATTTGCTGCATTTTCATGGCCTTAATGCCAAGCACAGAGCCTGGCTCCTCCTACTGCTGCACCACACTCAGGAAATGGCAAACCAAACTGAGTTATCATGACTTTCATTTTATGGTAGAAGGGACTGTGTTTGTACGTCAGCACCCAAACTCTATCAGGGCATGGGGGGAAGAGTGTGAGTCGGAGTGGCCTCCTCAGGATGCCAGGAACAAGGGGACAGTGCCTGGAACAAGACCAATTTCAGAAGCCAGACTTCATCTTTTTTTTTTTTTTTTTTTCTCTCTCACTCACAAATTTTTGGGAGTCAGCTAATTTCTCTCTTTGTGGCTCAGGTACCTGCAACTCCTCTCCCACTGACTAGCATCCCTCTGTTACTAATAATTATCTGTCTCCCGTTGCTGAACATTTTTGAAACCAGAATCATGACTTCAAGCATCTTCAAACAGAAGGATACATGGGCCCCAGGTAAGCCCGGTCCTTTGCTCTGACATAGACTGACCATTACAAGTTACAAGGGAAGTCATGGGTGAGGATACAGGTTTTCCTGTCTTTGCATGAAGTCCATCAGTATGAAGTCATCTTTTCCTTGTCCTTGTTTTATAATGTTAGACCCCAGGGCAAATATCATTGCATTTGTATTAACAAACATAGTTAAGTGAGATGTATAGAATAATCAGATTCCCTGGCAGCGTATGGTCCCTTTAATACTAATTTCTAGGATTAAAGAGGAAGAAACTAATAACCATTGAATGCCTACTCTGCAAAGCACTGTGTCCAAATCTTAAAAGAAAAAAAAAAAGGCAATAAAAGCCTTAAGATAGAACTTAATACCTCTTCCTTTATGAATAAAGGTTCAAAGATGTAAATAAGGTGTCCAAGACCAAGAAATAGTGAAAGACTGTTGAAATCTGATTCCAGAGATCCTTGATGCTCTCCACGGTCCATTCTAGGTCTTAAAGACATTTCTAGTTATATATTTTGATGCCAAAGAACTTACCCATACATAAATTTCCCATAAGTCATGTACTGAGAGGCTATATTTTAGAATAACCTAGTCTGGCACACTCTGAATATGGAACTGTACTCCAGAATAGTAGCCATCTTATTCAGCAAGCCCCACTGGCCTTCATAAAATTATATTTTTGGTTTCAGGATTTCACACTGAAAGGCAGTGTGGAATAAAGAGAAAATATGACCCAGCGCTGAAAACTAGCAGATCAGGATTCTGATCTCAAATCTGCCAAAATCTGGCAGTAAGATCCTGGCAAATCACCTAACTTCTTTGTACCCCAGTTTCCATTCAAATAATCAAGATGATATTGAAGGGGTTTTCCCTTCCTAGAAGCTATCCATACATTTTAATGATCTGTCATGAAAGAAAAGTGATTTCCAATTATTTATTCAATACACGATTAATTGTACCTCCCTTTAAAAAAAGCCTCCGGGCCATAAATCTATTGTTTTATGCTCCCGCTAATATAATTTACTGATACTAACATGGTTAAAGAATTTAAATGAAAATTACTTTTATTTAACATGTTTTGTTGAGACACAAGGCTTAGGTAAAAACTCTTGCGCTGCGGATTAATTGATGGGAAAATAAATTTGCCTTTAGGTAGAAGAACAAAGTGAACACTTGAGACAAAGCTTCAAGTATCAATTTATGGTCACATGAGGGGCCGGATGAGCTAGTGTGTCCACCCCAGTCTCCATCAAGATTCATGCCTGTGGGCAAGACTGATAAGAAATACTGAAGTTGTATTATTAACACACCATTTTACCACTTATGGAAAATAATTAGCTGAGGACCTTTCACAGTTGGACAAGATGCAAAATAGGATTTCCTTCAAGTTGGGAAGGGAATTTAGACCAAGCACTGTAAATATATTTACTTATACAGTTTCATTTTTAAGACTTTGAACTAGAGCTTCACCTACCATCTTCTCACACGAGCAAACTTTTGTTTCCTTTTTATAATAAAGCAGCTCTTTATAGGAACTATTTGAAGTCGAATCATTGCAAAAAGAAAATTGGATATGCCCTATGAGACAATTAGCACCTAGTAGTTTAACCTCCACAATTAATGAATGGCTGCTTAACTAATATGTACTTAAATTCAGAGGAGGATTAACATCAAGTCTTCTGAAGAGGATTTTTTTTTCTTTGAACAAAAATGATCATTGACAAATGAGCATAGTATCTTAATGAGGTATGTCTATTTATCTTGTTTTGTTTTAATCTTCCTATAGACTTCTCCACACACCCACGAGGACACACACACACACGCATACACACCAAATACTCCAGAAAAATTTAAAAGTGACCCTCTAGGGCAACTGTTCAGTCATTCACATTCAGAATCAGTGAGGATTTCCAATAAAGTAGGCATTGACCGCGTAGAACAATGTTGCTACATTGTGGGGATTGCATGTGGGAAAATAAAATGCTCATGAAAATTGCCTCCTTGAAGTGAATGTCAGCATTTCTAGGTTTCATTTTTATTTCATTTCAAAGTCACTTTTTTTTTTCCCCTGGAAGAAAGCATTCTTAATAGAAGTGAGTGACAAAAAGATGTATAATTTTTTGCTTCTCAGAAATACATTTATTTCTTAATTTTAATCAAGTTAAAAAGAATCAATCGCTTCTAAATGAAGCTGTAAATATTACTGGTGCAAAGAAAAAGTCAGTCTGCTAAAATTGGTGGGATATGAGAGGAGAAAAATATATTTTGTATGTGATCTCATTAAGCCTTGACTTTGACATTTTTTTCTTAGCTAATACAATACACTCAGTTTGTGTCTCATTTCATTGCTACTTCCTTGCTTTTGTGTGTTTGCCAACTGAAACTGAGTGCTTTCGAGAATCCTAGAAATCTTGATGAAGCATTTAATCTCATCCAAGATTATCACCTTCCCCCCTACCTCTATTCTTGGTGTCCCATTTATACAACTGCACTATAAAAAAAAGATGAGCTATTTTGGTCATAAGAAATACATTTTTGCAAGTCAGGTTCACTTACTGGTGGGAGCTACTATCGTTTTGTCAGTTTGTCGCTCTGCAGAGCCACAGAAGAGTGAAAAAGGAGAGCATCACTGCTTCCCCTCGGGGATGGAGCAGAGCTACACTTTTGATGTGAGGTAGGAGAACACGGAGCAACTCACCTGAGCGGTGTGGACAAACTTTAATTTCTTTCTTTATTTTGTCGGATAGGGAGTAATGCCGTGTCAAATTTCCCATTTTTATCCTTCAGAGATTTCAATAGAAAACATATCATCTTTTGTTTTTAATTCCACCTTTGCTGCTGAGGTGAAGGCAGTGTCATTCTATTTAATTGCTACCTGCAGTTCATTAAGGGAGGCAGGATCGTTAAGTCCTACCGGAGCATTTGTAGGAACTAATCTGCCAGGCGCTGAGCATTCCCCTTGACCTTGTTAAAGGTAAGGGGGCCAGACTTGGGTTCACCAGAGGCACTCTCTCGCCAAGGAGACTGGCATGACAAAGTAATCGGTGTGTGTCACTTTTCATTAATCACACCACTTTCCTTTTCATGAACTACCAGCAGATAATTGTTACTAAATGCGATTTGCAACACTCCATGCAGTGGTTGAAGAACCAGAAATAGGCAAACAGATAAAAACATTGTTTAGCTCGCAGGCAGCAAGTGTTTGCTATTCAGAGGTACATCATGCATAAACATTGATTTAGCCATGAGCTGACACTTATAAAGCTTTTGCTGTTTCCAGAAAGCCCTGTGGTCAGGCTAAGTAATAGCCAAGGGCAAGCGCTTTTACCTGTATGGCAAGGTTGCCTTCTATTTAAATGGCCTGATCTGAAATAAATCAGTTTCCCTAATGTTAGACCAGCTGCAAGATTGCCATAGGTGAGAATCAAGTGCACTAAATAAAATGTTTGCCTTTATAGTGAAAGACTCCTAGAGGGCAGTTTGTTGATTTTGAATAAATATTTCATTAAGTCCGAGCTGCTGCACATAATTTGGAAGCAAAAGGATTTATTTAAATCAGCGCAGATTTTCAGCTTTCTTTAATATATTGGGTTACGTGTATGCACAATGAACAGAACTTTTCTTATCAGGGCTTCCCAATTTTTAACTCCTCCAAAGCAATTGAAAGCAGTTGCTTCGAAATGCGCTGGCAGGTTTGGCACTGGATGGCACTCCTGGTTCTCCGGCCACACAGCCCATCGCAGGAAGCAGCCTCGTCCTGCACAGTGGGCCAGGTTGGTGGTCCTGAGTACAGAACATATGTGTGCAGTGTACCCTGAGAAAATGTTGCCAGACACATGATGGAGCAAGTAAAGAGTGCAGCACGTCTCTCCCCACTCTCTGGCGTTACTCGCTCCAGCCTGTCTGGAAGCTGTAATAGCAAATGGAAGAGAGAAGCATAGCAGAAGCCTGGAACCCAGACTCTAGCCAATGTGTTCAGGCTCCTCCTCACTGCCATTTGTCTTTTGTTTTCCTCTCCTTTAGTCGCTGAGATTCCACGTGAGGTCTAATATACACAGCTGCTTTATTTGATGTTAAATTACATAACTAAAGTTGAAGAATTGAACACTAAGCTTCTGCACTAACTACAAAGAGGATTTCTAAGTGAAGGTATATTAATGTCGGATGCTGTTGTTGCTGTTAAAAGAAAAAGTGCAGGAAGAGCTGTTAGTGACCCCAACTTCCCAACATTTTCTCAGTGGATAAGATGCTTGTCAAACAAAGCCTTGGTACTCAGTAAAAGGAAAAAGAATTAAAAAAAGGGGGGGAAAGAATATTGTATTTTGATAGAATAGAAAAAGTGATTTGATCAGATATGTACAGATTTCTTATTTACATAAAAGTTATTTTCTTTTTTTTTAAGTTATTTCTTATATAAAATCTATTTTGCAAGTGGTTTGATTCTGAGAAAGTGTTTTCATAAAGCATATTAAAAAAATCCAACCAATAATGCATAGCAAAACCTACATATTACACTCACTGCTTAAATGAATTAAAAGTCCCCATTGCATAAGCAGGTGTAGTATTCTATTTTTATGAATCTCAATTCCATCGTGTGTTCACATTTTTTCTTATGATAACTTCTACGATCATTAATCTTTATCTTGGTTCTTAGCCATTGGTTACCTTAGAGCGTTGAACATCTAATGAAACTAACACTTTCTAGGATTATAAGTGGGAACCATTCCTAGACAATATAAAAAAAAAATAGCTAGCACTTACTAAGAGCTGAGTATATTCCATTATTCTAACCATAATGACTTCATCCTTGCAACACTATATGAGGTCGGGAAGCATTATGATCACAATGAAAAGAAGGTGGAGAAAGCTTTGGTGTCTTGACTAGGATCACACCGCAAGCACTGGAGCTGCATCCAAGCCGAAGCACAGCAGCCAGAGTCTGCACACTTAGTCACTGAATGACACTGCCCCCAAGCACTTTCACACGTTCCAAGTTGACACACCATATACCAGCCAGGTCTCCCTTGATTTGAGATGCGGTAGTCGTACATATCATAGACTGTACATGTCTACTGTTAGAGAACCTTCTGTTCTCTGCTAAGTGCTCAGGGATTTGAATAATTTACCCTCAGGCTTGCTTTCTTACAGTATAAAATATTATTTCTAATATCCATAAAGTAAGGTTGCTTAGTTTTAACATAAATGGATGCATGCAGATCTGAGAGGGGAAATAGAGAAGACCTCATAACTAGATGATAGATTTTGTCCTTAACAAGGTGTGATGTTGATGCATTAGAACATTCTTTTTCCTCTCCCCACTGTGACTTTCCTCCCCAAGTCCCAGAAACCCTATCAGGGCCACCCTGTTTCCTGCTCTCTACAGCAGAGCAAAGTGCAGAGGCTCTTGTGGGGTTGTTTCATCCTTAGAACAGCTGAGTTGGCTAACTTCACGTTTCCTGTTTGGAGCAGGTGGAAGCAATGTCTGTCTGCCTAGCTAAGCTAATTTTCCTTTTCCTCACGGCATCCAAGACTTATCTTCCTTCTTCTTTAATGGGTAGACATTCTTTGGGGAGGCTTTTTTTTTTTTTCCTTCCTTGTGTAAGTATAAAAAAAAAAGGCAGCATAATGTTTTCTGCAACTTTATTAAATTGCATTTCACAGTTGAAAAATGACCCGGTGGTTCAGTGATTGCTTGGGTGTGAAAAATGACAGAGTACCTACATGTGTACGAAGCCTGGTCTCGGGCAGACTTGTCCAGAGTTGAAATCACACAGGAAGACAGCAAGACGGAACTCTCCTTGGTCTTCTCTGGCAATATCAGCTTCTGCAGTAAGGTGGATGGATTGGGGTCATGCAGCACTATAGAGAAATTAATGCAACAATGAAAAGAACATCAAGGTAATTCAGATCCTTCCCTCGTATTGCTTGAGGCTATAACATTGTCACATCAGCCACCACTCCAGCAGCTCCTTTTAGATTCTCCCAATCACTGTCCCGTTTATTAGTGTCTCACTTCCCTTAGTCACCTCTGGTCCAATAGGCAAGCCTCCCTTAGCCATGGCCTCTTGTCCATCCTTTCCTTTTCCAGCCGATCTTTCCATGCAAAGTCAAAGAACCATATCTGGCCTAGGAGAAATGTCAGGGGGTAGCAATGGGCAGATAAAGAGAAAAATATGAATTCTCTTTAGCAATGTGGGAAAAAGGAAAAGTTGGTAATTCTCATGTGAATACCTTTTATTTTCCACAAGTAGGCCACCTCTTTTTTTTTCTCCCTTCCTCACTACAACCCCCAGCCACTCTTGTTGAGATCAAATGTTGTTGCAAAAAAAATCATGTGTTTTTTTTTTTCCTTCTGGTAGACATGTAAACAAACTTACAAACTGAAACTGAAATAATAATTTATAATCATATAAGAATTCCCCTACATTGGTTATTTGTTAAAAGTTTCTCACCCTATAATATTTACTCAGAAATTGATTCGATTTTTTTTCTATGTGTTTCTACAATGTGCTATAAACACTAGGGGATGGGATTCTAATCATAAAAAAGAGACCTCCATCTCTGTCCTGATTGGATGTGAGGTCGGTAGATGGAGGAGAATTGTCATCACATAAAGTAACAGCACCATAGTAATTTTATTCAAGTTATTAAAAGAACTATAAGAAAAAGTACAGTCTGCAATGAAAACTACCAGGGTGAAGCTTCACATAAAAGTAGGGATGGGGTCAACATTTCCTAAAAATTTACTGAACAAGTGAACCAACACATGCAAATATTATATACATTATACAAATGTACACAAATATACATCTGGAGAACTCCAATGTATTGGAAAGCCTGAATTATCTTGTGTTCTCTTTTTGATCCATTGTTTACACTGTAGAACACTCTAAAGATAAATCTCGAAGGTCAATAGCAGGACAAATCTTGTTTAAATTTCAGCTCACTGCTGTTTGAACCATCATTTTCATTGACAAGAAATGGCTGATTGCTTTTTCATTCCTGTCTTTAACTTTGGTTGATAAGTAAACACAATGCCATTAAGCATTAAGATCTTTAAGACTTGGTTTTCTCTGTTTTTCAAGCTTGTGTATGCATGCCTGCCAATGGCCATAGTAAACCATCTCGCCCATGAAGGAAAAAGTTAGAAAAAATTGAATAGGGATCCCTGGGTGGCTCAGTGGTTGAGCGCCTGCCTTCGGCCTAGGGCGTGATCCTGGAGTCCTGGGATCGAGTCCCACATCAGGCTCCTGCATGGAGCCTGCTTCTCCCTCTGCCTGTGTCTCTGCCTCTCTGTGTGTGTGTGTGTCCCTCATGAATAAATAAATAAAATGTTTAAAAAAAAAAAAGAAAGGAAAAAATTGAATAGCATGGCCCTGTTTGCAGAAGAGACTCACCCTGGCTTCCAAACCTTATGCTATACTTTATTGGTATTGTTGAATATAAATTCAAGTCACTGTATTTGTTTCTTAGGGTTGCCATAATAAACTACCACAGAATGAGTGGCTAAAACAACAGAAATTTATTTTCTCACAATTCTGGAGGTGGGACGTTGAAGATCCAGCTATTGGCAGGGTAGGTTCTTTCTGAGGCTGTGAGGGAAGGGTCTGTTCCAGGACTCTCTCTTTGGCTTATAGAGAGCCATCTTCTCTTTGTAACTTCACCTCACCTTCCCTCTATCCATGTCTGTGTCCAAATTTCCTCTTATAATGACACTGCTAATATTGTATTATAGCTCACCCTAAAGAGCTCATTTTAACTTCTTGACCTCTGTAATGAATCTACCTCCAAATAGGATCTCATTCTGAGTACTGGGTGTTGGGATTTCAGCTATGAATTGAAAGGGCACAATTTCATCTACAGCAGCCATCTTCCTAGAGTGGCACATAGTCTGGTGGTGACTAGAGTGGCATAGCATAGCTTCTCTTTGCAGAAAATTAAAGTCAGACATGGCAGTGTTATTGAGATAAATACATGAAATACACAATCAATCATGAGATTCGAATTTTGTCCCTTTAATGGTTGGTTTCCTCAGGTAAATATTCTTCTGCATTGAAATAGGATGAATATTAAAGTATTTTTAATATTATCCATAGTAAATGTGATAACTAGAAATGATACCATGTTCGTTAACCTCACTGCATTCTGAGAAAAAGGGAAGTATCTCTATCTTTGAGTTTCTAAGGCCTGGCAACATCATAAATAAGACCTGAATTATAAGAAGTAATAGGGAGAGAAACAAATAAGCCCAGGTTTCTGACTTGATTTTCCCCATCTGAGGCCATCGTAGGTTTTCTAATATTTATTAGGCTATTCTTCCATTTGCGGCCATTTCATCTGGCCACTGATCTCTCAAGTGAAAATACCAGCAGACTCCCTATCAGTGAGGTCGCCAGCTTCCTTGTCCTGGGAGTTGCCAGATAAGGATGTTCAATGGCTTTTACTTCTTCATCCCCCACAAGTGAGAATCCGATTGAAGTGGTATATTGCAGACCCTATCAATATATTCTCCAGGAGATACATTAGAAAGTGCTTCACAGATGAGTGGGTAGTTGTGGAGGGTGCAGGAAAAGGGAACCTGTCTTTTTCTGCCTTCCTGGCTGTCAGCTTTGCTTGACCGCAGATCAAATCACTTGGAGAAGTAGCAACATGTGGGGAAACGTAAAAACAAAATAATATAGATGTGCCGTAATAAATCTGGAAGCAGCAGGCTACTCTTTAATTTCTGTTTTCCTATGTTTAAATATTTTCAGCTGAGCCCATCTTTTCATTTTAAAGAATCTGGCATTTCAAGGACAAACGGGAGCTCAACATGTTGATAAAACAGAAAAGCACCATCTTTGGAGACGAGTGTGAAACTCCTATGTAGATATAATAATAAGTGAAACACCAGAATAATGATCTTTGAGTTCTTGGTAAAGTTACTGTCCCTTTGTAGATTTTAGTTTTCCTATCTATAAGATGGGCTTTTGAGAAGTCCATGACCAAACCTTCAAGAATAGTATGAAAATGTGTCTGTGGTCATCCATGCATTATTAGTTTTTCTATAGACAGAGTCCATAAATTCCCTGTGATTATAAAAGGTATCAGCAATCAAAAGAGTCTGTGAAATACCTGGACTAGGTGTCTTTCAAGTAACATTCAACAATTATAAGTTTTATAGAGCTTACTTGCTTTGAATCCTTCTCTTAGCCATTCGTACTAAGAATCTATCAGTCTAAAGAGTGTTAAGTACAAATTCAAAGTTAGCACACATAATTTGGCTTAGCGTCTCATGGATTTTAGTGGGTCTAAGAGTTGGTTCATAAAAATAATGAAAAGATAAATTATAAAAAAAAGGATACAGAGGAAGTGGGCAAATACATAATAGTTCCGATATTTTTTTGTCTGTAACAAATGATTCAGTAGCAGGACATGTGCTCATTGGTGGCTTCAGAGCTATTTAAAATTCCCAACACGTTAGCTGTAATTTAACTTTTCTTCTCATTCTTGAAAGTATATTACAGTGAGTGAAAAACAGTGACATTAGGGTCTTTATACTGTTAAACTATTTCTAAGACATTAGGTTACGAATCTAATAAGGCATAAGGCATTGTATATCATGTAGTCATCCTCATATATATTTTGCCTAAATATCTTTGTCTAATTATAGCATATATTATTTGTTCTTAAGCCCCAAATGGAATGGTAAAATGAATAGTGAATTGTGGGTATATTTTCAATGCATCCAGATAAGATACAATTGTGTTTAAGAAAATGGAAGGCTTTCGATATTTTAAATAATATTGTAACTTACAGACATAATTTAGTATGACAATATATAGCATGGTATTGCATATGTCAGATAAGGAAGCTGGTACTTCTGGAAGTGCACATAAATTTTAAGTTTTCTATCAGAACAAGATAAGAAAGAACTTAGTTGAATAAGTTATATTGAAAACATGAACATGAATTCAACCTTCAGTAAAAACAGTATTTTTTTCTTTAAAAACTGTTTTTGTTTTTTATTTTTTGTCTCTAAAGTAACAGAAGGAGCTCTTTGCATCATTATTTTTAATTAATACTTAAATATGAAAATCTATTCAGTCTTCTGATTTGTTTTCAATTTTGGCTACCCCTCCAAAAAGCACTGATACCTGGCTTCCATCACTAAGATTCTAAATTTGGTAGGTCTAGGGTGCAGCCTGAGCACTGGGAGTTTTAAAATCTCCCCAGATGATTTTAATGCACAGACATGTTTAAGAACCACTACCTGCAAGAAATTAGCGTTCTTGAGAATAACTGATTCCAGGTTTGCAGCTAGCAATATCAGGATAAATTTAGAACATCTTGTGTTGTTAAAAAAGCAAGAATAGTTTCCAAACTATTTGAGGTAGGGCTTAAAAAAATGTAGAAAGAATTCAACTTACAGGAATTTACAAAATTGATGCAATTTGAATATCAAATGGAAAACAAATAGTCAATTTGAATAAATGGAATCTATTAAAAGCACTGAGACCATAATAATACAAATGTATGTGCAGGAGGGTCATAAATATAAAGCCACTAAAAGCAAGGTATATTTATTATATTTATAGAAAGTACTAAATATTCATTAACTCAAATTATTTATTCAAAATTTCCTAGTTTCTTTATTTCTCAAGAATTTGAATATCTATTATGTGCCAGAGACTGTTCTAGGCACTAGAGAGATGTTGTTAATGTCAGTAAAGTCCTTGACTTCAAGGAGTGTATATTCTAATTGGAGGAAGTTGGGGCGATGCATAATAACACATCAGTAAATGCTGAGAATAAAAGTAATACAGGGTAAAAGGATAGAGAGATAGGATGGAATGTGACCACAGTAGAGATGACTACTGAGGAAGTTTCTAAAATGTTAATATTTGAATGGAGATCTGAATAAAATGAGGAAATGAGATTAAGACTCTGTAGGGGCAGAGGAGCAGCAAGTGCGAAGTTCCTGAGGTATGAATGGTCAGCAGAAATGACAGCATGATGGAAGCAAGAAATTGAGGTCAGAGGGGCAGCCAGGAGCCACATCACTTAGGGCTTAAGCATAAAAGGGAGATGGTCTGCTGCTGTGTACATGTGGATTGAAGGGGGAAGCCCTGGAAATGGGGTACCAGCTAGGAGACCAGGTGAGAGTCTGAGGGTTCACAGTAAATCGGTGGAAAGTGATTAGATTTAAGACTTTTTTTGTTTTTGTTTTTTTTTTGTAAGGCTAAAAGAGAGTTTTTGATGGGAATAGGTTTGGGAGAAAGGATAAAATTAAGGATGAATCTTTACTATTTTCCTTGAACAACAAGGTCAAGAGGGGTGTCATTTATTGACATGTGGAGCCCAAAGAAGAAGTATATTTAGTGCGGGGAAGGAATAATTGGTAATTTATTCTGCACATATTAAGTTTGAAATGCATCTTAAATATTCTACTTTGAGGGGACCAGTTAAATATTCTATTGTCAAGCTCAGGGAACACGTTGATGCTGGTAACAGAAGTTAAGGAACCATCAGTACATAGATAGTATTTGATGCCAGGGTACCCGATAAGGAGCTAGAGAGAAATCAGGGAAGTGGTTTGAGGATGGAGTCCTGGGGTACTAATATTTAGAGGTCAAGAGGTGTCAGAGAAAACAAAACAAAACAAAACCGCATGAGATTGAGGAGCCAGTAATTCACAAAGAAAACCAGAAATAAGCTTTCTAGAAGTCAAGTCACAATTCTAAGGAGAGAGTCGTACACTTCATAAAGGCTTCTGAGGGTCTAGTAAGATGTGAATTGAGAATTGAACCCTGGATTTGGTCACATAAAAGTTTTCATGTAAAGAAGATCGAAGGAATGGGATCATAGCTGAAGGGCAATATGAGGAGTCAAGGGAGTGCTCTGGACAACATCTAAGTTAGCGGTCAGACAAGGGTGCTTGTAAGTATGATGTGTATGGTCTGCTAAATTTAAGTAAATATAGTCAATTCTCACTGTTTGCAGCAGTTATGCTCTATACATAGTTGCCACAAACACTGAAATAATGACTACTGAACCATTGCCTCTGGGGGAAATAGAGTTTGGGGAACCTCTGATCCCATTTCTTACAGAGAAATCTTAGCAAGTAGGTGAATTCATAAATATGAAATCCACAAGTAATAAGGATCATTTTGTTTATATCCAAATAAATGATTATGTCAGGATGGAGGTACTTCAACACCAGCCAAAGAGAAATAGACAGTCAAGTTTATCAAATGTTGAAGAATAATGGGAATCATGCCTACCCTTGTTAAAGTCATTGACACAAAGAATGGTTTTTCATCTTATACATTGTTAAATGTTTGAATATCTAAATTTCTTCAAAGTTATTCAGTGTCTGAAGACTCCATACACTGGAAAATATTTAGAACTGAGGTAGGATGGAACAGCACAGATTACCTAATCTAATTAGAGAAATTACCTACCAGCTATCAACTCATGCTATGGCTCCTCTAGTCTATCTGACTAAACTGGTGACTGCAGTGAGCTAGTCTGTCCAACAAGTTATATGTGCACAGGAACTAATATAAATGTTACTGAAAGAACTACAAATATTTGGAATCTCTTAGAAAAGGGGGAAATACTAAAATAGCATCATTTGATCAATAAATCATATATTAAATGCACTAAATGCCTCCATTAGAACCACAGTGTATAAGGACATAGGAAGACTCTCTAAAATTATAGTGTGTTTGAGTCAGAACTCACACGAACCAAGAATATTATTCCAAGACTCAACTATTTGAGGAGGAATGAGATCTGCCCTCAGTTCTTAGATCCTCTGCATCTGAATTAAGTAGAAGCAATGCAATCCTATTTGAATTTTTTTCTAAAAATTTATATAAAATGAGAGGTTGTGGTCCTAAAATAAAAGTTCAACAATACCACCCGTAAAGGTAAGTAAAATAAAACTTTTACCTGGTGAAGTACAAGCTATCAAAGTTAAAGGAACTTGGCAAACACCCTCTGTGCATTCTTGTTCTCATTAAATTCAGTATTTCATTAGAAGGCCATGTGCAGTGTCATGGTTGCATGCACAAATTGGAGCCGTCTTCCCAGGTTCAAATCCCACCTTGGCTGCATGTTGGCTGGGTGACCTCAGGGAATCTTTCCCCTCTGCCTTAGTTGATCAGCTATATGGGATGGGTGGAAGTGGTAACTATTTCACAGGGTTGTATGAGGATGATATGAGTGAGCAACATGCAGTGCTTAGTTAGAGCCTTGCACATGGGAAGCCCTATGTAGGTATTTATAGAAATCACCATTATTTTTGTTTTGGTGTAGTGATGATGGCATAATCACTAAACAAATGATCACCAGCTAAGTTACATATCTCTATTTTGTATTAAGTCAAGAGAGAGATTATTTCATTGCTACCACTCACTCCCAAATTTCCCATCAATTCAGAATTAAAAGACAATCAAAGGGAGAAGCATTGTCTGAGCCCCTTACTTCTATTTTTCTTTTGTAGATTTTAAGGCACCTACTACTTTCTTTTTTTTTTCTTTTTTTTAAAGACTTCATCTATCTATTCATGAAAGACACACACACACAGAGAGAGAGAGAGAGAGAGAGAGAGAGAGAGGCAGAGACACAGGCAGAGGGAGAAGCAGACACCATGCAGGGAGCCTGATGTGGGACTCGATCCTGGGACCCCAGGATCACGCCCTGGGCTGAAGGCAGGCGCCAAACTGCTGAGCCACCCAGGGATCCCTCACCTACTACTTTCTAATCCCGTATTCAATTGTTTCTCTTTCTTGGAAAGCAAATAAGTATAGTAGGACTGTAGTTTGTTATAGCAAAGTATATTATACAACGATCTGAGCTTATCTTTCTCATAATTATAACTAATGCAAAAAGTAAAGAAAAAGAGAAATAAACAATTAGAAATTATAAAAATCTCTCTTAAAGCATTATGCCATCATCAGTAAGAATGATTTTGGCAAGTAACAGAAGCCTCAACTAAAATTGGCATAAAAATTAAAAAGGAGGATTTATTTTTCGCAAGTCACAAGAAGCGTGATGTAGGGGAAATTTAGAGATGATTAATTTACTAAGAACATCATACGGGAGGCAAGTTCTTTCTATTTGGCTCCCAGTATCTCATCATCACTATGAACATTCAGAGGTGGGAAAATGAATTATTATCATTTTGTATGATGTATCTCTATTTTAACTTCTTTTGAGGAACCTCCATACTACTTTCCACAGTGTCTGCACCGATTAACATTCCCATCAAAAAAAAAAAAAAAATTCCCATCAGCTGTGCACAAGGATTCCTTTTTCTCCACATCCTTCCCAACT
The DNA here is from genome assembly GCF_003254725.2 of Canis lupus dingo. Taxonomy (NCBI): domain Eukaryota; kingdom Metazoa; phylum Chordata; class Mammalia; order Carnivora; family Canidae; genus Canis; species Canis lupus. Next base: position 49,537,841 of record NC_064258.1, on the reverse strand, counting down.
TATTTCTTACCTTTTGTGATGCAGCCATTCTGAAAGGTAGGAGGTAATAGCTCTTTGTGGGTTTGATTTGCATTTCCTGATGGCTAATGAGGTTAATTAAGCACCTTTCCATGTACCTGTTGGCCATTTGTAGGTCTTCTTTAGAAAATGTCTACTCAGGTCTTTGCCCATTTTTTTAATCGAATTATTTGCTTTTGTTTTTCTTTTGCTATTGAGTTGTAGGAATTTGTTATATATTTTGGATATCAACTCCTTATCAGGTGGTTTACAAATATTTTCTCTCATTCTATAGGTTGCCTTTTGATTTTGTTGATGATTTCTTTTTCTGTGCAGAAGCTTTTTATCTTGATGAAGTCCCACTTATTTATTTTAGCTTCTTTTGCTTATGTTTTCATGTCATATCCATAGAATTACTGTCAAGGCCAATGTTAAGGCACATTTTCCCTAGGTTTTCTTCTAGGGGTTAATGGTGTTTGGTCTTATGCTCACGTCCTTAATCCATTTAAAGTTAATTTTTGTATGTGCTGTAAGATAGAGAGCCAATTTCATTCCTTTGTATGTGAAAATCCATATTCCCAACACCATTTATTGAAAAGACTGGGTTTTCCCCATTAAGTAGCTTTGGCTCCCTTTTCAAATATTAGTTGGCTGTATGTGTGAATTCATTTCTGGGCTCTTGGTTCTGTTCCATTGTCCTATTTGCCTGTTTTTATGTCAGTAACATATTGTTTTGATTATTTTAGCTTTGTGATATAGTTTGAAATCAGGAAGTGTGAAGCTTCAGCTTTGTTCCTTTCTCAGGATTGCTTTGGCAATTTGGGGTCTTTTGAGGTACCATAGACGTTTAGGGCTCTTGCAAAAATTTTTGTAAAAATGTCATTGGAATCCTGAGAGTTATTACATTGAATCTATAGATGTCTTTGTGTATTATGGACATTTATCAATATTAATTCTTCCAATCCACAAGCACTGAATACTTTTCCATTTATTTATGTATTATTCAATTGTTTCATCAATTTTTTAGTTTTCAGGGTATGGATTTTTCACATCCTTTGTGAAAAGGATTTTTTTTTTTTTTTTGCTTTTGATGCAGTTGTATATAGGATTGTTTTCTTTGTTTTTCAGATACTTTGTTATTAGTGTATAACAATGCAACTTATTTTTGTCTGTTGAGTTTGTATTCTGTAACTTTACTGAATTTATTAAATAGTTCTAACAGTTTGTGTGTGTGTGTGTGTGTGTGTGTGCGCACACACAGTTTTTGGGATTTTCTATATATGAGATCATGTTATCCACAAACGGGGTAATTTTATTTCTTTCTTTAAGGTTTGGATGTATTTTTTTGGCACTGGCTAAAATTTCTTGTAATACGTTAAATAGGAGAAGTGAGAATAGTCATACTAATTTGATTTTTTGTTTGTTTCTTTTTGTTTGATTTTTTTGTTTAACTTAGGGGAAAACCTTCAACTTTCATCATTGTGTATGCTAGCTCTGGGCTTCTTATATACTGTCTGCATTATGTTGAGGAACATTTTTTTCTATGCCCACTTCATTTAGAGTTTTTATCATGAATGGATGTTCAATTTTGTCTGCTTTTGAGCAGACATCATCTATTGAGATGATACGATTTTTGTACTTCATTCGGTTAATGTGGTATATCACATATTTTGATTTACATATGTTTGAACCATCCTGGCACCCCAAGGATAAATCTCACTTGATCGTATCTGATCCTTTCAATGTGCTATAGAACTCAGCTTACTAGCATTTTCTTAAGAACATTTGCATATTTTACCAAGGTTATTGGCCTGTAATTTTCTTGTAATCTCTTTTTGGCTTTGATATCAGGAAAATGCCGGTCTCGTGAGTTTGGGAGTATGCCCTCCTCTTGAGTTTTTTGAAATGTTTGAGATGATTTAGCATTAATTCTCATTTAAATGTTTGGTAGAATTCACCAATAAAGTCATCTAGTTCTGGACTTCTCTTTGTTGGTAGGATTTGATTCCATCTCCTTACTTGTTGCTGGTCTGTTCAGATTTTCTATTTCTTCATGATTCAGTCTTGATAAGTTATATGTTTCTAACAATGTATCCATTAATTCAATTTAATTTAGTTTAATTTAATTGATTAATTTTTTTAGAGAAGGAAAGGGAAAGAGAGAGAGAGGGGTAGGGGGAGCAGAGGAGAGTGAGAGAGAGAATCTTAAGCAGACTCTCTGCTGAGTGCAGAGGCCAACAGGGCCTCAATGTCACAACCTTGAAATAATGACCTGAGCCAAAAATCAAGAGTCAGACACTTAAACAACTGAGCCACCCAGGCACCCCAATTTTAGGTTGTCTAATTTGTTAATGTGTAATTTTTCATATTAGTCTCATGATTCTATATATCTCTATGATATTAGTTGTATTTTCATCGTTTATTTATAATTTTGTTTGAGTTTTCTCTTTTTTCTAAGTTAGTATGTAAGTTTATCAATTTTGTTTTTCTTTTTTAAAGAAACAACTCTAGGGTAGGCATTAAGATGGCAGAGGAGTAGGGAGACCCTAGGTTGTCTCATCCATGGAATACAGCTAGATGGCTATCAAATAATTCTGAACATCCAAGATATCAATCAGAGACCTGAGAGAACAAATATTGCAAGTCTATGAGTAGGCAAGTGACCACCTTTTGGAAAGTAGGAGGTGCAGCGGTTTGAATCAGGGGTGGCATAGTCATAGATATGGAGGCAGGAAGGGAGCCTGCTTAAGGAGGATACCACAAAGTATGATAAGCAGTAGAACACAAAATCAGAATTTTTAGAGGTCTGCTGCAGTGGGGGATGTCCCTGGTTTAAAGGTGTTCAGGTGGCAAGGTGGAGCAGAATCCCAGGTGTGACACCCTGGTCTCAGGATCCCAGGGTCACAAGAAGAGTGGGTGGCACCTAGGTGCTGCATTGTTCCCAGGTATAGCAGGGAAGCCAGCTGATAACAGCGAGCCTAGGTGCCAGCTTTCTGCTCTGTATTGTCATAAACTGCAAACCATTGTACAGTCGTGGAACCACTTTCTTGGGAGGGGAGGGGTAGGCAAAAAGCAGGAGCATGGCAAGACCCTCCGCATGAGGAACAGAGCAATCTGTGCCATGGGAGTCACCAAAAGTTGGAGTTTTGAAACTCTGTTGCATGCCTGAGATAGAGGGGCTTGGACACAGGCAGAGAGAACACAGGTTCTGATGAAAACCAAGGAGACAAGAGTGATCAATTGCTCTTCAGAAGAGTGGGGGGCGTGAGATTTCAGCTTGGTGCTGGAGAGCAAGGCACCACCATGTTCATCCCACCCATTAGTGTAGAAAGCCTTCAGGGAGAAAAAAATCCATGCAACAGGTTCTTCCCCCAGAAGACCAGCATAGACAATTTGCTAGCACCAAGTTAACTAATCATAGAAAGCTGCAAAGCTCCAGCTCTAGGGGAAAATAGTGTCTAGCCTCCTTTGTACATATATTCTGTATTTTTTATTATTTTTTTTGGATTTATTTTAATTTTCTTATGTTTTCCAATTCTTTCCTATTCTTTTTATATTTTTACTTAAATAAATTTTAGTTATATATATATATATAAAGTATATCTTTGTTTCCTTTCATTATATTATATATATATATATACACATATATATAAATTAATATAATTTCTTTCTTTCTTTCTTTCTTTCTTTCTTTCTTTCTTTCTTTCCTTTTCTGGACAAAATGACAAGATAGAGAAATTTTACCCCAAAAGAAATAACAGGAAGTAGTACTCACAGCCAGAGATTTAATCAATACAAATATAAGTAAGATGTTTGAACTAGAATTTAAAACAACAATTATAAGAATACTAGCAGGACTGGGAAAAAGGCATAGAAGACACTAGAGAATTCCTTACTGTAGAAATAAAAGAACTAAAATCTAACCAGGCTAAAATTAAAAATGCTATAACTGAGATGCAGTCCCAAGTGGAAGCCATAAAAACGAGGATGGACAAAGCAGAAGAGTGAATCAGTGATATAGAAGATAAAATTATGGAAAAGAATGATGCTGAAAAGAAGAGAAAGAAGAAATTATTAGATCATAAAGGTAGACTTAGGGAACCCAGTGATTCCACTAGGCAAAATAATATCTGTATCATGGGAGTCCCAGAAGAAGAAAAGCAGGAAAAAGGGGCATAATATTTATTTGAACAAATTATACCTGAGAACATCCCTGAGGTGGAGAAAGAAAAAGGCATAATGTCCAATAAGCTGAGAACACCCCTCAAAATCAACAAAAATAGGTCAATGCCAAAATGTGTCATAGTGAACCTTGCAAAATACAAAGATAGAGAATTCAGAAAGCATCTTAGGAATAGAAGTCCTTAACCTACAAGGGTAGGCACATAAGGCTGGCAGCAGACCTGTCCACAGAGACCTGGCAGGCTAGGAAGGACTGGCATGTTATATTCAATGTGCTAAATGGGAAAAGTATGCAGCCAGGAATACTTTCTCCAGCAAGGCTGTCATTCAGAATAGAAGAGAGAAAGAGTTTCCAAGACAAAACTAAAGGAATTTGTGAACACTAAACAGCCTTGCAAGAAATATTAAAAGGGACCCTTTGAGTGGGAAGGGAGACCAAAAGTAACAAAGACTAGAAAGGAACAGAGATAATTTACAGGAACACCAACTCTACAGGTAACACGATGGCACTAAATTCATATCTTTTGATAATGACTCTGAATGTAAATGGACTAAATGCTCCAATCAAAAGACATAGGGTATCAGAATGGATAAAAAACAAGACCCACTGATATGCTGCTTACAAGAGACTCATTTTAGACCCAAAGACACCTCCAAATTGGAAGCGAGGGGCAGGGGGCAGCCTGGGTGGCTCAGCGGTTTAGCACTACCTTTGGCCCAGGACATGATCCTGGAGACCTGGGATCGAGTCCCATGTTGGGCTCCCTGGATGGAGCCTGCTTCTCCCTCTGCCTGTGTCTCTGCCTCTCTCTCTCTCTCTCTCTCTCTCCCTCTCTCTATCATGAATAAATAAAGTCTTTAAAAAAAAAAGAAAGTGAGGGGGGTAGAGAAGTACATATCATGCTAATAGACCTCAAAAGAAAGCTGGAGTAGTCACACTTATATCAGACAAACTAGACTTTAAATCAAATAATAAGAGATAAAGAAGGATATATTATATCATAATAAAGGGGTCTATCCAACAAGAAGATCTAACAATTGTAAAAATGTATGCCCCTAACTTGGGAGCACCCAAACATATAAGAATACAAATCAATTAAAAACAACATAAAGAAATTCATTGATAAAAATACAGTAATCGTAGGGGACTTTAATACCCCACTACAGCAATGGACACATCATCTAAGCAGAAGATCAATAAGGAAACAAGGGCTTTAAATGACACACTGGACCAGAAGGACTTAACATATATTCACAGGATTTCATCCTAACGCAGAAGAATGCACATTTATTTTTGAGTGCACATGGAACATATCCAGAATAGATTAATTACTGGATCACAAATCAGGACTCAACCAGTACAAAAAGACTGAGATTATACCAAGCATATTTTCATACCACAAAGCTATAAAAATTTGGAAGGACCACAAATACTTGGAGGTTAAAGAACATCCTACTAAAGAATGAACAGGCCAACCAAGAAATTAAAGAAGAATTTAAAAAATACATGGAAGCAAATGAAAATGAAAACACAACAGTTCAAAACCTTTGGGATGCAGCAAAGACAGTCCTAAGAGGGAATTATATAGTAATACAGGCTTTTCTCAAGAAGCAAGAAAATCTCAAATATATGACCTTACACTTAAATCTTACACTTAAAGGAGCTGGGAAAAAGAACAGTAAATTAAACCTAAATACAGTAGGAAAGGGGAAATAATAAACATTAGAGCAGAAATCACAATATAAAAATTAAAAAAAAAAAAAAACAACAGTAGAACAGATCAAATAAACTAGGAGCTTGTGGTTCTTTGAAAGAGTTAACAGCCCTTGGCCAGACTTATCAAAAAGCAAAGAGAAAGGACCCATATAAATAAAATTATGAATAAAAGAGGAGAGATCACAACCAACACCACAGAAATGCAAACAATTATAAGAGAATATTATGAGCAATTATATGGCAATGAATTAGGCAACCTGGAAGAAATGGATGAATTCCTAGAAACATATAAACTACTAAAACTGAAACATGAAGAAATAGAAATTCTGAACAGACTCATAACAAGAAAGGGAATTGGATCAGTAATAAAAAATCTCCCAACAAACAAGAGTCCAAGGCCAGATGGCTTCCCAGGGAAATTCTACCAAACATTTAAAGGAGAAGTAATACCTATTCTTCTAAAACTGTTCCAAAAAATAGACATAGAAGGAAAACTTCCAGACTCATTCTATCATATGATTTCCCTCAGATGTGTAATTTAAGAAACAAAACAGATGAACATAGGGGAAAGAAAAGAAAAATAAAATAAGATAAAAACAGAGAAAGAGGCAAACCATAAAAGACTCTTAAGTCTAGGGAACAAATTGAGGGTTGTTGAAGGGGAGGGCAGTGGGGGGATGGGGTCATTGGGTGATGGGCATTCCGAAGGCTATTTGATGAGTACTGGGTGTAATATGCAACTGGTAAACCACTAAACTCTACCCTGCACTTAATAATACACCATATGTTAACTAACTTGAATTTAAATTAAAAAAAAAAGAATTTCTTTTTTTCCCTATTTTCTATTTCATTTACTTCTTTAATCTTTATTATTTCCTTCCTCCTGCTATTTTTAGGTTTTGTTTGTTCTTCTAGTACCTTGAGGTATAAAGTTATTTATTTGAGATTTTTATTTTTTCTTGATGTAGGCTTTTATCACTATAAACTTTTCTCTCACAACTGCTTTTGCTATATCTTATACATTTACATATGTTGTGTTTTCATTTTTACTGACTGAAGATTTTTTTTTATTTCTCTTTTGATGTCTTCTTTGATCCATCTGTTGTTCAAGGATGTGTTGTTTAATTTTCATATATTTGTGATTTTACCAGCTTTCTTCTCACTCTTAATTTCTAGCTTTATACCATTGTGGCCAGAAAAGATACTTGATGTTATTTCTATCTTCTTGAATTTGTTAACTTTTATCTTGTAGGCTAACATATTGTCCTAGAAAATATTCTGTGTGTACTTAAGAAGAATGTATATTCTGCTATAGGTGGATGGAATGTTCTGTATGTTTCTTAGATCCATTTTGTGTGTAGTATTGTTAAAATCTATTTCTTCATTGATTCTCTGCATGATCTATCCATTGTTCAGAGTGGGGTATTAAAGCCTCCAACTATTATTCTATTGCTCTTTATTTCTTCTTTTAGTTCTAGTCACATTTACTTTATCCATTTAGGTGCTCTGGTGTTGGGTGCATAAATATTTACACTTGTTATATTTTATTTACGAAACGATCCTTTATCATTATGTAATGATCTTCTTTTTTGTCTTCTGGCCATTTTTATTTTAAGGTCTATTTTATCTGATGTATGTATAGCTACCCGTGATTTCTTTTGGTTACCCTTTGCTTGAAATATCTTTTTCCACCCCTTTATGCTTAGTCCATGTGTGTTCTTATAACTAAAGTGAGTTTGTTGTAAGCAGCATATCATTAAATTTGGGGGGGGAGTGTTTCTCCCTTTATCTATGCAGCCATTCTATGTCTTTTGATTGGAAAATTAATCCACTTACATTTAAAGTAATTATTGATATATATGGATTTATTATTGCCATTTTGTTCATTGTTTTCGGACTACTTTGTAGATTCTTTGTCTGGTGCAATTTGGTGGGACCAGAGACTATGTTTTGTGTTCAGATGTGCTTGATGCCCAGGCTTCCTTGCTGAGTGGAGCTGCAGGCTCTGCACCACAGTTGGACAGGGTCACTGGTTTGGTTTCCTGCTAGGTTGAGGCCATAGGCTGTATTCAGTAATCGGACAGGGCCATAGACTAGGCTCTGCTGCTGGGTGGTACTATAGGCTGGCTCCTAGGCTGCCTAGGTTCACTATTCTGGCTTTCTGGCTATGCAGGGCCAGAGCTATGCTCAACTATTGGGTAAGGCCACTGGCTTGGCTCCTTGTTTGAGCAGGGCTATAAAATGGGTTCTCTGGCTACTTCAGTTCTCTGGCCAGGCTTCCTGAAATCATAAGATGGGAGGCTATAATCAAAATTGGGAGAGGCTGAAAATTTGCTTCCCCATCTAAGCAGGGTGCTAGAACAGACTCCATGGCCTGTGTGGCCCATTGACTGAGGACCCAAATCAAGCAGAACTGCCAAATGAGCTTTCTGGACAGACAAGGCCAACTTCTCAGCTCTGCAGATAGGCAGGGCCTCTGGCTCAGATCTCTGCTTAGGCACCACTGTAAACAGGAACGTGGTCTGCCAGGATTTAAGCACTGGTCACTGGTTGCTATGAGCCTTGCCCTTTTGTTCATCTCTATCTGAATCCCAGTAGTTGAGTCCCTCAGGTCCTCCCAGTGTTTCCCATGAGGCCAGACCAAAGTGGACTTTCCCATAAATACCCTGCAATAGTGAGGAAGCTGGATGTTGATTGCGGGCTTTCTTTTCCCACAAGAGAAACAATAAGCCCAGGGGTCCCTCATGGTGCAGAAATGTGCTGACCTAGGAAACAGGCAATGCAGTCAGAATGTAGCTGGTCCTCTTCCCTAATGCAGTCCTTATCTGTCTCTATGGTCCAAGCAAGTGCTTCAGCCTCAGTCCCAGGCTCTGGGATTTTCACAGTGCTATCTTGTCTATGGATCATTATTACTAGTTGGTCTAAACTGAGGGGGGCCTGAATTTGGGAACAACCTATGTCACTATCCTGATGATTCACCTCCTGTCCACCACATTGTTCTTATTTATCTTTGATTTTTAATGAATATTTATTGAGAACTATTTGTGTTTAAAAATATAGAACAAAGAAAATAAAATATACTTATTAGCTCCAAGGAGACTTCTAGTTTAAGAAACTTTACAAAGTGGGGATCCCTGGGTGGCGCAGCGGTTTGGCACCTGCCTTTGGCCCAGGGCGCGATCCTGGAGACCCGGGATCGAATCCCACGTCGGGCTCCCAGTGCATGGAGTCTGCTTCTCCCTCTGCCTGTGTCTCTGCCTCTCTCTCTCTCTCTCTCTCTGTATGAATATCATAAATAAATAAAAATAAAAATAAATAAAAAGAAACTTTACAAAGTGTTAAAAAATTCCATAAAAAGATAAATGTTTATTTCTCTTGTAGTTGTTAAAGGTGATGAACTCAATAGCAATCAACAATTCTACAATACTTTAAAATATAAATTCACAGGTAATTCCTTGGAGGATTACTAGCATATTCTAGGTAGAAAAGAACCAAGACTTAGGGACACCTGAGGGGCTCAGTGGTTGAGCATCTGCCTCTGGCTAAGGTCATGTTCCCAGGGTAATGTGATCTAGTCCCGCATCAGGCTCCCTTCAGGCAGCCTGCTTCTCCCTCTGCCTATGTCTCTGCTTCTCTCTGTGTCTCTTATGAGTAAATAAATAAAATATTTCTTAAAAAAGAACCAAGACTTAGATTTGCCTAGTTTCTTTGATCATACAAGGTGAAGTAGAGTCTAGAACCCGTATCTTTAAATTCAGACCCTGTGCTAATTCTCTTGTAACAAGCTACCAGTGTCTTTCTACATAGCCTTTCATAGCAATTTTATAGTATTGGATTATTTTCTGAAAAGCATAATGTGGACATGGCAGAGAAAATGGGGTTAAGGGGGAAAAATAAATTACTGTTCTCTCTAGCTTATTCTTTTTTCTTTATCCTTTTCCCTTTATCCCCTCTTGGTTCTAGAGGATCTTCAGAGCTTTTGAAAAAGACTTAATTATTACCTATAAAGATGCTGTAGTCTGAAATTAAATTTTTTTCTAAGTTTTTACGTAATATAACTTTGGGGGCTTGCTTATTACATTCTGTTCTAGTCTCTGTACACACTTCCAGGTCTGGATGACCTGGTTAACTGTGCATGTCTCCAGTATCATATTGTTCTATTTTAACCTCAACGTTGACTAGGTGGGGTGCTATTGTTTACCTTGCAAACTAAGGTTCAAAAACCAAACATGAGAAGGAGGTGTATACCTTCTTGGGATCTAAGAACCTTGGCATATTAATAGCTAGTGAGAACAGAGAACCCCAATTTCCACATAAATAGCCTTATCAAACCACAAGACCTAGAACTTCCTGGTGTGTCTGATTTTTAGTGTGAGATTGTTTTGGTTCCATTTGATGTTTTAGTAGAAAATTATTTTATTGTTGATTCTTTTTATGAGCTAAACAGTGGAACATGAAAAAAATTGAGACTATTACTGAATTTGTATTCCACTTTTTAGGAAAACAAATATACTATAGTAGGAATAATTATTCCAAGGCATACAGTACACAATTCCTATCAGAGTGAAAAGTAACTATGCTAACTTTTATAGTCAGTTAATTATATTTTGAAATAGTAAAATATATTTTAGTTTTTATTTATTTATTTTTTTTATTTTAGTTTTTAAACTGGAAAAGTACACATACCAGTCTTTGAATTAAAGGATATTCTTTCTTTTCCTGAAACCCAATGATAACTTGCTTCTGATTTTTAATAGTTCATTGATTTCTTGTGTTTTTGAAGCATTTTCATGCTTATAAAATGACAGTAAGGAAAGTTATCTAAATGATCTGTGTGCTGTAATCTGTGTTTAGAAAATGACAAACTTAGGCCAGCATTCCAAAATTTGTTCTGTAGAACATTGAAACATATTCTACAAGAGACTTCCATCATCACATAAATTTTGGAAATGTGCTGTTATAAAGTTCAGGGGGAATATTTTGCTAGTAGGCTTCTCAGAGCCCTTTACTCTATAACTTCATATTTTGAATTTGCACAGAAAATGTAGTATATGGTATCTCCCAAATGCATTTGACCATGAAATGCTTTTTTAAAGAGCATTCCATTATATATGATACAGAATGAAATTTGGTTAACATTGATTTCTGTAAAATAAGACATAGAAATAGGTTTTATAATGGGCATTACCAGCATTATTCTTGTTAAAAATTAATATGGTTATTATTTATAATAAGAAGAAAACAGTTTGGCCAAAGAAAACTAAAAATCATCTTTAATAAAATGCTTCAGAAGATGGTTTCTTTCCCACAGAGATTTTACTATTTAGTTTTAAAATGACATAATATGATGCCATAAGTATTTTTATAGTCTTTATTACATTTTTTAAAATTATAATTCTTAGTCTAAATCAGAATTATCAATTTTTTGTCTTTTCAGAACAGTATTGTTATATTCATTGTTTAAAAATTAAATGTGCTAGTGATAGTTACCTTAGTTAAGTTAATTGTCAACAATTTTTGTTATGCTTACTCTGTATTCTATTTAATTATTTGGAACACCAGTAGACATGGGGAAAAATCAGAGTAATTATTGTATAATTATTTATTAAGTGCCTACTATGTGCTTAAGCAGAGTGTTAGGACATAGAGAGGTTATCAAGGTGAATAGGATAGCAAACCTTATGATCTTTGGTCATATGAATTTTTACCTGCTCAAATTAATGCACTATAACTTATATACATATCATTTTTTCAGAGTTCTTATAGATATGTTTTTGCCTATTTTTGCCTTATATTTTAAATAATTCTGTATCTATACAAAGGTAGAGAAAATAGTGAAAGGGATTCTGTGTAGTTGTATGCTCCACTAAATTTTGTAGGCTTATAGTTTAATTTGCTTTGAATTCTGTTGTTTTATTTCTTTTTATTTAAGGAAAATATATAGGGAATGTATAATTCTATCAGGTTGTATCTCTTTTCCTTAAGGTAGCAACCATGATGATCATCACCTAAATTCATTATTTCTTGAAGATTTTGCCAAATAGTGATATTCTAGTTCTGTAATTCCTTCTTTATTTACTGAAATACTATGTAAAGAGAAGCTTTCTCTCATTAACTATTTGGTTACCCTGAAATAACAATCAGAGCAGGACAGATTGCGTGTTTGGCTCTTTCCCTTTATAGTTTGCAAAATGTTTTAGATGAATTTTGAGCAACTTCAGAGAGGAACAGTGAAGTCTTATATGTGTTAGTTTGGTATCATAGGGAACTGACACTGGATTTTTAACATATTTAATATACTTTTGATTCATCGTCATTATTATACTTACTGATGTTCAGACTGTCTCATCTTCGGTCAGTAGAAACCTGTTGGGGGTTGCTGAGTCGTTTGGAAATTATCATAGTCATCTTTGATAGCTTCCTTGCCCTCTAGTACGACAAGAAGGTTGGGCTTATCGAGTGCATGTCCAGTCTCACACCTGAATTCAGTTGCTTCTCAGGGAATTCAAGCTTCTTCCAGTGGGAAACGGGATTTGGAGATCACAGCTCTGTTCCATGGATGCATGTGGCTGGCCATTTGTTTCTAGGCCTTTTTTGTGGATGGGACTAAGAGATTTTTTTTTTTTTTTCTAGAGGACGTTTATCGTAGTTCAGAGCAATAATACCAGGTTTCATTTATAATTAGACTCTTATAATCTGAGTGCTTGATTTTGTGTTTGTATCTCTTTTCTCTTTCAATGAAATTCTAAACTGCTGATGACATTAGCACAGTTCCTGATTTCCTTGATCCTATAGAAATATTAACATTACATACTCTGAGAATACCAACATCAACATTAGTGGTAACAAAATTATTACTGCAAAGAACGTAACTACATGTCTTTGTAGTTCTTTTTGCTCTATTAGGCATACCCTAATAGAGTACACATAAAATTTAAAATTTTAAAATTACTTTAAAATTACTAGGAATAATTGTATTTTATTACACTAAGTATTTTATTACAACTAAGTACAGGTTCATTTGTTTTACTCTGTATTTAAAAAATTATATGTATGTAATATGGTGCCAAATTCAAGCCAGAGAGGTCTGGCTTCTGTGCATGTCTCCTTCCTCATGATTCTTTCACAGATAACCATTTTTTACAGCTTTCTTACCTCTTATTTATTTAGTGGCTTAATTTTCTATCTTTAAAAAGCACATAAGCAAATACATATGTACAGCATAATTATATATGCATGTATTTGTATTATATTCTCTACCCTTCTGTGAAAACCAGTGGGACCATGTGTAGTAAAAGCTTCAAACTCAGCTGTATATAAATCACTGTGGGGGGAGGAGGTACTTGGTAAAATAGGTTTCAGAGTCCTATCCCAAGAGTTTCTATTTCAGTAGGTTTAGGACAGAACCCAATTATTTGCATTTCTAACAAGTTCCCAGGTGATAGTGATGCTGGTAGTGGCCACACTCTGAGAACCATTCTGTATGTAATACTCTGTACCACATTTTTACACTTCAAGTTCTAATCTGGAGATCACTCCAGCAACAGAAAGAGATCTTTACTTATTTTCAGTAGCTGCATAGTACTCCATTGGGAGGAGTTATCACAGTTTGTTCTACTAGTTCCCCAGTGCGCACATTTGAGTTGTTTCCAGTATGTGATACTACAAATAGTGCTGCAATGAATAGCTTTGTGGATACTTCCTTTAATAATTTTTCCATTTTTTCCAATCTGTCATTAGGATAGTGTCCTAGAAATGGGAATTCTGGGACACAGGGTCATTGCATGTGTAAATGTTTTAAATTCCTATTAGTTGGATATTTATAATATTCCATCTCTTATACACTTTTGAAAACAAAATCTGTTATTCCTCCATTTAATTTACCTTAAGGAGGAGCATTCAAAATTTTGAGATAATGAGATCCTACTCTGAATGACAAAGTAAGTGCTTTCCTATGCTTTCAGGGGAGAATACTGAAGATAGTAATTTGTAATATAAACTCTTTAAAAACAAGTTATTAATAGGTAACATTTAAAAGTATCTTTAAATTGTGTATTTTAAAATGCATTGATATAATAACTTATATAAATTATAATATGTAGTGTATTTTGTAATATGAAATAGTTACATATAATTTATAAGAAAAATAAGACAATATACTCGTTAATAGATTTTTAAATTTTTGAATCTCAGATATTGACCTCAAACAACTAAAATACTTGTTATTTAAGCCTCAGTTTCTTTTTTTCCAATATTTGATTTATTTATTCATGAGAGACACACAGAGATAGAGGCAGAGACACAGGCAGAGGGAGAGGCAGGCTCCATGCAGGGAGCCTGACGTGGGACTCCACCCCGGGTCTCAAGGATCAGGCCCTGGGCTGAAGGCAGCACTAAACCACTGAGCCATTCGGGCTGCCCTAAGCCTCACTTTCTTTATCTGTGAAATAGAGATTTAAAAAAATGTACCTACTTTCTAAAGCTTGTAATTTTGGAAGATAAAATTAGTTAATACATATAAAGAATTTAGCCCAGCAGTTCTCATTCTTACTAGAGTGATATGCCCTTTCTTAAATTAATATTTTATAATGCCCCATTTACTCTCTAAAAAATAGGGATCCCTGGGTGGCGCAGCGGTTTAGCGCCTGCCTTTGGCTCAGGGTGCGATCCTGGAGACCCAGGATCGAATCCCATGTCAGGCTCTCTGCATGGAGCCTGCTTCTCCCTCTGCCTATGTCTCTGCCTCTCTTTCTCTGTGTGACTATCATAAAAAAAAAAAAAAAAGAAATCAATCTAAAAAATAATTTATGCATATATAACCTATTATATACATAATTTTTAAAATGAATTAATTCCTTGACTCTAATTTAAAGAAGAAAACAAAAGGAAACAATTTATAATTAAGGAATATTCAATATGTACATGATTATGCATGACAAATATAAATGACATACGAAATAATCCTATACTGGCAGTTTACCACCTGTACTAGGGCAGATACAGTAGTATAAATACAGGTGTGCTGAATCTGGAACTTTAATACCAAGAGCAGTATTGACACCAGGGATATAATTTTCTAAAATAATAAATGACTTTTGTGAAGTTCTGATCAAAGTATAGTCTTTCCTTGATTTTCATGGCAGCTGAATTCCTGGAAAACTTGGTGCATATTAAAACCGTGCAATAAATATTTTGTGTTTTTATGTAAGGTTTTAGGTTGAGCCAGTTAGGCTGAGATAATTATGTAATGATGTCACCTCTCTGAGAATATCCAGTGGCATCCATCATTGGGCAGGATTGACCCAAGAGTTTTCGTATCACCAGTGTCCTTTGGGAAAACTGAAAATGGGCCAACAAATTTCCAAAATGCCTCCTAGTGGACAATACCAACCCTATGGATGACACTAGCTTTGCCCAAGACCTGGGACACGGTAGGTTCTTAGTAGAGGTTAGCCATATTATGATTATTATTTTTATTAAAGGTCCTGCAGATTATATTGGATCATTCCTTGTGCTGATGACTTGTTCAGCTTCACTGTTTATCAGTCACAGATTCATCAACAACCCATAAAAATAACTAATGTCCCTGTACTTGGTTCATTGGGTGGTTTTATAAAAGAGGTTCAGTTTATGTTTCTAAGCTTGAAGAGATTATATTACAATGCATATGTAGTAAATTAATAAAATATGTAATAAAATGAAGGAAGCATCTATGTTGGGGATAATATTCACTCTGATTTTAAAACCAGTATTGCAGGGGTGCCTGAGTGGCTCAGTTGGTTAAGCATCTAACTCTTGATCTTAGCTCAGATCTTGATCTCAGGGTGGTGAGTTCAGGTTCCACACTGGGCTCCACAGTGGGCATGGAGCCTACTTTAAAATTTAATTAATTAATTAAAAATAAAACCAATATTGCAGAATAGGTAACAGCTCAGACTAGAGAAGCACATGAGTGACTCAGTCGGTTTAGTGTCTAACTCTTGATTTCAGCTCTGGTCATGATCTCAGGGTTGAAAGATGAAGCCCTGAGTTAGGCTCCAGGTGGAGTCTGCTTATGATTCTCTCTCCCTCTCCCTCTGTCCCCACTCACAATCTCTAAAAAAACAAGAGTCCAGACTAGAGCCGACATTCAAAATACAATGTTAGTCATATATATAATTTTAGGTATTCTAGTGTTCACCTTAAGAAAGTAAAATGAAACATGTGAAATTAATTTTAATAGTATGTTTTATATAACCCAGTATATCCAAAATATTATCATTTCAGCCTGTAATCAATACAGAGTTTTCGATGAGATGTTACAGAGGCAAGAAAAGACATTATTATATTCCTTTTCCTTACTAAGTGAAGTCCTATGTCCATTCCTATGTCCATATCATGCCCGCAGGGCATCTCGGGCCAGAGCAGCCACATTGTAATGAATCAGTAATGGATCAGTAGCCCTCCATAGCTGTGGCTACCACACCAGCCGGTACAACCCTAGTCACATGCTTCCTGGGGTTGAATCCCAGATCTCTCACTTGCTAACTACATGATCTTAGGCTATTTCTCTAACCTCTCTGTGCTCCCATTTCATCATGTATAATATCCAGGTTATAGAAATTAAGTCTATGTCAAAAGGCTTTGTGGAAATGTAATGAGTTAGTTGATGTAAAGTACTTAGAATTGACACAAAGTATGTTCTCAGGAAGGGTTAATATTCTATAGATTTAGTTTTTTTAATATAATAGAAAAATGTCAAAAGCTGGGATGGAAACAAAAAAAAAACTTCATCAGTAGATATTATGACACATGTGGAATCTTTCTCCTCGTTGCCACCCTCTGCTCAGCATACACACACACACATACACACACACACACACGCGCACACACACACACACCCCTCACAAACAGAAACTGTTTCTCATACCATTTTTTTCAATTTGGCATTATTAGCACGTATTTTTGCCAGATTTGGTGGATAAACAAAAGCACAGAATGTACTAGTCTTTTAGCCACTCCTGATACTGAGTCTTAGAGCTTTGATTTGATTTTGATCCCTCACCATATATCATGTGTTAAGGGATGTGTAGATTTGAATCTGGAGGTTGCCTGCTGACTTCTAAGTAAACAGGGGTTTATGCAGGCAAGATGATTCACATAATTATCTCATTGTTGGGCGCCTTGCTGAATCATACATTGGAAGCATATGAATGATCTAGTGTTTGAATGTGGATGCACAATTATTGACATGTCACCATGTAATAGGAGTTCTGTTCTTATGTTTTTTGCCCACGACGAACTTTTTCATGTCAAAGTAAAAATTGCAGGAGATGGCCGTGGGCTGTGAAATGTTCCAGCAGAGATTTAAAATTTTTTTTTTCCTTTTATTCTCTACACAACAGGCATTCTTCTGTTTTCAACCTGATGGTGCCATTCTCAATATATTTTTTTAGTAATGGCGATAGACACTGTAAGTAAACCAGATAATAGACTCTTAAAGTTTCTGTGTGCAAATTGAAAGAGCACATCAGAGGGCCTGCCTGTACTGAGGTCTTGCAGCCCAACCAATATGGTATATAAATACAACACCAACAGAAGTTATAACAATAGTTTCTGTCAGCCTGTCTGAGATGTTTAGAGCATAGCGGTGGGGAATAGCACAGTAACCCAGAAATGTCCAGATTCTTGTGGCCCCTTTTATTGTGATAAATCTCTTGTGAACTTTGAGGAGTGGTATTGTTTGCATCTGGTATGTCTCTGTCTAGAATGTGGCTGTGTGCAACTCTTCCTTCTCACTGAACTATGTAGCACAAAAGCCAATTCAATTGTTTAAAAAAAAAAAAGAAAAAAAGAAGAAGAAGAAGAAGAAAAGAAGAAGAAAAGAAAAGAAACACTGTGCAGCAAGGGAGGGGAGATAACATATTTGAATAAGATGAATTAACTACTTGCTATACTTTCACCATATGAGATATAAGTAGCATGAGGTTGGATGTTTAAAAATCCAAGTAGTGTTCTCTTGTCGTATCCAGAGAATAACACTTACAGATGCTGGTTTATGGCAAGATATGTCAGATGACTTACTACAACCTGAGAAAATCGGGGCCATGCATTCTACATAAAATTGTGTTGTTCCTTTATAGAAAAAAAAACTAACAGGAAGTAATTCCCATCAATACTGGCAAAATCTGACATTCAATTAAGTATTTCTAAATGTGTAGTTGAAAGAAATTAGTGAGAGTGTAAGAGCATGGAAGAATGGAGACTTGGAAAGACAGCCTCAATCTTTTGTGAAAGAGCTTTCAAAGACTTTCTGTGATCTTGGAATTTGATATATTTCCCATGCTGGCAGGTAACCTCTATGCCTGCCTGCCTTTAGATCACATGCCATGTATATTCTCTTCTCTGAAACGTCCTTCGTTCCTCAAAGCCAAGTGGCCTCCTCCCATCCAAATATTGTCTATCTCATTCCTACAGGGCACTCCACTCCAGGTTCAGTTTGAGACCTGCCGGACCCACCAAGTCTTTCTAAACTCCCATAGCTCTCAATTATGCCTCCTTTATTTCTGACAGTGTTTGATAGACCAACTTGGTAAACATGTACTCTATGCTCAAGTCACACAGCTAGCAAGAGATAAAGCCAGAATTTGAATTCAGAATGAGTGCAAAGCTTATCTAGGGTTTGTCCTCACTGGAAATTGCCACAAATGTGTGATGGTAGTCAGTTATGTCAGAATTTCCAGGCTTCACTGGGCCAACCGCTCATCTGATCGATCTGATGGCACATTGGTTAGCCTTGTTTTATTGCATTACAATAGGAGGTTCCTAGCTGCCTCACTGGACATGCCTGAAGGCAAGGTTTGGGTCTTGCTTTTCATCTTTGTATACTCAACAGCAAGAAACTGTAGCCTTTCCCTAAGTGTTCAATAAAGATTTGGTGAAATATAAACTTCTTATGACATGACCACAGTTTTTTCTTCTTTTATCATAAAATTGGTATATATCTGTGTATATCATGTATGAGAGTTCTCCTTGCAAAAACAACACACATGTACTAAAAACAAATACAAAGCCCAAAGTCACACTGAAAAGACTTGGACACCGAGTATTTCCAAGTGTTAAAAGATAGCCCACTATTTTAAGCAATAGTCTACATAATAAATTCAAATTAGAATTGCAGTGATTTCTTAATGCTCATTAAAATGAAGTCTGAAATAATGGAAATCATGACTGTAAAAGTAACTTTGGGTCACTTTACCAATTTACTGCTACCTCCCTTGATTTATATTTGGTGTTCAATTTCACAAAGACTCATTAAGTTCCTACTGCACGCATTGTATAATTTGATTTAAATTCATGCCATGATTTTACTGTGTGACATTCTCAAAAGACTTTGATGCTTTAATGTGCTGGATGAATATTTTTTAAGGATAGCTCTTTATCAAGCTAGATGGTGTATCTATTTTAATTTTTGCCATATAGTTTTAATTTAAAATACTCAAGTACTGAGCAACAATACCTCTAAATCAATATTTTTAAGTAATTTCTTTTTTCTTTTCAAGCATAATGTTATTCATTGAGAGAAAATACTAATGACAACTAATAGTTCCATGGAAAGATATTTCTGACATTAGTATAAGAATCAACATATAAAACATGAATTAGACTTTCACACTAGTATTGCTATATACTTCCCATTAAGAATCTATTCCTGTATCAGAATGTTCTCCCAAGATTTTCCTATCTGATATCATTTTTTATACACTGCATTTCTTTTTTTATTAAGATTTTATTTATTTTAAAGAGATAGTAAGAGAGCACAATCACGGGGGAGAGGGAGAAGCAGACTCCCCACTAAACAGGGAGCCAATGCAGGGTTCAATCCTGGAATAATGACTTGAGCTGAAAGCAGACAGTTAACTGACTGAGCCACCCAGGTACCCTTATTCCTTGCATTTCTTAATGTGGTTATTCGATATGTTATAGTCCTATATTCTGTTTATGGCTTTGCATGATGCATTTTTTAATCATTTTTTCTTATCCACTGATCTGTAGCATTTATATATAGGTGTTCTAAAATTAAGAATTACTTTGTTTTCATTTAAAAACTGTTTTTTAGGGAACCCCTGGGCGGCTGAGCAGTTGAGTGCCTACCTTTGTCTCAGATCGTGATCCCAGGGTCCTGGGATTGAGTCCCATATCAGGCTCCCTGCAGGGAGCCTGCTTCTCCTTCTGCCTATGTCTCTGCCTCTCTCTGTGTGTCTCTCATGAATGAATGGATAAAATCTTTAAAAAAAATGCAACTGTATTTTTATTTACTTGGTGATTTTTATTGAAATATGTTTTGGAAAGCATGTGTACTTAAAACTATAGTTCTACAGTACTTTGGCTATTTTTTTTTTTAGCAAACATTCAAGAATTCTCACATCTGATAACAGTCTTTTGAATATTCTCAGTGGGAAGAAGTATTTGTCCTTTGAAAGCATATCTGAATTTTTTGAAATAGCCAAAAGTTATTCAATGTCAAATCTGTTCAATAATTTTGGTGATCACACTGGGCAATACTACTTCTGAGCAAAAACAAAGTTGAACCATAAAGATAAGTTTTCTTATGTGACTCAAACTAATTCTGAAAGAAATCTCTCCAGAGGAGTTCTAATGAGGGATACGTCATTGAAACGGGGTGAGATTTCCGGTGGGATCACCTTGCAGTGAGTTTGATAAAGCTCTAAGAGAGAGATATTAAAACAAAGCTTGATGCAGGCACATAGGGATGGCACTTAATCTACCCTAGGATAAAGGGGAGTCAGGAAAGACTTCTCTGATGAAGTAACTCTCGAATTCATGAAGATAAATAACAGATACATAGAGAAGCATGAAAAAAATCATTCTAGAAGTATGGAACATTATGTACAAAGGCAGAAAAGCAAAAGAATATGTAAAATCCAGTTCTTTAAGGCTAGAATATGAAGTTAGTAGGAGATAATATTGAGGAAAGAGGCAGAATCAAGGTGAAAATGAATTGTACATGCCACAGTAGGAAGTTTAGACCTTATTTTGGAGGTTAAAAATGTCATAATTCATTTAAGTAAGCACCTGACCTAGGTAGGGAAATAGAAAAAAAGGAGCAATTTCAAAGGTATCAAGAGGCAAAATCAATAGATCTGATAGATAAATGTGAGTGATAAGGTTAAGTAAAAGTAAAAAGTGCAAAGTAGCCTTTACCCTCTTAGTTTGGAATATAGATTAGATGGTGGATCTGTCACTGAGTTAGAAAATACAGGGTAGGAAAAAAATGAGACTAATAATGAATTAAGTTAGGGATGTGTTGTATCAGTGGTACCTATGGGCTGTACATGTGGAATTGTCACTAAGGCTTATCAGTATTTGGTCTGGAGATCAGGGAGCAATCTGACAGGGTATTTAAATTTGGAGTCAACAATGGTTAGTGAACAAAGCTGCATAGTGAACACAATCCATAACTTCAGGAATTTGTAAAATAAGATGAAGAAAGAAATGATGAAAAGCCTCTGGGAAGCCACAGATTTTTCAGGCTATTGTGGAGAGTTTCAGAGGACATACAGATAGAACAAAAGGGAAAAAAAAAGAAAATAATGAAAGGAGAACTAGATACCAGGAGTCATGGAAGCCAAGGGAAATGAGTGTTTTACAAAGGAGGAAGTAGTCCTTGGTGTCAAAAGCCTCATAGTAAGCACTCAATACATATTGGCTGGTTGGAGCTCCTAGATAAAATAAGAAGACTGAATAATATCCACTGCTGACATTTTCAGAGTATATTCTGTGGAGTGTTTGGGCAGAAGCCATAGTGCTATGACATTTAAGAGTGATGGGAGGGTTGGAATTGGAGACCACTCTTTCAGTAAATATAAATATAAAGGAAAAGAAAAGGAAAGTTGTCATTAGAAGTATTAGGATCAGAGATTTGTTTCTTGAATATATGTATTTAATACAATTTTCTGATTTTAAAACTACACTTGTTTATAATAGTACATAGGAAAATAAAAAAAGACACAGTGAATAAAATTACACTCATAGTTATATATCTTCTTGTATACAAATTTTATACATACAGTACATTTTAAAACAAAGTTGTGATAATATGTACACAATTTTTCATCTACTCTTTTTTACTATTTATATTTCATTTTATTGATTTTTCTCTATTCTTAAATATTCCTCAAAAATATGATATTTAATACTGCATAATACTCAAGAACACACTGGCAAAGTCATTGGGCAAAGCCCAAGGTAAATTATAAGAAACATGGGATTCATCATGTGAAAGCCGTCTAGCAGGGCCACCATGGGCCTGACTAGCTGGTCAGTGGGCTTGCTATCAGGTGAGAATGTTTTTCTGTATTTTTTGTTTGTGAACTCACTATAGCCCACGTCTATCTCCAGATGTGATCATAACAGAAAACTACCTTTGCAAAATGTACATATTTAACTAACACAAAACAGGGACATGGAGAGGAGACAAGAAATACCATCATCAGATGGTCAAGCCAAAGTACAGATATAACCTAAAAAAGACTCAGCCAGGCATGATATCCTTAATTTTAAAAGTTGTACAGTGATAGTGAGCATGTTGATAAAGTCAGCCCTCAATACTGTCTTTTAAATCTCTACAATCCAGACTGTGTACTAGGTCTAACTTGGAGCTATTTTCCTAGAAGCTCCATATGTTATCCCTCTTTGAACTCTTGATGCATTTCTTCTAGGTTGGATTTTCTCTGTATCTTGGAATCATTTCTTCATTTTCTAGATTTTTTTTCTCTTATTTTGGTAGAGTACAGTCTCCAGTAGCTAAAGCAGAAAGGAATGAATATAAAAGTAAAATTCTTATTTGCTTTAGATATCTGAAAATATCCTGATTACACTCTCAGTTGATTGTTTACTTAGCTGTGGTTAGAAATCTAACTTGGAAATAGTGTTCCTTCAGAATTTTGAACGTATTATTCCATTGTCTTTGAGTTTCCAATGTTACAGTTAAGAAGTCAGAAGTTGTTATGACATTGTATATGACCTGTTTTTAATCTCTCTGAAAACTTTTTAAAAATCTGGCATATCCACATTTTGAAGTTTTACAATGATGTGCTCTGGTGAGGGTCTCTATTCATCAAGTAGACTGAAGACTAAGTGGGCTCTGGAAACTTTACTAAATTCTTTTATTGATGATTACTGAAAAATAATTCTCCATGATTTCTCAGACTTTAGGCTTGTACATCTGAGAATTCTAAGCAAAGGACATTTTTGATTAATAAGCAGTCTTATAAACTAGAAGTGTATCTCCCTAGAAAGATTTAGAAGCATACTTCCTCAGAGATGTTCTAGATTAGAAAAGATTAAAACTTTATGCTTCTTCCTGAAAAACTTTGCTTAAATCCCAAGATAATAAATAATCTATTTCTTTCTGGGAGGAGAATGACAAGATATGTCAGTAGCTTATAAAAGCTAAGTTTTCTAAAATTGGGGATGCCTCTCCAATGGTGCACCACATGGTGGGATTTTACAAGTAAAATCCAGCCTTCATCATGTCACACTGTGGGGATTGGGGTATAAAGAACTGACACAAAATGCTATTCCTGCTGCTGTTTTTGCTTTAAATAACAAACTATTTGTATCTCTGATGCAAGGCTATTGTGTCTTCTATAAGCATATGTTTAAAAATCTGTGGCAGACAAACTTGTGAACTTCCAAGTAGAGAAAAATCTCTAACCCATTCACTGTTTCTGACTTAATAATGGTTACTTATTGGCCATTTTCTTTATTTTTTCTTTCTATTGATTATACCTCCTGGACTGGCTCTTCTCTAATGTTTCATTGCCTATTTTCCATCTCAGATCATCTCAAGTTTATTTTACAATGTTCTGTCAAGTTTTTCATTTCTGCTGCCATGTTTTTTTTTGTTTGTTTTTAAAGATTTTATTTATTTATTCATGAGAGACACAGACAGAGAGGCAGAGACACAGGCAGATGGAGAAGCAGGCTCCATGCAGGGAAGCCAACATGGGACTCAATCCCAGGACTCCAGGATCTGGCCCTGGACTGAAGGTGGCACTAAACCGCTGAGCCACCTGGGCTGCACTCTTTTCTGCTGCCATGTTTTTAATTTCCAAAAGCTTATCATTTTCTAAATGTGCTTTATTTGTAATAATATACTATTTTTTTTTCTTGGATGCAGTACCTTTTCTTATCTCTTTGAGAAAATCGGTGTATTTCAAACCTTTCTTCCTTCTGCGCACTGTTTATTTTTTTAATTATTTGTTTTGATCTACATCTTTTATATTAAAAGCTTCTTATAATTCTAGTCATCTGTGACTAGTTCAGATTTAAAAGTTGGAGACTAAATATTAAATGAAGATTCTACTCACTTAGGTAACATGATTTGACCTTGAACTTGACTTTAGGAAGCTGTTGTCTGCCTTTTATTGCTACATGATGTCAGGTGCTTCTTAGGCCTGTTGGATCCCCAGAAAATCCTCAATCATTGTTCTGTCTTGAGAGTAAAGTCAAGATTGCCAGTTTTTAGAGAATAGAGAAAGAGATGGGAGGGGAGAGAGCATCTCAGCATTCAGTAAATACGTATTTTTAAAATTCTCATTTGGTGAATAGTAACTCCACCAACTGTGTCACTGAGTCTAGAAATCCTGTGTTTTGCTCTCAAGAGAGTAAATCTCCATACTTGCCCTAGTGCAGAGTGTAGCACAAAATAGGAGTGTTTTACAGCTTTATCAGCTGTCAACTTGGGTTTTAGCATCCTAAATCCACTAAATTCATTACCACTCACCCTTTGCTTTCAGCCTTTAAAATTGTGTTACTATTCCTTTCTCTCTCACTCTTCCTGCTCTTGTGGGTTTATGAGTAAATATATATTTTTATGTTGTTATATGGGGTCTCAGGAAGGAAAAGTATTAAATGGATGCATGCAAATCCTTATCTTTTCCTGAAACCAGGTTTACTTCTTAATTTGGATTTTTTGCATTTACCTTTTTAATACATTTGAAATTACAAAATAGAGACCCAGCATTAGTTTGTGTGAGGGTTTTTTCCCCTCAAATATAGCTAGATTTTTCCAGACCATTTTAAGTGATTCTTTGTCCTTTGCTGGTGATGGCTTGGGATTATTAAAAACTGAGATCTGGTTCAAGACTACCTATTGTGTTTCATTCATGAATTCATTCAATTCTCGTACGTATCATTGGATTTTATCAAGGATACTTTCAGCAGAAAAGCTTAATATGTTGAATGACAAGTCTCAAGGAAAAGGTTGCTATTGTTTTAATTTGTTTTTCAAAAAAACATAAATAGTTAACTTTTTAAACATTGGAAAGGACAAAGAAAGAAAACTGATAATGATAAGAGAGAGTGTTTAAACTTTTAAAAATCTATTCATTCAAATATAAAACTGTTCATTCAAATTATGTAGTGTAGAAATAAAAATATATCTTTACAAAATTACAAAATTTTTATAAAAATTATAGGATATATTGATTCATTGAAAAATTAAAAAAATACAGGGACACTTAGGTGGCTCAGTGGTTAGTTGATCTGCCTTTGGCACAGGTCGTGATCCCATATCGGGCTCCCTGCGTGGAGCCTGCTTTTCCCTCTGCCTGTGTCTCTGCCTCTATCTGTGTGTCTCTCATGAATAAATAAATAAAAATCTTTTAAAAAATACATAATTTTTAACCATCCACTATATGCTCAATAAACTCTCTGGGATGGTGAAGTGAGTAGAAGAACACCAATTTTCTTTCCCACTATGTGTAAGTATCAGAGGGCTTTATATGTAACTAATGTCTTATATTCAGTATTGTCTACTGGTCCTATAATCAGTATTTTACATGCAATTTTACAATCCACTTATTATATTAATATCGTATGTAAGTATTATCATCCCAGTCTTTAAATATATAGGAACTGTGGCTCAGAAAATTTAAGTAACTTGTAGAAATTCACATAACCGTGGAATATTACTACTGAATGTCAAATTCATGTTCTTCTAGTCTCCCAAGTATAGGAAAAATATTTTAGAAAAAGAATTTGATGATTTATTAATGTAATACTACCTAATTCACATACACTATTTAAGAACATGGTTTTCTTTAGTCTCAGTGAAAGGTAGCATTTAGAATATTAGAAAGAGAAAATATTTACCATGCTTTATTAAGTCCTATTTAATAGATTATGGTTCAAATAAGAGCATTTGAGAATTGAGTACATAAAATCTGTAAGTGCATTACTAAGCCTATTTGAAACTTTTCTTTCTGGTTCCTAGACTTTTAAGTATTAGGGACAAGTCGAAAATGTTTTCTATATTTCCATGTTCTAATTAGACTGTGAGTCAGCTAATAAGAACCAACTGAAAACCCACAGTTTTGATGGCTTGCCCTAATGTTAACTTCAGAATCAATCAAGAATCTACTGTGCCTTAATTTGGTAGGTGACACATGATTTGATCTTATAAAGCCTAGTAAATAAGATAGCCAGTGAGTAAATATCAGACATGATTTTTAAAATGGCTTATAGATTTTCCACCAAAATCAGATCAGTCTGATCTTTATGTGATTAACTATATAATGTAGCGAGAGTTGGTAGTAGAGTCATGTTCATGCCTTTTAAAAATTTTATCTAGGAACAGTTGAAGAGAAATGATGTTGTTCAGTTTAAAAGAGAATCACAACTCCCATCTGATATTTAAGTCTTTTGGTTGTGTCTAACTCGAATGGTAAGAAAGCAAACATTACCATCATTAATTATTTTTATTTTTGTCCATTTATATGGCTTCTGGGTTAGAGTGGAATGTTTTTTTTTTATATCCAATTTACATCATGATATTATTTCCTTAAGCATAATAAGGGATGTTTTATAATTTAATAAATGAGAATTTATTATTCACTGTTATTGTCAGTGTATATTTATGCTGCTTTAAGTACATGCAAAATACTGTGAATTCAACAGTGATATAAGTCAGATATAAATTCTTCATTGAGGAACCTTGGCTCTTCATAGAGGACAAAGTTTACATGTAATCCCAGTAAGTGCCAGAAAGTCCCAAGTACAGATACAATTGTATGGGCATTCATAAAAAGGAAAAATCATTAAACTAGTTGGAAAAGTAAAAATATTATCTCTGAGCAAGTGGTATTTGATCAGACCTCAAAAGATAGTCAGGAGCATTGACATCATCTGAATAACTAATGAGGGTGACATAGTCTGTGTTTCCCATAATGACTCTAGAAACTCTGTGCTTCTCTCCTTCTTCCTGTGAAGAACCAATAAAAGAATGCAGTGGAAGGGAAACTTCTATTAACATAAAGACACCCTAAAAAATGAAAGTTCATAATATACTCTTCAGAGGACTGTGAAAGTGCCACCAGACTGTTCCCATTGCTTTATATTACAAAAGAAACTTCTATGACCATATCATTCACAGACATAGTAGGGTGAAGATTAAGTTAAATTATGAAGGGACCTCCAAGACACCAGATCTTAAATAATACAGAATGCATTCCTCTTTCACGTGGCAGTCAGCTGGTCTAGGCTGGTGGGGCGCCTCTTCTCCACGGGGTCATTTGGGGAAGCAAGCACCTCCATCTTGTTGCTCTGTGCATCTTCCAGCTGATGACAAAAGTGGAAAAGCCAATGTCTGGAGAAAGATGACTACTCACATTCCATTAACCTGAATTTAAATACATGGTCACACTACCCCCTAAAGAAGCTGGAACCTTATTTTCTGGTTAGATAGTTATGTCCCCAGGGAGAAGGGAGAAATGCATTTGGAGGAAGGGGAGAAACTAGCCATCTGCCATAGATTTTGGTTGCTTCATTTTGTTGTGTGTGTGTGGTTTTTTTTTTATAATTCCTCAGGATTTGTAGAAAATTTACTATTTAGATAGTTTTTACACTTTTATAGTTTAATATAATCTAAATCTTATGAACAATATGGAAGGCTGCATTCTAGAATTAACACAGTTAATTTTTAAGAGACTTCTAGAATAACTTGTACATGTGACTAAGGCAACTCCCAAAATTAAGCTGTGAGATTGAAGCTATTCAGACAGCAAAGTAAAAATGTGACTCAAGCCATTTATGTATTTTAAAAGGTAAGACCTGTGATTCTCATACTTACTTGACTGTTCCTTAACAACAGTGTTCAGTGTGCAAAATGGGCATTTCTGGAGACAATATAAAGATTATAAAAAACGTCAGGGCACCTAGGTGGCTCAGTAAATTAAACATCTGTCTTGGACTCAGCTCATAATCTCAGGGTCCTGGTATCAAGCCCCCCATCGGGCTCCCAGCTCAGCAGGAAGTCTGCTTCTCCCTCTCCCTCTGCTGCTCCCCCCACTCATGCTCTCTCTCTCTCTCTCTCTCAAATAAGTAAATAAAATCTTTTTAAAAGATCATAAAAACCCTATTCTAGATTATGATTTGCAGACCACCCAGATGAACTGGATATTCATTATGATCATTTAAATCACTTTTGTACAAATGACCAATGACAGAATCACAACTGAGAGTCTTGTTGATTCTTTAATTCAGATTGTATCCAATTTGGGGGATGGGGCAAAAAGCCATATAAAATCAGGACTGGGACGCCTGGGTGGCTCAGCGGTTTAGCGCCTGCTTTCGGCCCAGGGCATGAACCTGGGGTCCCAGGATCGAGTCCCACGTCAGGCTCCCTACATGGAGCCTGCTTCTCCCTCTGCCTGTGTCTCTGCCTCTCTCTCTCTCTCTCTCTCTGTGTGTGTGTGTTCTCTCATGAATAAAAATAAAATAAATAAATAAATAAATAAATAAATAAATAAATAAATAAATAAGTTTTTTTGAAAAATGGGATGCCTGGGTGGCTCAGCGGTTAAGCATCTGCCTTTGGTTCAGGGCATGATACCAGAGTCCTGGGATCAAGTCCCATATCGGGCTCCTTGCATGGAGCCTGCTTCTCCCTCTGCCTATGTCTCTGCCTCTCTCTGTATCTCTCATGAATAAATAAATAAAATCTTTAAAAAAAATAAAATCAGGACTGATTCATACTTTTAAAGTTCTATATTATTTTATGAAATCGACAAATATGCTATGTACAGGAATCTCCACTAAATATTAATGTTAATGAAGATTCTCTTTAATGTGTGAGTAAACATTTTAACAAGTGATTATTTAAAACATTATTCAAATGTTATTTAATAAGGGTATAATCTCTAAAGTTCAGTTCAGTTTAACAAATATTTATTGAATGTCTATCCTGGGTAAGATAGTGTGGGTTTCTAACTTAATATGCTGAATTATGATGGCTCTTGTCACATGGGCTTGATTTTTCCAAGGGTGGCTGATTAAAAGGAAGTGAATGCTCAGTTCTGTTTACTGAGAAGACATATATAAAATAAAGTAAAATGATTACAGTCTACTGTACTATATATCAACAAAGCAGTTAAGGGACAAATGAACGTTATTATAAATAAACTTTACACTGAAAATTATTGTTCCAATGGTCTGACCTCCCTGGGCACCAGAGTCAGTTCTATAACTTAAGGGAGTATGTAGGATGAATGGGATATGGCCAGACTGTATTTTATTTATATATCAATCTCCCTAACTTACATAAAAGCCTCAAAGGCAGAAGGAATCTAAAATTAAATGGGAAAGGAAAAAGAATATGAGTCCAAGAAAAAAATTTTCTGCATATATTTTACTTATCAGACACAAAATTAGTTGTCAGATTTCCCCTACTTCCTCTTCCAATTTGCTTTAATTATAGCCTGAGGCAGGAAACCCAATAGCAATAGCAATGGGCTGAGAATTGATTGGACGGATAGGTGGTAGGAGACGGGACTAGGAGAATAGAAGAGATAAATGGTGGGCAAGAAGCACACCAACTGACCTTGGCAAAAAAAGATGTTGAACTTAAAAATTACTCTCAGAGGAAGAGCACACCAGAATAGGATTATGAACCTCATAGTGGAAGGACAGTCTCACCCACTTCAACACAGCTAGGGGCATCTTTCTATTCACTTAATTCAGGTTATTTTGGTTTTATGGTTTTATTTCCTTTGACAGTCTCTTAAGTGCAGGAATGTGTGATGTCTTCATTTTTTTCTAAGAGTCCAAACAAAAAAAGATAAAATAAAAACATAAAACGATTCATAATGGGTGAAGCAGCCATTGCCTTGAAAATCCACTAACCCCCCACACCGTTTTTATGAATCAGGTAAACTCTAGTACAGTTATTATATTTACACAGCTATCAATTGTGTTTCTTGTAAAAAAAAAAAAAAAAGCTTTCCATTTGATATTTGCATAGCGTTTGCATTTGTAATGTTGATATGTCAGTTAATACCAATTAATAGAAAATTGGATAGCAAACCAAGAAAAGGGCCAAAAATAATGAATGAGTCTCTGCCTCAGTGTGACAAGAACTTGGATTTTGAGATGGGAGTAGGATGGGAGCTTGGGGATGAAGTGAATAGATAAGTGTAGTGATAAATTGACTCAAAAATAAAATAGAACACATAGAGCATCTTAAGAACCACCAACCACCAAATTACTTTCAAACCATTTGCAGACTATTGTATAGACATTAATTTATTTCCAGGAGATAATTTTTGTATATTAGAATTAAAAAGTCAGCCAAGACCCGTTGTTGCTTTATCCATTATTTATGGAGACGGAAATGAAGGAGGAGAGTGGACACAAATTAGAATCGCCTAACTGTTCTGAGAGTACCCTAAAGTGTTGTGATTTTATATGGCCTGAAAATACCGAGGATGATTGGGAGCTGCATTTCTGTCCTTGGACCTCTGGAATTAAAATCATTATAGAAGCAAATTTCTTCCAGTTACACTTATTACTATGGAGGGAAGGTTGAACTTTATTTTTCTTTGACTTCTAAAGATGGTTAAAGAGATAAGTATTGATAGATATAAAAGATATAAATGTATAATTAAGTCTAATTCCCTAATCTGTTCATGTTAACATGACCTTAAAATGCAGGTATTTTATGGAATCTTCTTTATAGTAATTTAGGCGTATCTTTGAAACCCTTGGAAAGGTTACATATCTTTATAACCCCAGCTGTTGCTTATCACTATTGACGAGTGTCATTTTTCTGTTTTTATCAGAAAAGGGTGACTGAATTCACTAAGCCTCAAGAGAAGTTGCTAATTCATGCATCCTTTTATGGTTTCCTTTTTAGCTTTTCATAAAACTTGAGCACTCTGAGGTCCTTGGGTCAAAATCAATGCTGTTACCAGATGGCCATTTCCTTTTGTGGGCATCACGTGTAGTTATTTAGACATTTTAACCAGATCTGCACTAGTTTGTAAATGGCAGAAAAAAAGACTGATACTCTGAGTATCTTATGGGGCAGAGGAGTAAGGAAGGGGGAGGCGCTAGAATTGAGATCAGAGCAATCATATCAGACTGTTTCAGCCACTGAGAGTCTCTGGAAATAATTACGTTGTTGAGTATTTTCTTCCCACTCTTTGTTTTTTTAGACTCTTTTGGATTGTACTTGAATAATAATTCAAGACTCCTTACCATGAAAATCTGGCATTATGCATTTTTAAAAATGTAAAATCTATTAAATACTAATATGCTGTGACTCAGATCTTTGAAAGAAAAAGTTCTTTGTTTGCAGCTTGGAACCTGCCATTCTATTTTATTATTGCAGAAGTTCCCAGCAGGCATATTCACCCAGATTTAATTATTAAGCCATAAACGTATCTTTGAAAATTTCCTTTTATACTGAATGCCTAGGAGTAATTTAGAATTGCTTTTTCAATCATCTTAGGTGGCAAATCAGAATTCAACACAAAGTATGTTTTCAAATGTTTTTGGAAAGTGAAAATCATTGAATTGATAAGAGCATCAGGATGCCATAGCACATAAAATAGATAGAAGAGGAGACTGGGTAAATATATCTAGGTCTCAGGGAACATCTGTACATCTACCGGAATAGAAGCTCAGTGAGGGCAGGGTCTTCATCTGTTTTACTCATTACTTCTCAGAACATAGAAGAGTGCTGGGCACTTACTTGGGGGATAAATAAAAATTCATTCTAGAAATATACATTGTGAATGAACCAGTGAAAGTATCATTTACACCCCACATCATCACCACTTGCACACTTATTGGACAAAGGGAGATGTTGAAGGTTTTTACCTGACATTAAACATATACATGCAAACAGATATATTGAAGACTTCCTGTTTGGATGATATTGACTGGAGGAGACCAGTTTTTAAAGTGATTCATCTTTTATACGAAGCCATAACTACTTAAATATGACCCTAAAGTATCTCAAGATTTTCTAGATCACTGAAAACAAAGTCTCTATTGGTTTTCTCCAAAAACAGGAGAAATAATTCTTCACATTCATAGTCGAAATGGATGATAGAATAACCCAAAGCTCTTTGAAAAATATCCTGTGCATAGTTTCTACAGGGATTTTAAGGAAATGGCCTAATAAAAGTGAAGCTTTCTGTATACAAATACCGAATCATTATGTTCTCACCTGATTCTAATACAATGTTATTTGTCAATTATACCACGATGAAAGAGTGAAGTTTTTCAAATGTCATGACATTTACAAACTTATTTGGAAACAGGCGATATTTGTTGAATATTAAAAAGTTCCCCACTCTCAGTCTTCTTTATAATAAAATCACTTACATTAATAAAAATGCAATTAACAGGTATGGGTAGCGTATGCTAATATGCCCACTTATACAATCTACATGAATACAGAAAAAGGAGAGTATATGAAAAAAATATATTGCTTAAGAATATAAATGAATATGGACTTACCTTACTGGTTTTCACCACTGTGGTTTCACCTGTAGAGTGAATAGTTTCACTAACTGCCAAACTTTTCATTATGAGAGACTGATCTTTAATTCCAAGATCATATTCAAATATATTCTTAATAAACTTCATTAATCACTGCCCCCTTTTATTATTAAACTTGTAGAAGAGTTACAAGAACATAATTTGGTACTTGAGACATTCAGTACAAATACATTTTAGTAGGAGTTACTTATATAACCTAAAGCCCATAAAACTGTTGGAGGGGACTCTTCTCTCCCTAATAATTTAGATGTCAAAAAAGTAACTAGAAACTAATTTTCCTAAGTCACAATTGGGAAAAGATTCAAAAAATATGTAGCTTACTACAATCCTGACATCAATACTGGACTAAATCATCATTTATTTATTATTCTGTCTTATAAACATATCAAAGTAGAAAACCTCTAGGCTCATGTACAATAAAATATTTTAGCATTAAAACTAAATAATAAAATGTCAAAGATAAAAGACTGATAACCCACTCAAACATCTCTCTATGGCTTAGGGAAAAATCTATCTAAACAAGTAGATTTTGCAGAGCACTAGCCCAGTCTCATTCTCCAAACCTACACATTCTAAGACACTTAGACTTGCTTTGTCTTTCCTTCGCATTCCTAGGTTGAATCAGTATCTGCAAAGTTTATCCTATGGAATCTCGTTAAATATAAAAATCTCTGACAATGCATTTCATAATTGCCAATCTGAATTATAAAATAAACTCAGAGTTGGTGGTTTTGTCCTTTAAAGGCTGCTGGAAGTCCCAGTTTATATTTAATGATACACGTGTTCTTGAATCCAGTGTTCTATTTTAATGTCCATATTTTTTTCGCAAGATATGTCCTAAAAATGAATTTCTATTCCAATATAACTTCTCAAAATGAGTAGAGGAGGTCAGACAATCAACCTGTTCTTTCACACTTAATCACCAGTGATAAGACAACATAGAACTGGGTTATTTTTATCAACAGCTTCATTATAGTTTGCCTTTGGATACAAGTCCCACGAGGATACAAAATGTGGCAAATTAATATATACTAGCTTGACTGATTTCACTGAATGAATTAGCCAAATGTTCAAAAGAATTTACTGGCCCACCTGGTAAAAATTATTCTATAAGTAAAATGTACTCTAAGTCTTTGTTTTCGGAACCATATAGCTTCATGTGGCTGTATTCACTCAAATACAGTTAACAACACAATAATACCAACTCCAACTATGCTATTCTTAAATAGCAAATGAATTAAAATTTAAATTGAAATAAATTGAGTCTTCGTGATGTCACTGCCAGGGCCTACTTTTTTTTTTTTTTTTTTTAATCAACATCCAGTTCATCAAATTATACATATCAATGACCCCTGTCAGAATGCCAGGAAATAGAGGAGGCTCACCAGAACCCTTGGAGAAAAGACAAGGCCATCTATTTTCTTGTCCTGCAGCTGTCATGGTGGCCACTAAAAAAGGAAAAGATTATAAGTGTGTAGCTAGTAACGCAGAATCATTTTCTGAGGAGATAAGAGTCTTGGGCAATGACCTGATGGGGTCACAAATTTAGAATCTCTGAAATATGATGTGATTTCTTAGATAGGGTAGAGCAGAAGATAAACCCAGGTCTTCCATCAGGAAGACCATTCTCCAAACATGAACCAAAAGTTCCTTCCTTGGAATAGCATGGCATCCTTACAAGCAATTTCAGAGCAAATCACAAAGCCTAGTATGGATCCATTGTTCCAGTTATAATGTGAGTTGGCCTTCGCCTTTAGCCAATTTAAACGGTGCCATTAAGTAGAGAAAGGGTTTTAGAGAAAAACAAGGAAATTTCATTTAGGAAAAGGCTTGCTTCTACCTCTAGCAACATACAGTTGGGTTATTTTGAAGCTGCAAATTAAGTAGTAAGAAAAGTCATATCTTTGGCTAAAAGCATGCAAATTTACTACCTACACTGACATCCATTCCGTCTGCCATGCTCCTAAGAAACACAGTCCATAGTAACTGACAGGGAATGTATAACAAAGGCGCTATGGTCAGGTTTGCTAAAAGGTCCTTCCAGATTAGAAAACTAATTGTAACTAATTGGAGGGGGAGGGTAGCATAAAAAGCTAACACCTGATGGAAAAGTGCGTCATGATGTATTTCTTCTTTGAAAAAAGTTGTACTAAGCATTCATTAATTTTAACATTGTCCTGTCCTTCGTCCATCATAAAGACAACTTAAACATTGTCTGGGAAACAGAATCTTGAGGTACCCAAATTGCACACAGTCATAAAACACAAAACTGTGTTTTAATTTAATATTACCATTTAGACATCCTTTAGTGGAATAAAGAGGTGATTTAGCTTAGTAATATACCCTGGCTTAAATGCAAATAAAAAGATGCAATGAAGGACACAGAAATGGTACTCAAACGCGGGATGTTGTATTACATAAATTTTTCAGGCACACAAGATTGGTGTAACCAGCGGAGTTGCCAACTTGTATCTGGGGAGTACTACTCTATGTATTGTGCAATAAACATTATACAGCACAATAAATGAGGCAAAATAGCTGGGAAAATATGTGAGGGGAAAGAGTAGAGAAAGGATTATAAAATATCTTTATGAACATTAACATAAATGATGAGTTACAATTTTCCAGCTTTATTCTTTTGACAAATGGTCTATATAGTAATGTTTTCCTTATATACTATCATTTAGAAACATACTGCACAAACCATCTGCCTATAAAAATCTATAGTTTCCTTTGTCAGGTTTGTTGCAGTTATTCAGTTTGTGTCAAGTATGCTAGTTAGGTGGTAAATTTATAGCATATATGTTAACTGGATTTTCTAAACACCCTCCCTCGGAAAACCAAAGTGAAATATAATAGCAATGTGAACATGGAACACACGTTCTGTTCTGTTGAGGCAGGGAGCAGAGCGTCCCTTGTGTTCTGAGCCACCTTCCCCTTGCACTAATCGTCCCTGTTAGAAACCCCCTTATAATTATTACATCATTTATTTTATTCTCCTTGTGCTTGGACTTCTGTTTCTCCATCGTCTATAACCTTGCTGAAAGCACAAAATTTGCATCCCTACTTTTTCTGGGACTGATTTTTTGGAATGTTCTGCTTTGGGTAATTTATTCATTATATCTGTGACTTATGACAGTGTGTCTATTGACCCATATTTTTTTCCCTTTTGTTCTATTTGATTTTTTTCTTGACATTGGCAAACTCAGTTGGTTTTATTCTCCCAAGCATGCATCCTGACCTCCCCACCTTAATTATGAAGAGGGAGGGGTTAATAGCTATTAGTAGATATATAATTCCCTTCTAGAATCCGAACTAGCTTTTAAAATTTGTTTCCCTCCCTTAATTTATAAATATTTTAATCAATAATGTATCTATTATTTCCCAAGTGAGCCCTACCGAGTATGCTTGATGGCCTCACACAAGCCATTCCAGGAGAACGGCCTCTCTCAAGCAGCTGACACCAGTGAGCCCTGCTAGTTTTCTACCTCTCTGGAGTCCCTACATTTTTAGGTTAGCAAACAACGGCACGCTCCTCCATCACCGAACCAATGAAATTGATGTGTTGTGCAAGTTTCCTCACTCCGTTTTGCTGAACTTGCATTGTATTGCCCACTGCATATTCAGTCCGAAGCTCGCCTGGAACAAAAAGCCAGCCATCAGAGAAAAAAACACTGTCTGTCCTCAACGTTGTAATTCCACTTGATCAGCATCAGCTCTGCATCAATAATTAGACAGGGGTCCAATAATTATGTTGGCAATGAAACCACACAGTCAAAACTTTAGTTATTTCTGTGAAGTGATTTCCAAGGGCTGAAACCAAGGTTTGACATGGTTGCTTCCCCCTCCCCCCTTTTACTGGTAAGATGGCAGATGATTGAACACCTGTGCCCTTTGTATTGTTTGGAATATCCCCTTCCAGTTGTTGCTTCGCATACCAACTAAAGTACTATACTTGCTTTCATATATGACATACTTGCTTTTAAAAATCTAATTAAAACTTTCTTTTTGGTCCTTAGGTAGAAAGATGGCTCTGTTGAGATGAGCTCTTAATTAATGCACTGAGAGCTTACGAGTCCCACCTCTCAACAGGAATGATTGACGTCCAAGGATACATAAATTACACTAATTGAGCTCTGCCTCTATACAGGCTTTCCACAGCCAACTCATCAGAGAAGCTAGGTGAGTAGACCAGCATAAAAAGTTATTTCAATATGTTCTATGCTTTCCCAAAGGGTTGAAGAGAAACTTTCCAGACTGTTGCACATTTATTATCACAGAAGGCAGTTCTTTTCTTCAGTTTTAAGATGTAGGTTTTGTGTTGTAGTGGATTTTTTTTAATTATGAAAATTAGCATTTTTAACATAGCCATTTAAATTTAAATAACCATGTTCTCTTTGCAATTTTCAAGCAGCAAAACTTGCAAGCCAATTACAGTATGCAAAAATCACTTGGCATCATTTGTTGATATTAAATTGTGTTGCATAGCAACCAATGCATATGCTATGGAGGGATTGTTTGAAATCAAACCCAATCTTAGTCCTTGAGTTTGGTTTTCAGAAATGTACCTAATTGTAAGCACACCTAATCCCCAGCCTCACCAAAGACCATATTGAAATGTTTCTTTTATGTTTATTTTATCCTGAGGTTTCCAGTTCATCCATCTCATTTATGCTATTATAGGTATTCTGAGGCTCTGACTTTCATAAAATCTAATAAACCACTTGGTATAACCTAGATGGCTTATTAGTCTAAAATAAAATTCAGAGACAGAACTCTCTGATAAAAATGAAGACAATTATGCCATATTAATTGTCTCCATTTATATCTTAAATTTTTATTCACAAATTTTTAAGACTGTCTCAACAATTATGAAAAGCCCACCATTTAAATAATTTTCAAGAGCAATATGGATAATATAGGAAATTTAGGATACTGAATTACTTAAAATTTGTAAGTAAAATATATGTATTGTTCAGACAAAATATAAATAGGGAGGGCCTGAGTTCTACTGTGTAAAGTTTTAAATGGCGAAAGTGAAAACATGAAGACCACAAAAAACTAGATTAAGAAATTATTAAGCATGAAGTAGATACTTCAAAATGAGTAGAAGTGGAAAAGCAAACAGTAAGAACAAAGGGGAGAGAAAATCCAAACAATAGAAACACCGAAGTCAGTTTTAGAAATAATAAATAAAGTACCAAACCTAAACATACCCCCAAAATCGGTAATGGCAGAAAGTAGAGAAAATAAGTGATAAAAGGAAACAAGACTGGTTTCAAAAAATATTTAGGGAGACTATCATGTCCGGTACCAAAAATCAAAAAGAATTCTTTTAAGACTTTGGGTTCCTGAGACATTCAGGAGAACATGTTGCTCCCATACTTTCTCTCTTTCCACTCCAGTGCACTTTGCTGTGCCTACTGTTTCAAATTGTGAAAAATGTGGAGCCCCACTTAAAAAGAAAATCATAAGATGGCTACATTTCTATCAAATAGCTATATTATTACCTGGGAGAAAACCTGAAGTGGAGAAAAATAGAGAGAGATCAGAAAATCCTGAGCTTATAATCTCATAAAAAATATATATATAAAATGCTTTTAACATCAAGACTATCTCGCTAGGACTGAAATGAAATAAAAATGGAACAGCTTCTTGACCATAAGATCCTTTTATTATTTGGTGGCTAGCAGGACCCAAATATGAGACATCAAGACCATTGAAATACAAGTAACATGACATTTTCTCCTTAAAAAATTATTTAGGTGTAATGAGCGTGAAGTATCTCCCTCCAAAAATCTACACATTTAATTCGATTTTCTGTAATTATGTGTTTATGTCACGTTCTTTCATTATATGCTATGTGCTAAGCAAGGTGCGGTCCGTGAGGTGGTTTTCTATGAAGCTGGGCTTGAAATGACCTAAATCTATTCATATCTCTTGAAAATTATGTATTCAATAATCATGAAAAGGCAGTATCACTGTGCACTTCATTAGTCTCATATCTGTAGAAATATTTATTAGTAGAAAAAGTAACCATATGTTCATCTGTTGGCAGATAGTTCAAAAACTTCAATTCACATATTTTTAATGTGAGTTAAATGAGTTAACAAAAACCTCAACATACTTGAATAATACTATATGAGCAATACCTTTGGATTTCAATTGGTAGAATGTGCCTGAATTAGTAACAACGTCTTTCTTCATGTATGTTGGGTGATCAGACTGCTGATGCCCGACAGAAAACCATAAGTCATTACGAAATGAGCACAGTCAGCACTGCGATGAGCCAGGGCCACCCTGCCTCGAATGGAACCATTAATATAATAGCCTATCACTCAAGCTAATAAAATCAGCTCTTACTCTATTCTGTTTCCGAACACGGACTATCAGGTCCAAGTTTCCAGTTGCTATATTGCATCAGAATCATACTATTATTATGGGACACATCAACAGACATACCAAGAGACGTGCTGATTACCCTCTACTACTGTACTATATACAGTAAAATAAAACCTCAGTAAACTCTTCTTTTGTCTTCCAAACAGAACACTTACCCTGTGCTTATTGCTTTGGTCAGTTGATAGGCTTCGTAGACTCTTTCCTCCTTTAGAATTCATGTAATTCTTTAGATGTGGGACTATTCAGTTAGCTGGACAGCTCATTATACTACCACTGTTTGGTCTCTGGGTGAACTGCTTGCTCGTAACTATAATAACCGTTTTGAAGATGTTGTGAATTTATTTAAAATAAAATGTGTTACTTTTTAAAAAAGAATAATAAAAAAGTCAACAAATCTGCTATAATATCCTGGAATATCAGTGCCGACATAGTTTTTGTTATAATTTTAAATAACAGAAATGATAGAGAAAAATGCAGACATTTATAAAAGTCTCTGCCCTCTAAAATATTTACTAATTTCTTAATATTTATTCTAGAAATGCATCTTTAATTATCTACATATCACTTATGCATCCACTCAACTAGCTTTTTTATTCATGGATTTTTATGTACCAAGCACTAGTTTTAGTTTTAGTCTGACGGTAAGCAAAACAGATTAAAAAAAAGAAAAAATCCTGGCCCTTGTAGGTCATGCATTCTTGTATGGAAAAACAGACTATAAACACAATAAATAAGTGTGTGTGTGAAAGAAAAACAGATACAGAGAAATAGTGATAAATACTATTGAAAAAAATAAAGTAGAAGCATGCTTGGAAATGCCTTTGTAAATAAGGAAGGGTTTTTTTGAGGAAGTGCTATTTGAGCAAAGATTTGAAGATGAGGGAAAGGCCTTTGTAGCAACTGGAAAGGGTTCTAGGCAGAAAGAAGAGCATGTGCAAAGCTTTGAGAAAGGACACACCTGGTGGGGGCACCTGGGTGGCTCAGAGGTTGAGCATCTGCCTTTGGTTCAGCTCATGATCCCAGGGTCCTGGGATTGAGTCCTGCATCAGGCTCCCCGGAGGGAGCCTTCTTCTCCCTCAGCCTGTGTCTCTGCCTCTCTCTGTGTCTCTCTGAATAAATAAATAAAATATTTAATAAAAAAAGGCACACCTGGTGGAGGCAAGTGGCACCAAGGGGCTAATAGCAGGGAAGCAGGAGTGTAGACAAGGGAGGAAGACGTTGGGGAATCATAGACACAGAGGGCGAGAGGCTACCAATTGATTTTGGCTCTTAGTGTATGTAAGATGCAAAGGTTATAAAGGATTGCTTTGTTCTCTGTGTGTGTGTGTGTGTGTGTGGTGCTGTTGTTGTTGCTTATTTGTTTTCTGGATGTGGAATAATATTAGAGGATTTTTGAGGAGGAAGATGGCACGGCCAGATGTAAGTTGTAAAAGGACAGCCTTGGATACCATGCTGGGAAGAGATGCAAGAGGAGAAAAGACAGAAGCAGGTGCACTAGTTAGGAGACTATTGCAAGGATTCAGGCAGAGATGGTGGTGGCTCCAACCAGGATGAGAGAGGAGGCAGTGGCAGTATGTGGTTTTACATTCCAAATATATTCTGGAGGTAACACCGACAGGATTTTCTGATGGGT
The DNA here is from genome assembly GCF_003254725.2 of Canis lupus dingo. Lineage (NCBI taxonomy): Eukaryota > Metazoa > Chordata > Mammalia > Carnivora > Canidae > Canis > Canis lupus. Next base: position 49,497,060 of record NC_064258.1, on the reverse strand, counting down.
TCCTGTGAGATGAGAGGTTGGGAAGAGCCCAAGATGCCTCCAGAGTGTTTGGTCTGAGTGACTGGAAGAATGAATGGGGAAGAGTAGCAGGAAAAAGTTGGTGGGGTTCTGTTTTGTATCCGTTTACTTTGAGATGTCTACTAAGTGTCCAGTTTGGAAATGCCAGGAAAACAGCATGAGTACAAGAATCTGTCCTTTCGGTCTTGGTTAGAAATAGGACTTTAGAAATTCCCAGCGTAAAAAAAAAAGTATTTAAGTCACCAGACTGGAGGAAGTCACCAAGGGAGCAGTTGTGAGTAGAAGCAGAAAGGAGCATCAAAGGCTTAGACATGGGGACCCCAATGTTTAGAAGTCACAGTTCTGAGGTATAGTCAGTGAAGGAGGAGGGAACCGGACAAGGATGGTTTCCTGGAAGCCATTTGTAAGATGCCGTCCACACATCAAGGAGCATGAAGATCACACTGGATTAGCAATGGCGGGTCATTGGTGGTGTGGTGGGAGAGAAAATCTAACTGAAGTTGGCCTGAGAGAATGGGAGGAGAGAAACTGAAAGTAATCCCTACAAGCATTCTGGGAATTTTGCTATAAATAGGAACAAACAAAAAAAATTAGATGGTAGCTAGACGCAGGTTTTTAGCCTAAAAATTTTAGTATCCCTTTGTCATATTAAAATATCGTTGATTTTTAAAATTTTATTGAATTATAGTTAAATTAATAGATAAATTGGAGAAAAATCAATACCTTTGCGTCTTGCACTTTTCTTATTCACTTGCATGCTAGGTATAATCATTAGCTTATTCTCTCTGAGTTCTTCAGAAGAGTTTTTGTGGGTTTTTTTGTTTTTAAGATTTTATTTATTTATTCATGACAGACAGAGAGAGAGAGAGAGAGACGCAGAGACACAGACATAGGGAGAAGACCCGATCCTGGGTCTCCAGGATCACACTCCTCCAGGCTGAAGGCGGCGCTAAACCACTGGGCCACTGGGGCTGCCCTCTTCAGAAGAATTTTAAGGTTTCCTTCCATAGATCCTACCATTTATTTTAGTTTGTTTTACAAGTACGAGTACATAAGCATCATCCCTAGTTTACTGGATCAGTAATAGAACAGAGAAAAGAAACTATTATACTCAGAGGCCCTCAAATTCACACATTAATTTGCTTTATAGATATTGGGCTGTTATTTCACCACCTAAATTACTAATTTCTAACATGCAGTATTTTGCTCATGTTTTTGCAAGTGGCAATTTGTACAGTAGCCAGAAAGCAAGTAAAGAAACAGATTTTCCATATTTTCAGAGGTAGGTGTACCCGAAATGAGCATCATGTACATAAAAAGAGTAAGTTGTAAAAATAAAATATGCTAGAGTGGATAATCATCTATAATGTTAACAGTCCAATTGCTTGTCATGTAGAGGAAGGTTGTGCTTTAATTAAGCAATAAGACATGACAGGGTGTGAATTATAGAGTAATAATTCTTGTCTAGTGTTTTGTTAGACAAGAGGCCAAGGGCCAGGTGTCACTGCATACACCATGCATAAATTATTACACTGTAATTTAAATCTAGAATGTCGTAGAGGAACCCCAAATTATTTTTCAGACAATTTTGCAAAATAAGAAATATATTGAGTTTATTAAATTCTGTGTCAGAAACTATGGTAATGTGGTAAAATTAAGAAGTAAAAGAAAGCACTTACTCTAAAGAAGGAGGAATATAGCAAGACAGTATGGTAAAGTTGGCTTCATAATCTGTTACTCTTCATGCAATATTTTTACAGAGATGATTCCTAGGAAGATGATACATTAATTTGACATTTCCCCCTATGATTAGAACACAAATGGAAGAAGCTTGAGGTTTTTGGAAATTTTAAGAGGGGTCCGTTTTGGCTTTTTTTTTTTCTTTTCCCTTTGCAAAGCAGTGCTAACTAATGAATGTCTCTAACATAAATCTTCCAGAGAAAAGTACATCTCCCTGAAAGAACTTGGCAAGGGGTGGAGCAGTTTTACAGACTTTTGGGTCCTTTTAAACTTTGTAATCCTAACGTTTTCCCCCTTTAACACACCATTTTGAAGGTCCTCTTTTGTAAAGACATTAAAACAGATCTCTTATCACAAGAAAACACATTGTTTGAAATACTGCTCTTTAAAAAAAGAAAACTCATTTCTGCCCATTCAAAAGAAAAATGTTTGAGGGTGAGTATGTGATTGTAATAAAGAGAAAGTCTACTTGCTTTTCATCTGCAGAGCAGTGTTTCAAAAGACTACTTCCTTTTAAAGTTATTATATTTTGTGCTCCTATTGCTAATATTGTGTACTTTTATAATGTTTGAAGGGTTAACAAGTTCGACTTCTTTTGTGAATATCGCAAGACGGATGTTATATATTACAACCTGAGGCCATTATTTTTGTCTCAGGTTTTCCTTTAAATTGGTACCTTTTATCATCAAATTTGATCTCTTTCTGTACATGTGATAACCAGAGATAGCTTAATATAGAGATAAAATATAAAAGTATTTTTGAAGGGTTCTAGAAACACCCACGTGCTCAAAATATATTCCTTAATATCCTATCACAGCACCATTAATATTTACTCCTTTGGATTAGTGTGTGTGTGTGTGTGTGTGTCACTTTTTTATCAAAATAAAATCCCTTCCAAGTCAATGATAGAGAATCTGGTTATCAGCTTTCAATCCCTTAATTTATCCATTTGATAAACTAGTAGATTGTTTATCTATATTTGCTTGAGTCCATGACAGAAAGCAGAAAGCAAATGAGACACACAAAAAGGAATGTTTTAATTGATATAAGAAAATGTCCAGGATGGAATGTGGGCAAGGTATTGGTGGAAGGTACTGGAAGGTGGCTTGAGAGCACACTTTTTACATGGTTGTGTGTAGAAGAACCCTAAGGAAAGGAACAGAATTATGAATTATTCAGGCAAGGATGGACCATGTCATATTTGGTGCCTAGTGTGTGTCTTAAATGATGAAAGAGGTGGGAAAAGCCAAAAAAATATCTTAAGTACTTAACAGTCTCACCCACTTTATAAATTATATTAGGTCCATAGGTCTATCACAGTGGTTGAATAAACCCCCCCACCCTTTTTATTTTTTGCACATTTGTTTGTTTCTGTTTTAACTGAATTAGGCAAGGCCGACTTTTCTACTCAGTGGCTTCAATTGATCCTTTCCTGGAAATACATCTCAATAAGATTTTACTTCATAATTCTTGACCACAAGTTTCTCTCAGTCCTTCTCCCAGGTCAGTTGGGTCAGCTTTGGGCAACTCATGTAATAGGTGGCTTTTAAAAAGCATAATGGCCATCCAGAGAGTTATCTTTAGAGGACAATATCGTAAATTATGCCATTAGCTCACAACATAGGTAAATGAAGAACACCTATATATTTTAACAAAAATATAATCAATTATTGTGCTTTAGTTTTTATACTGTCACGTCCTTGACTTAGGCTGTATCTACTTCTACACAGACTTAATTATTTTAAGATATTTTAGGATGTGATAATTTGTTAATATAATCATCTCACCAGTTGGTTGTCATTTGAGTCTACAGGCTCATTCAAACAGGCACCAAATATATGTTTCAACCAGTCATACCACTCAGCAGGATGACCAAAATTGCTTCCTATAAGTTTATGTTTATTAGGATAAATTAGTAGTACTTACTTTGTAAGAGGTTCAGCGTTAGGAACTCTGCATCATTATCTCATTAATGTTTACAATAGCATTGCAGGATTAGCATTAATTTAGAGATTGAGACACAAGTTCATAGGGTTCCTCATTAAGTAAGCAATGGATCCAGTCTCTTAACCCAAGACTATGATTTGAAAGCCAGAATTATTTCCAGTGAACCATATTGTCTCCTGCTGAAGTTAGAGTCAGAATTTTTTTAATTAAATTTAGCCATAACTAAGTCCTTCTCTAAAAAAAAAGAAAAGAAAAGAAAAAGAAACTCAATTGCCCAGGCAACAATCCAGACTATTCAATTCCTTCTCGTGACCATTCTAGGAACTTTCTCCTCACGTGTTGCTGCTATCTACTTCCTTTCTGCTCCAGAACCCTTACACATTTTAAAAGTACAAGAGCAGAAGTAAGTTGTGAATTAACAGGCATGAGCACTGACTTCACCACGTGTAGGGCCAAGGGTCAGTTCAACAAAAAGAACTGAGCAGGCGTCTTCCTCATCTTCACCCATGGTTTGCTTGCAGTCCATTTCGATAAACTGGTGTCACACTTTGTGCATTAAAGTGGGGTTGGGAGTTTTGGTTATTTCTGTCATGATCTTTGGGGAGAAAAACAAATACTTCCCTCTAAATTAAGGGCAGATAAAAAAGAAGACATAGAGGCAGTATCCAAGCGTTTGTGCCTGTGCCTGAGCCCATGCTTTTCCATCAGGTATGCTTACGTGCTTTTTGTAAATTCACCAACCTGACTCCTATTGTATTTCCTAACATGACTTCCCTGGTTTCTATTTCAATTTTCTTCACCAGAGTTGCTGTTTCTAAGGTCTTTGACTTAAAAGCGGCAGCCTCGACTCATTCCTAATCTCTCTCCTGGAGAGGCAGTTACTTCTGATATTGACAACCTCAGGCTGTACCCATCATTTTTTTTAAAGGTTTTATTTATTTATTCATGATAGACCCAGAGAGAGAGACAGAGACATAGGCAGAGGGAGAAGTAGGCTCCCCATGGGGAGCCCGATGCAGGACTCGATCCTGGGACCCCAGAATCATGACCTGAGCCAAAGGCAGGTGCTCAAGCAGTGAGGCACCCAGGCGCCCCAGGCTGTACCCATCTTTGAATCACTCCACCAGAGCAGCTCAGTGGAAAAGACATGAGTTCTCATTTCTGACAAGGTCACTCATTGTACAAGTTGTTGAGGTTCCTTGTCACTACATTTGGATTTAAAGTGGAAGGTATGCATCAGTCAAGACCAAAGTTAGGAAAGGCACTCATACTCACACTTTGGAGTAAGAATTATTAACAACGTACCCCAGCTTTGTTTTCTTTTTTTTTTTCCCAGCTTTGTTTTCTCAAAGCCCTGCTGCATAGACAGCACAGAACAGAAAGCAAAATGATGAAAAAATCAAGTCAACAGTTGCTAGAAATTTCTATTGCTGCTTCTAAAACAGAAAAAAAAAAAATCTTGTAAATCATGGCATATAATATAACCAAGAAAAAAAAAGTACTGAAAAAAATAAGAAACTAAAAATAGCTAGTGGCAGTTTAATAACTGACAAGACTTATCCCATCTGCTGAGAAGAGTTTAAAACCTTTACCTGCTGCCACTCGACGATAGAGATTTAGAGTTCATGGCTGAAAGCTAACATCTGATGTGGAAATATGTGATCATGATTCATCTGCGGATGCATTTCTCTGCTTAATAAGTGTATACTGTTTGTTTAAAAGAAATAAAAATCCCCAAGTTTTCAAGTATAAAAAAAAATAAGACACAAAGGACAGGAAGGAAAATACTTGTGTACAAATAGCATTAGGACACCTGAAGGTAATCAGATCTGCACCTGGTACTCAGCGAACTACAGGTCAGGTGTTCTTCACACAGAAATACATTGAAAGAGGAGAGGTTGTTTGGAATCCTATATAATCAGCCACTGTCAAAGCATAAAAGAGAAAAATATCTCCCCCATGAAAGCGAGCACAGAGACAACCTATGCCACTGAATCCTTATCTCTTGGATTCCCCTCCCAACTCTCCATAATTCAAAACAGGCAGGCAGCAGGCTGTACAGATGGAGACGCAACAGCCAGAGTCCGCATGGAGCATTATAGATCTGGCTAGTTGTCTAGTTAACAGTCAGCTATTTTTGGATAATACCCACAGTTGTTTTACAAAAATGAAAAAAAAAAGAGAGATGGATTTATCCCGAGTTCAGTATATAAAAATATTTGTACAGGTTGGTGCTTGGGCTTGTGCCATGTTCTTCACATTTAGACGGCTTGCTGATTACTCAGGCTGACTTCCTTTACCATCGACAGCAGGGACTCTGTTGAAATGATACTGTGGACCGTATTGGTGGCATATTACAAAATTTTCGGTCCCAAAAGAAATGTTTGAGGCACTGATTTTTATTTGCGCATAGTTTTGTTTGTTTTTGACTTTGAACAAGCAGATGGCAGAGAGGCTTTGAGACTTCTTGGCAAGTCATCCCAACACACGGTACTAGGTACAAAGGAGACACTATGTTAAGTATGTGTTCATCAAAATGATGCCTGGGATTCCTCAGCCAAGCAGACAATGTTGGGGAAAGTTCTCCAGTTAATGGAATTTGGGGGCTTAATGAGGCTTGATTCATTTATGTAGTGAAACAGTGTGGGGAAAGGAAGCAGCTATGTACAATTGACCGAGTGTGTTCCTTGTAAAACACTTTTTACAGATGTAGCTACACTGGTGGATATTAAGCTATCTTCCAAGCCATAAACCAGTTTATGTGATTTATTAATCACAAATCTTCAGTCTAGTAACGAGACCAACACTCACAAGAGCATATTTGAAAGGAGCAACACTTAAGTTACTCGTGCTAGTTTTAACGAGAAGAAAGAGGTGACAACAATTCATCATTTATTGAATGCCTGTTCCTTACTGGATTGTGTTCTATATTCCTAGTGATTTGTATATGTGTGTGTGTGTGTGTGTGTATAATTATCATATATATTATATATCACATGTATATTATTACACACGAGTACATATATATAAAATCACACAATCTTGCTTTCTCAAGTTGCTTATAATACAGTAGGTAAAGACCGACGCAAAGTAACCTGTTTTTGTCAAAGTGCAGATAACACATTCGGAAGTTCAATGGGGGGGGGGGTGCCTGGGTGGCTCAGTTGGTTAAGCTTCTGCCTAAGGCTCAGGTCATGATCTCAGCATCCCGGGATGGAGCCCCTCCACCCAGTTGGGCTCCCTGCTCAACAAGGAGTCTGCTTCTCCCTCTCCCTCTGTCCTCCCTCTTCTCATGTTCTCTCTCTCTCTCTCAAATAAGTAAGTAAAATCTTTATTAAGAAGTTTGATAGGGAGAAAAATATTTGGGTGGAGCAATGAGAAAATGTTTCACAGATAAAAAAGATTGTGAATTCTGCCTTCAGAAGATGGATAGCGTTTCAAATAGTTTTTTTTGTTTTGTTTTGTTTTTTTTGTTTTTTTTTTATTTTTTTTTTTATTTTTTTTTTGCGTTTCAAATAGTAAAGAAAGGAAGGGCATTCCAAGGCGAAGTGGCATTAACAAAAGAATAACCATGTGCATTTACCAAACTTATTTCACGAATAATGACTAAGCCCATCTGGTGGAACATGAAGATTGTGGTTGGGAGGTGGTGAGAGCAAAGCTGGAAAGGTAGTCAGCATCGAACCCTGGAGGGCCATAAATAGCAGGGAAACCAGACTATAGTCATTATTTTTATTTAAGAACTGGACAATTTTAAGGAGTTGTGTTTTGGTTTGGTTTTGTTTTGTTTTGTTTTGTTTTGTTTTGTTTTAGGTAAGCTCCACACTGGGCTTAAACTCACGACCCTGAAGTCAGGCCTGAGCTGAGGTCAAGGATTGGATACCCAACCAACTAGAGCCACCCAGGTGCCCCAAGGAGTTTCTGATTGTCCCATAGCAATCCATGTCTGACATTTCTATTCCACTATTAGTCAAGATCCTTAATTAATCTAACCTGCAACCCCCAGAAAACTAAAATGTGAGTTGTATGGACCCACAGGCTATTCTCTACCCTTGATATTTGTTGCCTTTCTAAAGGCATTATCAAGGTCATGGTTTTGTCAGATTTTAGACAGTCAGATCTCAAGTACAAACCAGGGTATCTCTTGGATGCCAGTGAGCGCTTCCCAGTTTCTCCTGTTTCAGATTTCAGGTTCAGCTCAGTGACAGTTGTTTGGACAACTCTCTCACTAAGATGCCAGTAAATTAGGGCAACGATGTCCTTGGTCTTCCACACATCTCAGATACCTTTTTTTTTTTTAATGCTTTTTATACTGATGCTAATTAAAAGAGAAAAAAAATTTCTCCTAATTGTATAGCTAGTTTTCACAGTTCAGTTATTTGCAGAGTATTGAGTTCATTAGTTTTTAAAACTGTATTCTTTTTAAACTTTTGAAAGTTTTAGTTTCATGAAAAATCATTTCCTTTTCTATAGTCTCATTGGGTTTTTTCTCAATAAAATATAAATGAAAAAAAATATTTTCCAGGATAACATGATTGTAGGGAAAGAACTCAGATTGTTCTAGTCATAAATCAATCATTTCCTTGAATGCTACACAGTTTGAGTCAGCCTCCTAAAAGAATGGAGTATACACAGTGTTAGACAGTTTTAATCTGAATGCAAGAAGTTGAAGTGGCCATTCAGAAATCAGACCAATTATTTATGATTTTTATCTTCAATCAGCTTGTTTGGCTAACACTGAGCAAATTTTAACGCAAACAAGTGATCTGAAAGAGATCCATGAACGCATGGAGACGTGACATCAATGTGTAAAATGTTATGAGTTTACCCCCTCGCTGATGTTTCTCTCTGCCTTGCTCATTCTTTGTGGATCATGGTGGGGGTAAACATCAAGCAAAGTTTGTTGGATCTTGAGTTCAATACTAGTGGCATAGACAAAACCATTTAGATTTCCCTTCCTTGTAGAGGAAGAATAGTGCCCCCGATTGCAGGCTCTCAGTGAGCGGAGAGCAGACTGGTTGTAATCCCTGGTGCCTGTCACCTCATCAGCCACCGTGGAGAGACCCTTCCTGGGAAATATGTGATGACATACCCAATATCTAGCGGTTCCTCTGTGAGCACCTCTGTGCCAGAGGAGCTGGTCCCTGACCGAGGTGTGGGACTCTCCGTATTTCACAGATCAGAAAAGCAAGTACGTGGGTGCAACACCATCCCAAACAAAGGGCGAGTCGGGGCAGGACTGCTAATGTCTTTTCCCAAATGCTTCCTCTAATCAAGCAATAACCAAATCTCTTCTGATGAGCTGTCCTAGAGGAATAGAAGTGTGACTGTGCTTCTTCTCGGCAGCAGAAGCAAGGAGAAAAGCAGCCACAGTTTGAAGAGGGAGGAAAAAGCATCCTCATTTCCATGCTGGTTTGGTTCACAGTGGATACATTTCAGCATTGTTTCTTTAGCAAATAATAATAATAATAATAATAATAATAATAATCAAACTAATGCAGTTTATCACTCCATTGTTGCAAAGCCAGTGGACACCAACGAAGCAAGCGCCGTTAGCAGGTACAAGTGCATGCTGTGTGCTTCAAGGTGGCCTGTGCAGGCAACGGGAATAATAGGAATGATTAAACCCTGTCGCACGGGGTTAGGTTTAGAGCCTTCTTGCCTCGTGACAGGCTGTGACAGTCAAGTGGCACTGAAGCAGAACAAACTACAGTGGCAGTTTGCTGTGAGCGATGCAACTGTCAAAGCTGCTGTACAAAAGCAAATGTTGGGGATAACGACCGGCAGTGTTGGCAGCCTGACTGCTCAGAGGCCGGTGGCCCAGATGTCCTCGCAGTAAACTCTGGGTTCCTGTCCTGCGCCCCGCAGTTCTCATCGCGATGGCCAGCCCTGGCCGTGCCCCGGGTCCTGGCAAGGCCGTGTGTTAAAGCGGGCTCGCTTGCTGTTAGAAAAGTGCTAGCGGGTCACCCCATGGCCCACGCCGGGCCTGGCCCCCCTGGACTGATCCGTAAGCCTCGCCTCTCGTGTTGGGGCAACTGTGCACAGTCCCCCGAGAGAAAGGCCATCCACGTGGGGAATCCAGCTCCAATTATGTGGTTGTAAGACGAGGTTACAGCACAGCTGTAAACCTGCCATCACGAATAGGGTGAAATACTTCACACCCAAAGCTAAAACAGTGAACTTAGCATTGTCACCAGTTGCATGAAAAGTCGAAAAAAAAAAAAAAAAGAAGAAAGAAAAGAAAAAAACCAACAACCAAAAACCCTGCTTTACACCCATGTGGTTTCACAGGTTTTTATTAGAAGCCACACTAGACCCTTCTCAGCAGCAGTAAATGAGAAACCTTTCAACGTTGTAATCACCCGGGGAGAGTCTCTGAGCCTCTGTGATCCTCCAGGGCTTCTCCCATTGGGTTTGCAAAGGTTGAAGGGGCCGAGAAGGCTGCCCACAGTCTCGCTGTCCCACGCGGGTTCAATTCTAGCAGGGTACACTGTCGTGTTTTTCATGTTGGGGGGAGTCCAGGAGAGAAGGTGCAACTCAGGTGTGCAGTCTGCAGAGTGCCGGGGGTCTTACCTCTGATGGGGTCAGGCGGTCCAGGTGTAACACCACCGAGGAATTCCCAGGTGCGAAGAGTCCTCTTTCTCTCTGAGAAATGCAATCTGAAGGACCTGGCCAGGGCCCCCCCGCTGTTGGCTCTGCCAAGTTAGTGCACGCGGTTAGAGCACGCACAAAGGCCACCACTTACCTCTCGTTAGTACAAGTAATGACTGTCTCTTTATGAAACACCTCTCAGCTGAAAAATCACCTACCCGTACGTAGGTACCTGAAATAATTCATAAGTCCTATGATTTAGAAGTTTCATCTTCCTCACCTGCAGCTGAAGAGGCAAACAAAAATCATTCCACTTTTACTGTTAGGAAGGAGAACATATTTTTTTTTTTAAGGGTAGTAAATTAGCTGGTGCTGGAAGCATCTATTTTCCTGCCTTCATCACTGCCAACTCCCTCTGTTTCCTTTGATCTATGATTTGCAAGCTACTATTATTATTTATGTGTTCTACAATTACGACCAGCGACACCTCCCCTTCTCCAGCCCTCAGCCACAAATATGAAAGGAATAAATGCTGTTTATTGTGACAGTCTGCCTTTTGTCTGTGGAACAATGACAAACTATACCACTGACAGCTTGCTACTGTTTTTACTACCGCTCACCAGCTTACTTCTCAAGTGTTCACCAGAATGTGGCAATAGATGGACTTGAATAAAAATGCCTAGTGAGAATCTTTTGCATTCATTTACCTCCCAATGAGCTCCTGTGGGGACACACAGCGGATAAAGAACAGAAGGCCCAGCAGTATGAGGACATTTTAAAGATTTTGTACATCTTTCGAGGGAGGGAGGAAAGAGACTTCCTAGCTTAACAAGGATCTCTAACCACTAATGTACTTAACTTTTTAAATGTATTTAATTTTAAAATCACACAGTCTACAGATAATGTGGAGAGGGAATGCAGATCAGAGTCGTTTGTGAATTTTTGGAACGCTTTCCATTTCCTCAGCCTGGGAACTTTTAGCAGACGCAGACACAAGAATGATTGGAGGAACCAAAATGTTGGAGGTTTTCCGAAGGGCCTGCACTAATTAGCTTTTGAAGCGGCATTAAAATGGTATGTTTACTGGATAATGGTGCTTCACATAACAGAATAGATTAATAAGTAAAAGAGCCACTACAATTTTTGTATGCCCAACTTTGAGCAAAGTGCAGGCTTGTAAACATTAGACAGCCAGCCTGCTTCCGTCTGATGTCATTAGGCAGAGAACAAGACTAAAAGCCAGCACCTCGCTAGGGTCTCAGAGAGACTGCATTTAGGGACAGGAGGTTCTGTTTCCTCTTGCTTTTAGTGGTTGTTAAAAAAAAAAATTATATATATATATATATATATATATATATATATATATATATTCACTATTCTCTGGAATTCCACTCCTAAAGAAGTAATATTTTTTTTCCTAAACCAACCATGTTTTCAACCAAATTTCTATTTTATTTTATTTTATTTTATTTTATTTGCAAATTTCTACTTTAGAAAAAACATTTTTAAAAAATCAATAACAATTTTCTCCATTGTTAAAAAGCAGCTCATAACTTGCTCAGATTGTTTAAATGGTTTATCTTGTTTTCATTCTTTGATATAAAATCTTCTAGCAGCAGTCCTTAAATATCTGAAATACAGTGTAACCACTTAAAGTCCACCGCCTAGAGTTGCCTGGTGAAATTCTTCTTTCTGGGGGAAGTGACTGGAGAATACGAAATGACTTAGAAGCAAGTTGATGAAGCAGGCAGACATGAGAATGAGGGGAAAAAAAAAAAAACAACTCAGCAATGTATAATATTAGTTAATAGTTTGTTCAGGGAAGGAATGGAATTAAATCAGCCGTGCAACAGTAAATGGGAGTGTTAATGTTCCAGTGGAGAGCCAAACACTTTCAGACTGGGATAAAAGACAAACTCCAACTATTTATAAAGAGCATATCTAAAATATAAAACATATATGTATATTTTAGAGTTTAGAAATAGAATCATAAATAAGATGTGCCTGGTAAATGCAGAATAAAAACAAAATTGGGGTCACCTTATCAATATCATCTAAGGTGCAATTTCAGGCTATAACCATTAAACAGAACAAAAGAAGTATTGTAGAAGGAAGTAGGAAACTTTGTATTCATAGGAAAATGAAGAATTATAAATTTTCTTTGTACCCTGCAATGAGCTGTGGAATACATAATACAAAAACTCTCAAAAATACATTTGGATAAAACCAAATGATAATGGAGAATTGGTTTGCAAAATTCTGAAAGAATTGTAATTAAGTACAATGCAAAAAAAATTTTTTTAAAGGATCTAATAATACAATCAGGAGATATTTTTATGTGTGTATGCATATGAATAGACAGGAGATGGGTAAAATGCTAGATATTTAATAAACAAAGACATCAGGTTCACTACGTGCCGAGTATAGTTGCAAATTTGGATGTATTAATTCATGTAATTCTCATAGCAACCTTTTACAGATAAGGGAACCGAGGTATCACCTGGACAGGTAGCTCGCTCAGGGCTCCCTTGCAGATAGAAGTAATACAGGATTTAACCCAGATGGTCTGGTCTAAGACTCTTAACACCTCTTACTGCCTATGGAAAGTATATGTGCTGTTTTTGTTTTTCTTGGTCCATGAAAAAATGTGAAACCATTCACGAACTGATCAAAACACACTTTAACAAATATCAAAACATAGAGATTTACAGATAATATTTTCTGACCATAACCCAATAAAACTGAAAGTCACCAACAGAAGATCTTCCCTTCCTCCAACAACAGCAAAATTTCTCCATCTATAGATTCAAAAATCTTTTGTAATTAATTCCGGGATCAAAAAAGTATCCCAAAACTAAGATTAAACTAATTTAGCAACTAAATATGCCATAATTATTCTTTTAATACATGACACTTTTCACTCACCATTCTATTGTTTTTAAATTGCTAATAAAATTTCTAAATATTGTCCCTAATTCCCTTTATTTGTACTAATCTAGTCACTTAGGGTATATCTGTGTTGAATTTAATAGACCATGATTGGATAATTTCCCACTGTTAACACAGAATTAATTTTATACCTTTGTAAGTATATATTATTTGTAATTTAATTTCTCCTAAGTTAGATCCATTATGGTTATGATAGTGGGATATGTGACCTAAAAATTTTAATCAGTCCAATTCCAGAAGTCATTTATAGCTTCAAGGAAGGAGATGGAGCTTCCTAGTCACTATCAAGAAGTTCAATGATAAGTAAGACACGCTTATTTGACCAACTACCTTTTATTTCTTATGATTTGCCAGCCCATGATTGTACATTGTATGGTCGATGATTATCTCTTCTCACATTTTACTACCTTCATTACCCAAGGTTTTGACCCATGTGGGTCTTTATACTTTCTTTCCTTTTTTTTTTCCTTCCATTATGTTTTTTATTATGTTTGTATATACATGTGTGTCTATGTGCACACACAATAAATAACTTTTTTGGTAAGTCTGGTCTATGAAGAATCATTCATAATTAATTCAGTTGTCTATATTTTAACCAAATTACTCTAAACATTTCATATCATCAATTGCTTAGTCAAGGCAAGAGTTCACAGTTTTATTGATTTTTTTTTTCACTATCAATTACACTAAGCTGGTTGGAAAGAAATCTCATCATTATCAGTCTTACAGTGTATTATTATTGTCATGGTTATTGATGGCTAAAATAAGAAATGTGTTCACACAGGGGAGATGAATCGTCTCTTGTAACTGCCATATAAGGTAAATAGCAAGTTAGAGTTGTGACATTTAGGAATGAGGTCCAGCATAAACGAATGTGCAGCATTGCATCCGTTGTTTTGGTCACTTCAATTGTGAACTGTGGGATAAGCACTGGTAGTTTGTGTACAGCCCACTATTGAAACAAAATGGAGAAATAGCTCATAGTTTCTAAAGTCTTTATCATCAATAATAGATTAAGAGAAAAAAACAGTCCTATTGAAGCTTGATTTTAGTCTTCTTTACACAAATATATTCCACTAAATTTTTATATCTAAAAATGTATATGTAATTCTAACATGACATCTAAAAACTGTTTTTAAATACCAAAACCATATTATAATGATTTTATTATACCCCTCACTAACAATTATATTTGAAAAAATCCTCACAGTCTATATATGATTTACTAAAATGTTTTCAGTTACATGCTGCTTCCTGTCAAGTATTCCTAAGCATTGGATATATATACTACATTTCTATATCAGGGAAAGATTTGAAATAACCTATTTTAAAATGCCTAGTAGATTCTCTGGCACATAGGGTTTAAATTTAAGGCCTGAATGTAATTGTCCAATATATTTGTGACGTTTGGAACATGTCACTCATCACCTTAAATATCAATTCAAGAAAATGTTTCTAGGATATCATGATTCTTCTCTATAGTATCTTCCTTTTCATTGATAATAGACAAGCTTCAGTGACCACTTGGTTAGTCTACTCGGAATTTTTGGATGACAAATTCTCATGAGAAATTCTTGTTTACCAGCACACCTGAGGAACATAGGCCCCTCCAGTTAGTATCAGAGCTCACTATGCATTTTATCTCACAATCTTGTGAAAACACAGTTTGAATATGCCCCCACAGGTCATTTTGTAGTGATGTGAAAAGTGAAAATCTCCTGGTCTAATAGGTGGAATTCCCTACGGATGCAGTTGAGCTGGTTAGTAGCAGTAGACTTCGTGGCCTTAGACCATTTCTTCCTCACTGCCAAGCAGGAATAGCACAGGATAAATACGTGAACGAATACATGAACGATGCAAAGAGCCTAGAGTATACATACAATCATTAAAGTATCATCTGAGACTTCCTCCCACTTCTCGCCTCCACACCCCAGACTGTTTTTTGAGGTATGGGTATTTAATGCATTTCCATTAATGCTTTTCTCTCTACTAGAAAAGGTCAGCATGATGCCAAACTGGATGGTTTGAGACTCCAACATAGTGGCAGCTGATTTGGGAGGACTATTTTGTCTTAGGCATCCAGGTCAGTTCTATTTTATGCCAACTAAAGACATTGCTAAGAGTTTCACTTTAGCTGAAGTCCAACTTCCCTAGTTTGAAGGTAAGGAATAGAGAGGGACAAAAATCCTGTGTCTTTCTTCACAGCATCCAACTGGTCAGGACACTACTACAAAATGATCTAAATATTCACCCCATCAAGACCTCTTCCTAATCAGTGACTTTTGCAGCTCAAATCAACTACGGATAGAGTACAGCAGCTGGGGAATGGTATAGCTAGGCATGTGGTACCGAATTCTTGCTTAGTTCTTAGTTCAATTGCATTTGAATTAAGGTGGGATAGGTATTATTACTTGGAGGAATTTCAGGTACAATCATAGGTAGATACTAATAGTTCTGCCTTACAATATGTATATTAGAGACAATGGTAGTTTAGAAAATTATGTTTATTAGCAAATTGTATTCAACTTTCAGTGGAAAAGAATAACAATAGAAACAATATAACTGAAACAATATAACTGAAAACCTGCAGAACAAATATGACAACTATAATATACTTTCTGTTGCAAAATCTTGAAAAATGGATGATAAGAATTATGAATGATGACATCCATTTATATTTGATATGAAAATAGGATGGTGGACTACAGTGGAGAATTAAAATACAATAATAAACAAATAAGAAAATGCTATCAAAAGAATCATAGTATGAATTCAAGAAATTTGTCCTTCATATTTTATATGAATGCATTGGATCATGTCTAGTGTTCACAACAGTAGCTTTCTTAGTTGTCACCATCATTAATCATTTTCTTCATCATAATCATCCACAGAATATTTATCATATGCTTATAAAATAATTAGTATACTTTCCTAGATAGGGTTCAACAAACTCCAGTCCTTGGGCCAAATCTGGTCCATCACCTCTTTTTCAGTAGCCAACGATTTAAGAGTTGTTTTTACATTTTTTTATATGATTTAAAAAAATTAAAGGAAGAACGATACCTTGTGACTTGTGAAAATTACATGAAATTCGAATGTCATTGTCCCTAAACAAAGTTTGCTAGAATGCAGCCATACCTATCACTTATATCACTTCTCTGTCTGCTACACCTTCAGAGTTGAGTACTTAAAACAGATACAATGTGCCCTGTGAAGCCTAAAATATTTGCAGTCTGGCCCTTTACAGAAAAAGATTGACAACCTCTGTCCTAGATGATCCATATCCCTTTTAGCCTTAACTCAAGGTAATTCAAAGCCAGAGTCAAAATTGTTTGGTAAAATCAGGTTACTGTTTATCCTGGGAATGTTTTATTTGGGAACTTTAATTTGGGTTCTTATTAAATTGTGGAAACTTTCATGAACACAGAGAGTATGTTGACATACACATTGGCAGAACTGTTATAGATCATTTTGATTATGACTTTCTATAAGGTAGCATTTGTTGCCTAGAGCTGATTTGTCCAACTGAAAAATATAAATGAATAATTGTTATTATTCTTTTTCCTTGCTTATAGAACAGTGTACATGTAGTGGAACAATTTTAATTTGACTCAGGGCTATATTATAACATTCTGCTCCTCTAAAAGAAAGATTTTTCAAGTGGAAAATTCAAATTAAGGTTTCATTTGTCATAGCTTTTTTTTTTTTACAAAAGAAAAAAATTCATAATGTATTAACAAATTAAAATGTTTTAATAATTATAAAACATGGACTAAGAAACATGAGAGAACTCTGTGTCTTAATGGATGGCAAACATGGTAAAATGAGTAATCTCTGAAGCCTTTTCATTCGTTCCTTTGATTTACCTGCTTATACTTAATTGCATGTTACTGCCTTTCAAAAAGTATGACTTAAGGACACAGAATATCCTATCATGGAATTGTAATCAACAGCAATTCTCAGTGGTTTCATTTAATAATAACAACCAAAGAAGACCATTAATTTCTGAATGTCTAAGCTTTGAGTAGTTATTTTAGAGTTGATACTTTATCTGGTCATTCATGGGCATGTAGCTGGTAAATCATTATAATTTATTTATATTCTCTACTTAATTTATATGCTCTGCTTATTTATATCCTAAACTAACTAAAATGGGAAAATGATCATTTCATATTTATCTAAAAATTTTATGAATTATTAGAGAATAAATGTAAATATGTACTTGGGACATGACTTATAATCATCATACTTCTTAAGAATGATTTGCCAAGTTAAATTTGCTTAGGTCATTCTTTTTTATGAAAAAAAACAGAATAAGCAATTTTTAAATGTATCCTGTCGCCTTTGATTCAGAAAGATGTGTCTGAGTTTTATATCCCCCCGCCCCACAAACTTTTATTTTGTTGTGTAATATTATTCTTCACTTTTTCTTTACTTTTGCTTTTTTATTTGTTTATGAGGACTGATCTCTTGGGAAATGTTTAGTATTTATTTATGTGTAGAGTTGACGTGTATACACATAAAAAGCAGGATCTATGATGTAAAGTCCTTTAAGTATGATAATGTTAAATATAGGATTATTGGGCAGCCCAGGTGGCTCAGTGGTTTAGCGCCACCTTCAGCCCAGGGCCTGATCCTGGGGACCTGGGATCGAGTCCCATGTCAGGCTCCCTGCATGGAATGGAGCCTGCTTCTCCCTCTGCCTGTGTCTCTCATGAATAAATAAATAAAATCTTAAATATATATATGGGATTATTTCTTACTTTATAAAATCATTTCTTTTTTGTTCATTCAAAAAAAAATAAGCATTCATAAAATTACTCCATTGATACCAATGATTCCGAGAACACTCTTTCATGAATTGTTAAATCTCTGACTCCTTGAATGACGGATAAAAAAAAAGAAATCTCAATAGGTTGCTACACATAGTATAACATTATTTAAGATGACTTCACAAGTGTTGATTCAAGAAGAAGCAAACTGCTTTCAATGACTTTGGGGGAAAAAAATAGCTATCTCCTCTCCAGTCAAGTCATCATAATATACTGTGAAGCTTTCCTTCCCTCATCAATAAGAATTGAGAAACACATAAATAATGAGACACAATGGATACACACTTATAATGCAAAGGATGTGAAATAATGTTCAGATTAAACCCCTAAACATCACTGCCAAAAAGAAGTACAGCTGTAATCTTGAAGGGAAAAGGCTTAGAAAGGAAAATATGTACTGTCATTTCTGTTATTATTTGCCATGACTTAAAGACATGGTATAGCATAGAAGAGAGACTAATGTAGTTTAGTGTATATGTGTGGGTTTGAGATTTATGAAATGTTAAATTAAGTGGACAACTGGGAAAAGAAAAAAGTGGATCTGTAGGAAGAAGAGGACAGGAAGACATTGTTAAAAGGATGGTTTTCCTTCTGAAATAAGACTGATCCACCTAGTCAATACCAGAAAGAGGCATGGGAAAGAGAATCCTGGTGGCAAGGGCCAATGTGCATAATTAAATTGGTGCTTTTAAGTTTCTCCCCTTATTAGGGCCCTCTCATTCTTACTATCAGATGTGCCACCATGCCTGGACTTCAGGGATTGTACTGGTTCCTTTTTTGTTTTTTAAAGATTTTATTTATTTATTCATGAGAGACACAGAGGGAGAGGCAGAAACACAGGCAGAGGGAGAAGCAGACTCCCTGTGGGGAGCCCAGTGTGGGACTCAGTCCCGGGACCCCGGGGATCACCACTGGATCCAAAGGCAGACACTTAACCACTGAGCCACCCAGGTGCCCTGTACTGTTTCCTTATGAAAAGCTGTCCCTGGAGGATATGAGCAGCTGCCTAGATCTTCATAAATCCTCTTTTAAAACAGAAGGAGAGAGAGAGAGAGGAGAGAAAGGGAGCAAAAAAAAAAAAAAAAGAGAGAGAGAGGAAATAAAAGAATGCAAAATAAAAATGCTTTTTGCATTAGTGGGAGCCAGACAGAAGTAAGTGCCAGATTCCAACAGAGCTCTTGCCATTGCTACAAGCAGGTGGATTCTGAGATTGGGGGAGCGTTTAAGTGACTCAGCTAGAAAGAGAGGCAGCACGGATAACATTTCTCTCCAGAAAGTCGAATACTATTATCAAAATAGTAAACAAAGGTCTGGAGCAGGGAAGTTCATAGCAGCAGTAGTTACAGGGAAGAGACTCAAGAGTCAGCAGAGCAGGACTGGCAACCTTGAAAGTGTATTTCTTCTGAGAAAACAGGAGATGAAGAGGACTAGGAGCAGTGCCCTTCAGAAAAATGGGAATGACAGAATTCAGAGGGGCACAAATCATTCTTCAGAAGCATAAATGAAAAGAAAAGCCAAACAAACACTAAACTGACGGAAGAGGGTGCCCTTGAACTAGGAACCCTGCCATGGTTCCTAGTTCATGAATACTTACACAGGTATTCAAAGAAAAAAAAAAAGTCAAACACCATGCAAGATGCGTACAGAGAAAATAGATGACGTGAATCAAAATATTACAGCTAATGAAAAGCAACCACAAAGCAAAAAAGAGTTGTTAACCCAATACTGCAACTTGAATTTAAGATCCACAGACTAGAATTTGTAGATAATTTTAAAAGTGGAATCAGAAATTCAGAAATTAAAACCAAAAATGAAAAAAAAAATGCAATGAAGGATGACTAAATTTAGGAAATATATTGGGAAAAAATCTTAGAAATAAGGAATAATTTATTAGGTGCCTTGGGGAGGATGTATTCAAAGGAAAATCTAATAAAGGACGTCAGAGGTAGGCAGGAAAGTAACCAATTGAACAAAGTTGGAATAAATTTTAAAAAAAAAGAGAAAGTAACTGAAGTGGAAGGTAGGAAAAGAAGTCCAATATACATATAATTGAAGGACCTGAATAAAAAATAAAACAGTTAAACAGAGAGGATATTTAAAACTGTAATCTAAGGAAATATCTCTAGAAATTAAAGAAACCTAAAACCTACTAGATTGGAAGACTTCACCCTATATACCTGAGAAAATTAGAATGAATTAATTAACTCCAAAACTATTCTAGCATTTTAGATTTTAAAGATAAAAAAAAAAATCTCCAAACCATCCAGGAAAATAAATATATATTGGAATACAAATATTCAGATAGTACCACATTTCTCAAGAGCAACATTCTCAAGTAACTCACAAAAAAGTATGAAAAAGGGTTTTATTTCAAGGCAAACTATCAAGAATATTTATTTCCATAGTTGTTCTAGACTACAGAAAAGCACTTTTAAATGTGTAAGAACTCCGAAAATACTATATTCATTAACCCTTCCTTACAAAGTACTTGAAGATAGGTCTGAAGATAGGTTTCCTACAACTGAGAACTGAGGAAACATGAATAAAAAAAAACTGATTATGGACATTTAATATATTTAATTGTGAAACAAAGGCTAAAATTAGTATGAGGACTCAGGTTGAAACTAGTATGAAACACTGTACATTCTGACATATTATATGGTCCATATGTATTCTTGACTTTAGTTTTGTGCCTGCCCTTATTGGATTAAAATTTATTCTCTACCTTTATTATTTTCACCAATCTTAGGCAAAAAGACTATGGAAACTATCTGGACTTCTAGAAATTATTATGGTACATTTTTCTAAAGTTGGATTAAAGAGGAAAAAGTGGAAAATCTCCCTTTCTTACTCCTCTTCAGAACCTCCTAGAAATTATTGGGTTTGGGTGTGGGTCGGTAATTGTCATCTTGCTCTTTTACTTAGGAGAGATAAATGGAACCACCAACACATTAAAATATGACTTTTAAAAATTGTACATAAGCATTAAAAGTTATAGTTAGCAAAATCAAGTTTGGTGCATGACTATCTGAAATAACTTAAAATTGGAAATGTGACATGGAAAGAGAGACTCCAGATATTGGAACTTGGCATTCTTAGTTTCGTCAAATTTTCAAATGAGTGTTTTTAAATAAAAGGTAATTATCGGTTTAATATAAGTCAATTGCATAAATGTTCATAGACAAGCAATTACATTATTGTCCACTGATGAGCTTAAGCAGATCAATACAGACGTTTAGTTCAGATGTTACCTGGCAAAGGAACAGCCTTATGTAAGTGAACCAAATGAGAGCTCATCGACCCTGTGCCTAGCAACCCAGTAAAAACTAACACCAAGCTTTTGCAGTGAACAAAGATAGGCTACTTACTGGTGTGGTGTGAGAGAACAGAGAGCTAATGCTGGAAAATCCTGAACTCCCTGATGGCTTGCAAGTGACAAGGGCAAAATTTGGGCAGGGGTCTTCTGAGAATGTGGACACCATTGATTAGAAGCCCATGAGGTCATACTAGCGGATGTTGTAGTGCAGTGTTGTCTGGTTCCTTGGAAGTCTTTTCCAACTTAAAAGACTTGGAACCTAAAAAATATTCTTATTCTTTATGTTGGAGTTTTTATTATTGTTTTTGTTGTTTTTTAAGGGGCTCGAACTCACGACCCTGAGATCAAGACCTGAGTTGAGACCAAGAGTCAGATAATACCTTACTGACTGAGCCACCCAGGTGCTCCTGTTGGATATTTTATTAGGTACCTAGGTGATATATTTCTAGGGTAGTGCTGATTAACTACTTGTCCTGCAGATTCCTTTTAATGATATAAGCAAACATTCCTATCCCTTGACCCTGGGCCTCCTTGACTGGTCAAGCCATGTGTGGGGTTGATATGATCTCTACTGTTCATTCTCCTATCTGAACTGAGAAGGTGGACACTGGCTTCACTTCCTAAGGGACCTCTATCTTAAATTTGGGGAATTCTAGTGAAAGATCTCAAGTGCTTATTATTAATCAGCATAAAGTAGCTAAAATATGTTAGAATCAGACAGGTCCAAAAAAAAAAAGATACATTATAATTAACATTGAATGAATAATTTCAGTAATACATTACTTTTCTTGTGTCTATGGCCTGTGTCCATGACTACTGAATGTGTGGGTCTCTATAGTAAGCTATGGAATACTGGATCCCCTGTTCCAGAGAGTGTCACTCAGTAGATCTGAGGAGGGGACCAATAATCCATAATAGTAACAGGCCCCTTCTGGAAATCCTGGCACATGTGGTCCACAAATTATACTGTTGAGAAACACCAAAGATAGATGTTTGTTTTTCAAAGAAATTATGATTTTTTTTTGGCTAATTCAAATCTGCTTATCTCAGAAAAAGTCATATTGACTTAATAAGAAAGATTAAGAGAAATAATTCATGAAGATGATTAGGCATCCTCAGATTTAAGAAAAATCTATATATGTAATGGATAAATTTAAATTAATGCATATTGACAACAAAGTCATCCTACATATAGACAACAAATGCCGATTCAGTTGGAAACTCTGGAAAAGGTCATTTAAATTTTAGTTCCTTGACCTGCAGACTTGAATATCAAAAACTAGTCACTTTGAAGATTTATTTAACAGAATTTTGGACAGAGAACATACAGTGCAATTATTTGCTCTTGTAGGCTACCACTTTAAAGCAGTTCTCCACATGGGGCAATTTTGTTGCCCCCAGGAGATATTCTCAATGTCTGGAGACATTTTTTGTTGTCACAATTGGGGGAGGAGTTTTCTGTGTGCTACTGAATCTAGACCGGAGATGATGCTAAGTATCCTACAATTCACAAACAGCCCCTTACATTAAATTATCCATACAAAATGTCAGTGGTGCTGAAGTTGAGAAACTCTGCTTTACAGTTTTAATTTTTATGGGTTAAAACCATTCTGTCTAAAATATTCAGACTCTTTACTCATTAGTTTTTGCACAAAAACATTTCTGATTCTTTAAAGGCAAAAAATACAATAATTTAGCAATAAGAAAGACTTCCTGGATGTACCAAACACTAGGTAAATTAAATGCCATATTTACCATAGAATTTTTAGTGTTGCTTTTTTTTTTTACTTCATTTGTCTTGTATTAGGTTGCACTATCACTAGTAATTTATAGTAGAAAATACTACGCCTTTTTTCTGTCAAACCAAAAGTTATTCATAACTATGCTTTTATTACATTGGTAACATTCCTATCAAAGACACAAATATCAAATGATTTATGATGATGTGATAGCAGGAGACATAAAATATTTATGGGCATAGATGTTTTCACAATCTTATGGGCAATTAAAACATAAGAACAACATGAAAACATAAAATGTCTAGAGAAGACGAGGCCCTTCTTGCCATCCTTCTCATTTACTTAATCTCCATGTCTTTCCTCTTTTTTTTGAATCAGGACTTAGAAATGTTGTTTTGTTGTGAAAGTTTGAAAGCTTTCAAAAAAATGACCTTCATTATAACTTAGTTCATGTTTTCAAGTGCTTTCTCCTCTTTTAGCAAGAGGCGCTTATCTGAGCTTTTTGATATGTGAATTGCATTATGAAATTAATAATAGTTTGATTGGATTTTATAGAGTAGCCACCATTTTAAGGAGCTCACTTAAGTCGGTTTTACTCATTATCTTTAAAAGATATTAACGCAAACAATCTAACTCAACCCTTGTGAAGAATCTCCTGGAAAGCACAGGGCTTGTAGTCATGTAACATAAATTAAGCCTTAGTCCATCGCTAACAAATTGTATAACCTTAGATAACTCTCCGGGTTTTAGTTTACACCTACAATGAAGAGATTGTGGTGTTTAAAATTTGGACATTAGAATGGTTTTCTAGGTTTTATCCTGGCTAAACCACTTGCTTTAGTGTGTCACTTGGGCATGTCACTTCTCTAAAACTTATGCCATTGTCTGCACAATGACAGTAATAATAGTTTCTCCCTCATGGAGTTTAAATCATGTAAGCTTGTTAAGCATTTAGGCTATAATTAGCATTTAATAAAAATTATTTGTGATTATTATTAAAACATTTTGACTCTAAAATCTGATAATTCACCAATGGATTAAAATGTGAAATATCTACATAAACCTACTAGGTATATTTGTATCCAGATATAAATTGTTGAATTGGCTCAAATCATTCCTGTATAACCTATAATATCTAATACATTGGATTTTTTCCCCATCATCAATCGTTTGGCAGTGAGATATAATCAAAACGCACTATTATTCACAGACATAATTTTTGGGAGGAATTGGGTGTTACTATTACTTGTCTAATCATCTACTATACCCCATTCTAGAAGAAAAAAATCATAATTATAGAGTTAAAAAAAACATCTATTAAGTTTACAGAGTATAAACTTAAGGGGAAACATGCCATCTATGTTTAAAATTTAAGAATCTGTGCCTGGAACACCAAAGCCCTTAAACAATGCAAATGTAGAGAATAACACGTTGTGGGAATGCTGGGTGGGATGTGACTAATTCTACTTCGGAAAGGTTTTATGGTGACTGTTAATGTTAATGCATGACTTTAAAATTCTGAAGAATTTCCACAGAAATGGAGAGGAAGAAAGGAATTCCAAAATGAGACTAGACAAGAACAAGGCACAGAGAGGCAAAATGCAAAGTATTTTGAGTGACCTTGTGGGAATGGAGAGTATATGGAAAGCAGGAGAATCCCTTAGTGAAAATGTAATATGTGGAGATCCCTGGGTGGCTCAGCGGTTTGGCACCTGCCTTTGGCCCAGGACATGATCCTGGAGTCCTGGGATCGAGTCCCACATCAGGCTTCCTGGCATGGAGTCTGCTTCTCCCTCTGCCTGTGTCTCTGCCTCTCTCTCTCTCTCTCTCTCTCTCTCCCTCCTGTGTCTATCATGAATAAAAATAAATAAATAAATCTTTAAAAAAAGAAAAAAAAAAGAAAATGTAATATGTGGTGCAACTGGAAATGTAACTATTACATGCTAGATTTTATAATATATATAACATATATATATGTTGATTGATTCCCAAGCGGTGAAGACTTGCAAGCTTGGTAAAAGTGGATCCTAAGTACAGAAGCTTCCACGTGTGATTCACTATCATAGGGGGCCAGCATCAATGAGAGGCAAGTATTATAGATCCTTTCCATGGAAAACAATAGCCCTGCCTTCTCAGAGATGCCCAGCAGGCACATTCTCCATCTCAGCCCTTCCTTGACTGAGAACCAGCTCTCCTCTACTCCTAAGAGTTTTTCTATCATGAGGCTTCTAAAACTTAAATGTGCATCCCAATCAACTAGGTGTCCTTTTTAAATGCAGATTCTTTTTAGTAGGTCTGAGATCTGGCATTACCAACAAGCTCCCGGTGGCACTCCTGCTGCCAATCCCAAGGAATCCATTGCAAACCAAGGCTTTCACATAGAGAAGGGTCACTAACCAAACTGTTCTCTCAAATTGAAAAGATGTTTCCGTTGTTTTGGTCAGAACCTGTTTCTATCCAAGACATCTAGAATAATGTTCTGAAATAACTTCTCTATGTTCTTTAAGGCAGGAGAGCATAGCCAAGCATTCAAATGTAATGGACATTTTTTACATAGGCACTGAGATTTTCTTTTAAGATCACATTAATTACGTAAATGGCATAGCATGTACTGTGTACCAGGTATTACACTAAGAAAGTAATCTATGAGATAGCTGTACTAAATAATAATTGTAAAAATAGAAAACATTTCAAACTGTGTGAACTAATAGGAAGAAAATTCAGTGATGTCACTCTAGCTTCTTCCTCAAATATGTGAGGAGGGTGAAAGTGACTGATACAATACTTGGATTTTTAAAATATTCTTAATGTGTTATATGAATGAAAATGCAGAAGCAACTCCATGTGTCGTTCACTGATGAATATTTTACCCTCATAATCCCTGGTTTTTCAAGTTATGTAAAAATATACTTAATTCTGACCTTTAGGGGAGCAAACCATTTGTCAGATACTGGAATTAAACAATCAGTGTCCTGAGAAATTTTGAGAAACCAAATGAAATCACAGCATCATCCACCAGTCTACCACAAATCTTGGTTACTTTTCAAGATGGACTTACTTTGGATTCTACATGTTATCTGAATTTTCACCTTATTATATGTGAATACAGTAGAAAATCTCACTAGGTCATCAAGGACTGCACTTATATCTGGCAGAGAATGCCCTGCAGTTTTTCTTAAAACCTTCAGATAAGTAGATTAGTCAACATTCCCTGGTAACATATTTCATTATCTCAAAGACACTTAGGGACACAGGGCAGCCAAAAAAAAAAAAAAAAAAAAAATCAGTCCCACATTAATCTAAATCCATTTCTCTTGTTCTGCTCTCATCTAACGCAAAAAGCATCTGCTCACCAGCCCCCACATGATTTCCTGTGAGTACCTGAAAATCGTTGTGAAGTAGGATCCAGACTTTGCTTTTTCAGGTTAAACCTCAGCTCCTTAGCCTTCCCTCAAAAACTCCTTACCCTAAGGAGTATTTCCTTTTATGCTTCAACATCAGATAGACTCAAAATTATCCATTTCACTTTATGTAGTGGAGTCATGGAACTCTCGAGGATACAATCAATAACAGTACAGTGATAGCTGTTGCTTTGTAAAATAGGCTCCTATTTCTACATCCCAGAATCCTGGGATGTAGAATTTAGTATTAGTATTTGCTAGAGTGGATATTGAGGACTTTAGCTATCATTTAGGACAAACCTATTTATAAATTTATAGAACTGAGACTTTAAGTATACCTTAAAGGCCATCTTGTTCAAGTTTCTCATAATCCATGCTATACAAGAGGCTTAACAAATTTAAATTACTTTCTGTTCTAGATCGCAAAGTTTTAAGACATTGAGATTAAAACTCTTAATTTTGAATATTTCTCCACCAAAACTCTATTACAATTACTTTTAGGAACAATGCCCCCTGTCTTACTCTATACGGTTGCTTCTGTGGTTGATTTGTTGTTGCTTTATAGATGATGGGTCTCACTTGAGTGCTGGAGTGAGTTTCTTGTCTTTAAGCAGAGGATTTTATATGTCTTCCAATTAGGTTTTATCTCATTGGGTATAGCCCCCAAATCTCAAGTGGTTGATATATTTACCTATAATTTGTGAATTGGTCATGTGTTATTTTGACTTAACAATATGGGGGAATTGAATAAGCATACCAACTATGTTTTCTACTAAATTATTGGTTAACCATCAGACAGGAAGTGCCAAAGACAAAGGCCACGAATCTGCTGTGGATTCCTCTCTAAAAATAGATACAGAAAGCATTCAGCCCTTTTTTGGAGTTTGGTCATTTGCACAATTTCAAGCTCACCTTCACCATTTTGTTACCCAGCCTACACTTCCTCCATGTTGTCACCAGGATTGCTTTGCAAGGCTTTCCCAGGTATTTTGATTCTCAAAACTGCCTAGTTTGGGGGTGCTTGGGTGGCTCAGTTGGTTAAATGTCTGACTCTTGATTTGGGCTCAGCTCATGATCTCAGGGTTCTGGGATCAAGCTCTACATCAGGCTCAGAGGGGAGTCTGCTTGGGATTCTCTCCCTCTGCCTCTGCCCCTCTTCCCCTTGTGTGTGCGCTCTCTCTCTCTCTTTCTCCCACCCCTCTCTCTCTCTAAAATAAAATAAATACATCTTTT
Organism: Canis lupus dingo; assembly: GCF_003254725.2. Taxonomy (NCBI): domain Eukaryota; kingdom Metazoa; phylum Chordata; class Mammalia; order Carnivora; family Canidae; genus Canis; species Canis lupus. Next base: position 49,469,294 of record NC_064258.1, on the reverse strand, counting down.
GAAATTGACTAGTTTCTAGCCTTAATAACTCCATAATTACTCTGGATAAATGTGCTAATTCCTATTACTAATTTCTTAGAAATCACTGGATATACTTTAATAATACCATATAGATATCGTTGGATGATTTATGTCAAACTAATGTCTGTAATTTGTGAAATCCTTCTTCTTCCCACTTGGAAAATGATGGCAGTGCTTCCAATCTACCCCATCTATCATGTACCTGGTTCCCCTTGGTCCCTCAGAGACTACCAGTAGCTTGTGCATAATCTCCCAGGCAAATGATCTCCAGTTCCTAAAACACAGGTCCTCTGGGACAGGAGAACTGGCTTAGAAGATCATACAGTTAAACTTCCTTTTACTTTCTCTTCACTTGTGCTGGAACTAAGCTCTAGAGCAATCTTTCCCTGCACCAGAGCCAAACCAAAAGAGATAAACTGGGGAGAGAAAGGGGAAAAAAAAAAAAAAAAAAAGCACTTCCTCAACAACATATATTAAACTTTTATTTTATATCAGGTACTATTCTGAGAAGTACATTTCATTTTTTTTTCATTGAAATGGATAATAAACCTGTGAAAAAAATCTACCTTCTTACAACTTGCATGCTCTATTTAGCATAATGTTGTCTTTAATAGCACTTGTTTATAAAGCTTATCGTAGGGTGTTGAAGTATTTTAACATAAACTACCTAACTCAGTGCTGATGAAATTTCTGCTACAGAGACCTTGTTCTTCTTACTTACAGATGCAGAATAGGAGTCTCCAAGAAATTTAGGGAATTGCTAAAAACTACAGTGCCTCAAGGCAGGAAAAGGGTAATTTCCAATCTAAGCATCCTTCAACAGCTCACACCCACCTCTCTAATGAGTATTTCTTATCTTTAGTTTAAATCAACTTTTACTAATGTATAGGCACTTGTACTATCATTAGTGATTTTGTTGTAAGAAACATATAGTGTTGGGCCACCTGGGTGGCTCAGTTGGTTAAGCGTCTGCCTTCATCTTGGTCATGATCCTGGAGTCCTGGGAGGGAGCCTCATGTAGGGATCCTTGCTCAGTGGGGAGACTGCATCTCCTTTTGCCCTTCTCTCTCTTTCTCTCTCCTCCTCCTCATTCTCTCTCCAAAAATAAATAAAATCTTAAAAGAAATGTATAGCATTGGTAATTTTATTATAACAGTTCTATTCTTGACAGGATTCCTTCCTTTGGTCTGACTGCCCTTTCAGGGATTCAGAATAGGAAAACTTATCAACCTTTGAGCCAAAATAAGAAGTACCCATGCCATTTTGTCCATTTATCTGATCTTGTCCCATTTCCTTGGCTTGACTCCCTGTTTTCATAATGGGATAGCCACTTTCTCCTAGAGTTCTATTGCTTCCACTCCACTAGGCTGCTTTGACTTGGAAGTCACAATTTGATCCTGAAATAAATCTTCCCTTCCTCTGCTCAGACATCCTTAGCAAGGCAAGAGAAACATCATCAGAATCTTTGCTTTGAGCTGGATCATAAAGTTTAGCTCACATATTCTTGCTGTAAAAAGAAATCCAGTGCACGTAAGCAACATCCATTTCTCTGAATAAAATTACTTCTGCTCCTCAACCTTTTCTTTCTTATCCAAGAACTTGTCACAGAAATCTGCCCTTAGGATGTCTTGCCTGACTGTCTGAGTCCAGGGTTCAATCAGGGAAGCAGAACTACTGGAAGTATTATGGAGTAAGGGATTATTCTAGAAATAAAGCCTTTCATAAGAGGAGAAGCAGGGGCAGTTGGAGAACTAGGCAGCCCCGTAGCAGGTGTATCTAGTTGCTGGAGTGGGTCCACTCCCAGGGGAAAGTAATGGACAGATCTGTGGAGGCTTTCTGTGTGTACCTGGTGGTTGACCTGGCATTGCTGTTGGCCAGCAGGGCCAGCGGCGGAGAGAAGAACCAGAGGGGAGCTGCGTACAAGAACAAGCTGGAAAAAAAAAAAAAAAAAAAAGGAAGAAGAAGAAGAAGAAGAGGAACAAGCTGGAATCCACCAGCACATTTGCATCTATTCTCACTTCCTCTCTGGGATGCAACTTCCAGAGGAAAACCTGCCTTTTCACTTTCACCATCCAAATCATGGTTAGTTTTCCTTTATTGCCAATTCTAAACCAGAAAAGGAAGTAGATTCTGAGAAGAGTTAATTCCAGTCTAGCCAAGTCGACACAGTACAAAGCCACCATCCTGGGCAGCATCTTTGGAACACGGAGTTCCACCCTCTCTCTTTTCTACCAATTCTGAGTCCTTGGCATGTATTTTTAATTAATTTTATATTATAATTTTGACTTTATTATGTTATGCATTTACATCCTCAACACTTACAAATTTTCTAAATCATGAAGGGAAGTGTTTTACCTAATTTAAAATATGCTCTGAACTATATGCCAAATGCCATTTGAATCTGTCTCTTTTGACTACTCTGTTTTCTTTTGTACGTTAGTTATCAATTCCTGTGACAATACCACATTGTTCTATTTACCGCATCTCTGTAACACATTTTACAATCTACTGAGGGCATTTCTTCCCTCAACATTTCAATTTTTCTTTCTTTTTGTGGCTGTTATCATCTGGCTCCCCTTCCATATGAATTTCAGAATCATTTTATCTTTATTCATGCCTCACAAGTATTCTTTTAAATTTTATCAGAATTACATTCTTTTAGATTATTTCAGGAAAATTATCTCTTGAAAATATAGAATATTTGGAATCAAACAATGTGCACAGATCTACCTGGCACAATCTTTAGGGTTATTCCTAGATTACTAGATTTGTGGAGGTGGCATTTATTGTTGCTACTATGATGAGTCTCCTGTTTCCAATTTATTTCTAACCAATAATTATTTTTTGTATATTAAAATTGAATTTGCCTAACTCATTGAACCCTTATTTTTCTAATGATTTTTCAGATGTCTCCTTAAGTATAAAATCACAGCATTTTCAAGAATGTAATTTAATGTATTATGTTATAATACTTCAAAGTTCTTTTTCTTATTCTATTGCTCTGGTCAGGAAACCAAGGACAATAAATAACCATGGCTGCAAGAATGGCCATTCTTGTCCTATTCCTTACTCAAATGGTAATGATTCTATTATTTTACCACTAAGTGAACTGTTGTTTCCTGAAACATGCCCTTAATTACTTAAGGAATGCTTCTTCTTTATGTTTACAGAGTTTTTATTTTAATCAGAAATGAGTGAGGGGTTTTATCAAAGGTTTTTTTCAGAATCTATAAAAATAATCATGTGATCTCTCTGTACTCAGTAAATTATATTAATAAAATATCTTAATATGCATATTTACTTCATTCCCTCAATAAAATCTATTTAATCACATTTTCTTCAGTATAGTGTTAGATTTAATATTTTATTCAGAGTTTCTCCACCTTACAGTCACAAGTGACATTGGCAAATAGATTTCAGATTTGTTTTTCTCTCTGTTATGTCTTTGTTTTGTAGTTATTCTAGACTTGTCAAATGAATTAGAAAGCTGTCCAATTGTTTATTTTTTATCTCTTCCCATGATTTCATCCTGTGGATTCCCGGGCATCAAATTCATTGTTTTTTGAATTTTCAATCTCTCAAAAAATAAAAAGGGGGGTTTCCTTCATTCTTCTTCTTCTTTTTTTTTTTTTTCTCCTAATGGGGAGGATTTTTCCCTGTCCCTATTTTAGGTAATTATTTCCTGCTAGTTTCTCATGAGGGCTATTTTATTTAAGGCCAAGAGACTATCACCCCATTGTAGTAATGCATGATTAGAAAGAACATATACTCTACTCCATTGCCCCATAGCCATTTTTAAGTTTATTCAACTAACACTTATTGCTGCGTATGTAAGGAGTATCATAATGGGATTTAAGGTATGGGAAATAAATTGTTTTAAGATAGCCTTGAAAGACATCATCTGGCCTTTAGAAACTTAAAATGTGTTTGGAGAAATGACATGCACTCCTGAAATAATTTAATGAAAGTACAAATAAATGTATTCATAATATTTCATGATAAAGCATAAAATGAGTATGGAAATGTAGAGAGGATGTGCCCAAGTGGTGAGGAACAAAAGTTAAGAGGAATTAGTCAGAAAACACTTAAGAGGAGAGGTGAGTTCTGAGCTGAATATTGAATTAGGGGATATACATGAAGTGGGAGCTCTGAGAGAATATTATGAATAGTATGTGAAAGAGGCAGGAAAACAATAATAAGCAAATATGTGGGCAGATAATAATCTACATTCATTTATCTGAAGCTAAAGGAGGCATTTTAGAAAGCTCAATAAATTAACCTCAGAAAGCATGCTGAGGTAGGTCCAGTCAGTCAAGGCCGAACCTTGCCTGCACCAGCAGGTGACTGGTACTTTCTGTCTCCTAACATTCAACCGGGCTTTGTTCAGGTTTAGCAAGAGGCAAGCCGACTGTGGCATACCTACAAAACTTAGTTTAAATGTGATCTTGAATTGACATATATTAACATAAGGAATATGTATAAATATACACACATACCACACACATGTTCTGTCTCTGAGTCAAGTGGAATAGTCTTGCAGTGTCCTATTGTAGAAGGGGGGGGGGGGGGCGGCGGAGATTGACCTTAACAAGTATGGCTTAAGTGTTATCGTATATAAATGAAACAATGTCTGAATATAAACTAATGCCGTGAAGGGTGTGAAGCTCTCCTCAGTATAAGGAAAAAAACTATATCTGATATCATTACCCCACTTTGTGCCCCCCCTAGTTAGGTCAAACCATAAGGAATGGTAATTATTAAGAAAGGAAAGAAAAATGAAAAACTGTATCTGATATCCCCACATAATTTTTGTGATTCCATACTTATGCCAAACCATGAGAAGCATGAGGGGGACAGTGGTACAACAGTTGAATTCTCAGAGAAATCCTGTCTCAAAAAAAAAAAAAAAAAAAAAAAAATCTGATAATAATTAACTTTGGTACTTCAAAACCTTTAAACAATCACCTACACAAATGTGGCCTGGTTTGCAAAGTTACGTGGCACCAGTAGCTGGTGCATTCCTACAATCATGAATTATCACAAAACCGCACAGAGATGAATCTGCTTTCAGATTTCCATTGATCAAAAAGGGCTTTCTATGGATTGAGGAATGTTCTAAAAAATAAGTCACCTTCAGGATGCCTCGGTGGCTCAATGGTTGAACCTCTGCCTTCAGCTCAGGGGATGATCCCGGGATCGAATCCCACTTTGGGCTCCTCGCAGGGAGTCTGCTTCTCCCTCTGCCTACGTCTCTGCCTCTCTGTGTCTCTCATGAATAAATAAATAAAATCATTAAAAAAAAAAGTTACCTTTGCCACACAGGAAGCTCTCTCTCCCCTTTAAATTAAAGAAAGACCTAATGAGGGAGTAATGTAGATCTGAATCTCAATTCTGATTGTCCCCTTATTCTCTTCCTATCTTGGGTGATTATTATTAATAATGTATGTTAAGTACTTAGCACTATGTTGGAGAATAAGAGCTTAATGAATGGTAAATCTTTTATTTTTTCCCTCATTATGAAGGGAACCACTTAAAAAGCATTTGCCGGATGCCATGCACTGATCCAAGCACTTTACACGTGTCTCCTTACTTAACCATCACAACAACCTGATGAGATCGGATACTATTAATACCCCAACTTTATGAATGGAAAATTTGCCTAAGGAAAGCCAGTTAGTAAGAGGAGGAGCCAAGATCAAAACTGATGTCGTCTGGCTCAATCAGTAGCACTGCCTCATCGCACTCTCTTGGTACCATGCAGTAACGGTCTCTGATCTTTTAATTTTGATCATATAATATCTGCTTAGCACATAGCAGAATGAAGGTACTAGCTCCACCTCTGGCAAAGTCCAACTGTTACTAATTTTGGTGTGTAGGTGTAAAGACAAGGTGTGAACACGGATAGAATGCTGGTTGGGCGGCATATGAAGTAGCTCACGTTATTGCAGGTAGGGAAAACAGTTTGATGTACTAAGAATTAAATGGAAAATTGCTACTAAGAACATTTTCAAGGTAGTGTCTGCAGGGTGGTGCCTTATAGAACCCTAGCACTGCACATACTATCAGTTCACTTTACTCGTTAACCTTTCCCTATGGTTAAAGCCAAGACTATGGAAGTTACAAAGTATGACTCCCATCTTTAAGTGTAGGAAAGGAAATAGAAATAGAAAATTATTGCTTTTGAGTAGAAAGAAACAAGAAATTTCTTAATAGAGAGGTGAATATGGGATCCCTGGGTGGCGCAGCGGTTTGGCGCCTGCCTTTGGCCCAGGATGCGATCCTGGAGACCCGGGATCGAATCCCACATCAGGCTCCTGGAGCATGGAGCCTGCTTCTCCCTCTGCCTGTGTCTCTGCCTCTCTCTCTCTCTCTCTCTCTCTGTGACTATCATAAATAAATAAAAATTTAAAAAATAATAATAAAAAAAAATTAAAGCTGAGTAATATCTATTAAAAAAAAATAGAGAGGTGAATATATTGGAAGGAAATTGGTGGAAATGTCCCATTACAGACATTTCAATCTAGGCTCAGGAGAACAAGGCTTTCTGAGTTAAGTGAACATTTTTTAGGCAAAGACAATAAAACATTCAGAGGCTTCCAGTATCAAGAAGTGGTCCTGGAGTGAAGTGTATTTTTCTTAATCTGTGCTCATGGAGTGGGAAAATAGAAGCCATCTTTGACAGGCATTGAGAATATTCCTCAGTGGGCATTTCCTTTCTTTCTCACTCTGTGTCAGATCCTTTACTCGTTCCTAGGGCTCAAATAGGAATAAAACCTAGCTGTTGTCCTCTAGCAACTAAGAGTCTACTTGTGGACACAACAATGTAAAAGATGAGTGTGTGGCCACATGATAAACATGTTCATGGCAGCATGTACAGAGTACACTGAAAAGTCTGAGAAGGGAGTGAACCAGTTTCCTTGGGCAGAGTTATTAAAGCTTTAGGAGCTCGATTAGACAGGTAAACTGCAGAGTACGCAAATCACCTTGAATAAAGGAAGCATGTCTTCAGCATAGTTGTTCCTAAGAAATGTGGGCCTCTCTCAGCTCCTCAAGCTTCTGCCCTCTTTATGCCTGGGTCTTTATCATTTATATTGCCACATTTACAAGATACCTTCTACACAGTCTTTTAAATGTGTGAGAATTTTTCCACTTAATGAAATCATGGAAATCTAAAATAATTTTTGAAGTTTTTACCCTTCTTTAATTTCCTCCTAATAGCAGAAATTGAATTATAAACCATAAATACATATCATGATTTTTAAAAGTGAAACATGAAGATAAAGTCGGGCCTCCAGTGTGGTATCTGTAAATATCATGTGAACTATTTTTACTTAACGTGAGTTCTGGCTATTTTGATGCTCAAATACAAATCTCAGAAATGGAAAATAAAAATAAAAGCAGTTAGTAGTCTGGGCCTACCTTTTACCTCTAATTCTTCACCTGCCTGATACCTTGTAGGAAAGGAAGTAGAAACAGTGTTGAGCACTAAAGACCTGGTTATCATTGGGAGCTATGTTGAGTGAGAATGCAATTTTACTCAATTAAGCCTTAAACAACTGATGTCGGCAAATGTGGTCTGTGCACTAGAGACCCTTATTATATCTAATATAAAATAGTTAATTGCTTCCAAATGAAACTCAAATCAGACAGAGAAATGTCTAGTCTGACTAATACTAAAATAAAAGTAGGCAATGGGCACTGTTGTGTTTTTGCTTGACTCTGTGGATTCTTGAGAATATTCATTTACTTAATAGGCAAAAATCAAGGCATGTGTCCTCTAGGGACAGCCACTCTTGGGACACATGGACAGAAATGCAATTTTCTCTGTAATTTCTTTGATGAATTCAGTAAAGATCTCTATTAGTCTATGTGATAACAGTGTTTCTGGGCAGTGTTGCCTACTGAATTTTGGCTCATATCTATTAAATACATTCAAATATAAAACTTTACTATCAAAATAATCTGAAAATCATTCTCTTTGTTATTTTAAGTGATGCTATCATTAGCCTATAGATACAGTCTCATGTGATTTTTCTTTTAAAGTTGTTAAAATCAAGCGAATACCCTAAAGATTAATTTTATTAGAAGAAAAACATTTCAACTGCTTGTAATTAGGGAAACAAAGAAATCCTAATGTATTTTGGAGCTTTTATTTTGGCCAAAAAAAAAAAAAAAAAAAAGGAACTTAAATTGCCACAATAGTCACAGAATGCCAAAAGGAAATCCTCCCAACAAATTCACAATTTACTGTTAAGCTTTTCATTGTGAGTTATGTTTGCTAAATCTCAAGAGCATTACAGTGGAAAAGAAGATAAAGACATAAATAAGTCTAGGTTGTGGTATTAAACTAGATCCTGTCAACATAAATTGATAAAGGAAAAAATAAATATTTTTAGTATACAATTATGTTTGAAAATTTGATTGCTAATGGATTTCTATATTCCTATCAAGGTCAGATGGGCAATTGTTTATGAGAAACCTGAAATCCCTTATAGCCTGTTCCAACAAGTTTTATAGCATCTATTCATGTTAGACATTTTGCCATTTCAAATGTTTCTCCCTCCTGTTTTTTTTTTTTTTTTCATAAGAGCAACGTGGTACATTTTGTCAATTTTGCACTTGTTTTCAAAACCCTCCTTTATTTTAGTGGAGAGCATGCAATTAACCCACTTCTCCCTATTGAGAAGCATCTTTATAATAACAGCTTTCCTGGCAGAGCTTTTGTTAGGCAGATTTTAAAAATCAAGAGCCCATAAAGGTTGGACAAAATCCAGTCATATTAAAGTTCAGCAAATCTCTTTCAAGGTCATATGCCTTAAAGTTATAAAGGTTTTGTTCCTGTAAAAAGATTGCCAAGTCATTTTCTACATTAAAAGAAAAAAAAAAAAGGAGACAAACAGTGTTACCTGTTTTACCAAATGTTGAGAGAAAAGCAAAGGTTTTACTTCTGTCAATGAATTGACAAGGAAGAGATTTTCTGCTCCCTTTGCCACTTTGAAGCTTGGTTGTAGGAAGGGTGAGACTCGGTAAACTGCCCCACAGACTCATTCAAGCAGCCGGGGCTGGCCAGAGATCCAGCTGCATGAAAGAGCTTAATAGTCAAAGGGCATGGTAATTCCCTCCATCTGCCTTTTCTTTCTTCTAAGGCAAAATCTTCACCTGGTGTTTTTGATTCATGTGTTCTAATTATGATGGCTGCCATCAGCAGCCCTGTGGGGGACACCACAGACTCGCTGAGCCCAAAGAGCATACTGAAGCTTGTTAAGAGACCATGTCAGCCTGATTTTAGGGCCCATTTTGCAGCTCTCCCCAGGCCTATCTAAAAGCATCAGGAGTCTCCGTCTTGCAGGACAAGTGCATTGTCTTTCTAAATGTCTCTTCCTGATAAGCAAATCCAAATATGGTTCATTCACCGTGGCTTTGAAGACGCAGTGGGGAGCTTGGCTTGCATGGTGGATACAACAAAATGCTTAATATTATCACTTGGTATAGAGCTAAAGAACTCAATTTCCAATTCCAAGATAAAAACCTTTGCTCCCCAGCTATGATCAAGAGTTTGAAATTTAAATCAGGAGTCTTGAAAGCTATTCTAACTCTCGAAAGGGCTGGCTTTCCCATACATACAAAGAAGAATATGCTGTGCTTGCATTAGTATCTGAATCAGGAGAAAGCTCACATCATTTTAGAAAATGTAATACTTTCCTCTTTCAATTGCAATGCTGTGGAGTATTTTCAGTTCATTTGTTTTATTGTATTTCCCATTATTTAGATTATGATTAGGGCTGGTCCCATAGTCCTTTTTTATTACTTTATGTACCTCCTATTGTTTTAGTATTTCCACACTAATAATACCTGGCCACATCCAAAAACACTTTTTGATTTATTGTAATATAAGGACAAAAAGCAGCATCAAAAAAATAAACTTGGCAACATCCTCAGCACCACACAGACCCCTTGCCCATATATATTGTATATCTTGAGTCAATACTTTTAGTTAGTTTCAAAATAAATGCCAAAATGAGAGTTTCTTTATTTATGTGGTACTTTGAAGAATGTTCTAGTTCTGTTTAGGTTGTGTTAGATAAGAGAAATTGAGTTCATATAAGAAAATCACATTTAGGGAATGAAACCTAAAATCATCCCCGATGATTTGTTAAGTGGTGATTCGGGATATTTCAGAACAAACTCTCATAGGCTGTCATTCTAATTCCCAGCCCAAATCCCAAGTTTATTAGTCCAAGGATTCAGAGAAGCAACTCACCAGTTTGCAAGATAATTTTGGTTGGCAAACCATCTTATAGTTGGCATCTAAATTAATAATAGTGCCAATGGCTTGTAATTCCTTATGTTGTTGGGTATTCTGGTGTTTAGTTTGGGTAAGAGTCATTACTACCCTTGCATACTTGCTATTGTTTCTTTGTCTCTCTTTAAAAAAAAAAAAAAAAAAAAAAAAAGATTATTTGAGAAAGAGAGAGGGAGAGAGCATGTGTGTGCTTGTCTGCTTGGGTGGGGGGAGGGGCAGAGGTAGAAAATCCCAAGCTGACTCCCTACTGAGCACGGGGCCTATACAGGGCTCCATCCTACAACCTGTGAAATCATGAACTGGGGCGAAATCACTAGTTGAATGCTTAACCTACTGAGCCAACTCAGTGCCCCTATTTATCTTTGAATGCTCACTTTGGCCTAAACAAACAGTTGTGAAATGTGTTGCATCCAATCAAGTCTCTTAGGAGATGATTGATGCCATTTGCTGAGCTACTGAGCCATCACCAAGTGCTTGGTACAACAGGGTCATATCAATGGTTAAAACAAATGTTTCCTTAACTAATAGCTCAAAAGAAAAATAATAGATAAATACACATGTACACATACATTTCACTTTCCAAATCAATAGATCCTATCCATTTTAACCCTAAATATTTCTCAAAACTATTCCCTTTCTCTTCTCCACCATCACTACTGTAATACAGGCATTCTTCATTTCTGGCCTTAATGCTGGTGGCATCTCCCAATGGATCTGTTCACTTTTCATTGTCCCTGTTAGGCTCATCTCCCAAACAGTTACCAGACCAATGGGAATAAAATGCAAACCTACCATGCTATTTCCGTTTGAAATCCTTTAGTGACCCCTCCTGGCCCCTGTCTACCTTTCCAATCTCACCTCTCCCTACCCACCTCCCACTACCACACACACCTTAAACCCCAAAACCCCAGTGAGGCTGCTTTAACCCATACTACTTTCCTCTGCTTTCTAATCATTTTAGGTTTTATCATTTTTTGCTTGTCTCCAATAATAACAGTTATGTTTGCTTGCCATTGTTTAGATAGCTTGTATTCATGCAATGTTATAATAACATCCACTCATTCACCAAAAGCACCTGTCATGTAAGGTAATATGTATAGGCACTGCACTGAGTCTTAGGTATTCAAAAACATAGGCATATCATTAAAGAGCCCAGCAACAGACTTCTAGGCAGATAATTATAACAAATGGTGCAGTGGTGGATATGTGTCCAGGGGAGTCATTGAAAGGACCTCATGGGAGTCTGAAGTCTTGAGGAATGAAGGAGAGAAGGTATGCAGGAGAGCAGCTTTGTAAAAAGTAAGATTCTTAGCAAATAGAAGTTAGCCACATGCAGGCCATTTGTTGTCAGGCACTCAAAACAGAGCAAAATGTGAGAAGACTGTCAAGGTAATAAATATCATGGCACACGGGTAAAGAATCGAATTTGGAAATGAACCTGGAGAGGTAGACAAGGTGCCAGTTGAAGAGGGTGCTATATACCATGTAAAAATAACTTTAAATGATCAGAAACTATTGAAAAATGTGACCTCAATCTGACATGGGTCAGGTTTGCATTTTAGATGGGTCAGTTTGGTACCTCTGCAGAGAGGGAATTCAATGAGCAAAGCACAGAAGAAGGAAGACCCAGGAGGAGGTCTTCATAATACACACACAAGAGACAACAGAAGCCTGAATATGAGACGGAAAGGGGATGGAGTACAGTCGGGACTATTTGGTAATTGACTGGATTTAGGCAGTGAAAGAAGTGGAAGAGTCAGAAATGGTTTTGTGTCCTAAGGGGTGACAAAGAGATCCAAATGCCAGCAACAGAGAGAATCAAAAAGTAGGAATATGTTAATGATATAACAGCCATTAGTTCCACTTTCTTATTGTGACATATGCTTCATAGGTCAGTAATTTCTCTGATGGAGTCCTTATAGAAATGCATACATTTCTGAATATATCAGAAATACATTAGTCACTATACCCAGGACCTAAGCAAAGTAGGTCCAACAGATGAATCAAACAAGTACCCTCCTTTCACTAGGGAGCACCTCGGTAAATACCACCATGCAAAGTAGAAAAGGATAAATACCTCAGAAAAGGCACAAATGAAAACCGGTGTTCAGTGGAAGAAGGGTGACGTTCGGCTGGGGGTTCAACTGGAATGATGGGTGAGATAGCAGTGAGAAGACCCTTGAAGCTTATATAGGACTTAGGCATGTGGAGATCGGCCTTGAAGAGCTTCTGGGCAGAGGGTGTTGTAATAGGTTAGAAGAAAGGAAACGAACCCCTGCACTAAGAAAGTGAGATGGCATGAGTCGATCAAGAGGATTACTAATTACTTGAGAATGAGGGGCAAGGGAGGGGTTCAAACATGATGCAACCCGGACGCACTGTAGGAGAGGGTTCGTAAGTCGAGGATACCACCAGTTTGGAAGTTGTGTAGACCAATGACCCTGGCTGTAAATTGACAACCACAACTGTGATATTTACCCTTCATTCCAAAAGGCCACTGTTCCAGAACCATTCCAGTTCATCTTACTCAAAGATAGTAAGCCACTTCGAAGTCTTTGACTTTGGAGTGCGGCCGACCCCCCGTGTTATATTAGCCTTGGGTATACAACAGAGTGATTCGACAGGTTTATACGTTACCGTTGTGCTCATGGCAGGTGGAGCTGGTGTCTCCCACCGCTCGACACGATCACAGCGCCGTGGACTCTGTTCCCTGTGCTGGGCCTTTATTCTGTGACTCATTCATTCTCTAACTGGAAGCCCGAACCTCCCACTCCCCTTCACCCATTTGGCCCATCCCTCTCCCTGCTCCCCCTCTGACTCTTAAATCTTAGGGAACTCTTCCATCCTGTAAGGGCGACTCTGGGAGTCTGCCTTTTGTGTTTCCGGAAAAATAATTTTCAGAAGTTCTGCTGCTTTCATTTGGGGGTTTTCATTGATTTGAGATGATGTTGGACGGGGGCGTTCCACAGGCCACTTCTTCATCCTGGGCAGAGTCGGGGGCACTGTCACGTCTGCAGCTGTCTTGCTGCGAGAGCCAGAGTGTGGGCCCTCCCCCTCCAGGGCCCCATAGTGCACAGCCCCACAGGCTTTCACTGTCTCAAAATATGTTCCCACCCCCTTTCTTTGTAAGTCTGTTTTTATCTTTTTTCCCTCTTTTTTTTTGCGGCTCCCTTCCTCCCAATCCTAAAAGAATTCTATGAAGCTTACCTTGCTACTGATGATGTGACCCCATTGCTCACCATGGTCAACATCCCTTTCAAAGTGTTGAGCTGCGAGAAAGAAAAGAGTACCCAGCACATAATGGCAAAAGGGGCACCCCAGGAGAACAGAGAAGGGGTCTTGGACTCCTTGCCCTTTGATCCAACCTGACTTTGGATTGATCCAATCCACTTCCTCTCCTTTTCCCTCTGGTTGCTTTTGATTTTTGATTTAGTACTCTATCCGCCTAATTCAGTCCTTCAGCAAAACGTATACATGTACGTGTATATGTGTGTACATGTATGCAATGTCTGCATTTCACTCTGACGCTCTCTGCCTGCATCCGGGCATCTCGGCATAGGCGGCAAATTGTAACCTTTTATGTAGGCTCAAACAAATAAAATGTGCAGAGGTAACTGGGAATAAGAAAGAAGACACACTATAGCTGAAGCATCCGAACATGTGTTTTCAGCTCCTCGCCATAGGCTTTGCAGTGATCATTTATTTTTAATGAAGTAGCACTAGGAAGAGCTGGAACTGCCAGTGAGTTCTGCTCTCTCCATACACTGTACTGTAACGTGGGGGCTTCTCTCTGGCACCACCACAGGGTGGCCTTGATGGTATTTTCACAATGAGCAGAACTACAAGGCATCAACCCTACCGATGCCCTGTGACTACGGGGGTAAACTGGGAACTAGCTTTCTCTCTGGATGTTCTCCTGGAGACTTTCATGGTTCACCTAGGAAATAGGAGAAGTAGGTGAGAGAATCTACATTTCTCAGCCATTCTCATTGTTGCTTCTTTTACCACACTTTATTCTTTCTTTCCCAGTTTCCTTCCTCTCTTGAAAAGGATATGTTAACTCATATATTAAAACAGGAGTGTGTATACGAGTTTTTTTTTTTTTTTCTTTTCTTGTTTTTACTCTTAGGTATCAGAATGATAGAACTTAGCAGCTGATAGTACAAGAGCTAATTCTTTAACCAGTCCTTTCTTCTATAAATAAGGAGACTAAGGCACAGGGAAACGAAGCAGCTTGAGTCACACCACAGCGGAGGCTGAGTTGGAATCCAACTCTCCTGACTCTGTATTGGCTTCTCCCAGCACAGCTGGGGTACAGTCACAGTGTTTGGGAAAAGACCCTTATGGGTTCACTGGGAAAAAACCTAAATAAACATTTACCTTCTCTTCTGAGTTCTGAATGTTTTAAGGTGCATTCCTTTCCACAAGTAGAAATGAATTCAGGCTGATGTAACTGTGTTGTTTCAGATTGCTTCACATTCTGGTTCCCAAGTAATTGTTTTTATTATTATTATTTTGACTTTCATTTCCCTTCTTTATAGATTTGGGTTTGCGCATATTACGTTGCCTTGTTGGGTTGTTATTATACATCAAGACTGGCATGAATCCAGAGGCAACAAATTAGAAATATTGACTTTTCTGCTGGGCTAATAAAAACAATGGTGTGTGAGTTAACAAATGTAGTTTTAATTTTATAAGAAATGTAGCAGTGCCTGCCAGGGTGATCCCTGGAAATACAAGAAAAGAAAACCTTTCTAAATAGTAAGAACCAGAGAAAGAAACTATAATGCACAAAGAAAGGTCAGGCTGAGTCTTTTCATGAGGGAGGAGGGAATCTACTAAAACAAAACTTAGAAAGCCACTTATGCACTATTTTCAATTGAATATATATAAGTTATGTAGAGTAGAATAGAAAAGAATATATATAAAAATTGGAAGTCTCTCTTTTCCCAATAGCAAATCCAACATCCTTAAGAACGATAATTCCTCAAGAGAGATAGTATAAGTGCATTACTGATTTCTCTGCTTTTGAGCAGCAGCAATTAGATAATCTTGAAACCGGTGGCTATAATCCTCAAGGTTGGATCTGATTAATAAAGTGAGCAATAGCCTGCTGATTCTAAAATAAAAAGCTAAATAAATACACGTTGCCGTTTTCAGCAATAAAGTAATAAGCAGTTTGCAGTAAATGTGATTGGCATGAAACAATGTAGAAAATAATGTCAAATACATTGAGGAAACCGCTATTGCTGTCAAATTTGCAAAATAGGATGTTGCTCCCACAAATGTATCTACAATTTAAAGCTATTGAAATAGGTTGACAGATATGCTAACAAATTATTCATGCCATGTTTAAATTGTGTACCTAACTCCTCAATAGCATATTTATTTAATCAAAGCATGATCATTTCTGACAATTACTTATATAAACTTTCATAAAATATACTAGAGAATATCCGCAGACATGTATTACCTAAGTCATGTAAGCAATAAGAAAGCTGACACAGCTATTCAAAACAGCAAAGGGATGGGAAGAGTCTAGCACGTTAAGACACTGCCAAATGCTTCCTTAGCTGGTAAATGCCTGAGATAATAATAGATGAATACAAAAGAAAGCATGGAGAGGTTATTAAATTATGCTACTAGGGTGTAAGTCTCTAACATGGCATGCTTTGACTGCGTCTATAGATTTTCCAGAAGAATCACAATACAATGAATGAGCTCTATTTGGGTGAACAAGTCAGCAGTTGTATGTCTATTAGGAGTTGCAAATTCAAAAGCCTCAGAGCTAGGCAGATAATGCCATGTGGTCTATGGAGACGGGCAAACTGGAAAGTACTTGCCCAGGACAGAGACAACTGACAGAGCCAATTATTGTTCTGCTGGGACCTAAGCCTGGGATTGCAATATCTTCTGATATTTCAAGAAAAGCCAAAATTGAGATCTTTCCTGTGAAAATATATCTATTTATTAAAAACAACAACAATAATAGCTGTGCGGACTAGATTCAGATGGAAGCCACCTGTTTGCAAACTCAAGGGTCTATCATGATAGAACCAGGATATCTGTATATTCCACGTAGACTGTACCGTGATCATTAATTGAACAACCTATGGCTAAAATCGCCTTGGAAATAATCATTCCAAGAACATCAGCCCAACCAGAGTATGCTTTGGGCTTTGGGGAAATAAAAAATTTCTTTGAACTAGAATAACTTACCTATAGTATGGTGTAGAAGGAAAAATTCAAGTGACTATGGTTAACCCTTGCCCCTCACTTCCTTTTCTGTAAAATGGAAATAATGGTAGTACCTACCTCTTCAGGTTGTTGTGAAGACTATATGAGTTATTTATACAAAGCACTTAGAATAATACCTAGCATATAGTAGGTTCTCAATTTTTTTTGTTCCTTTTATCATTATGAGTAATGCTACATCATTGGCATATCTAGAATGTGACAACTCAGTGTAGCAAAAAATAAAATAAAATAAAATAAAATAAAATAAAATAAAATAAAAGCCTCTTTCTTAAATATAACCACTGCCAAAAAGGAAATAACAGCAAGATATCCAAGTAATTGCATTATGGTGAGTTGAGAAGCAGCTGAGAGGGGAGAAGAACTAGTTCAAGGTTACGATGAAGCACAGCTTCCAATAATGCTCTTTTGGACAACGAGGTAATTATAGTAGACAGGCTGGCTTGGCATGTAGTCATTAGCAGTGATCAAGTAATGTGTATGTGTATGTCTGGAAGGGAGTCTTCTCAACTTTTTTGTGGACTTTTGGGAAGAAATCTTTTTTTTTTTTTTTCCTGTTTGTTTTTTCTCTAAGACCCTTTACAAGACTGAGAGAGATCAATAGTGACAGGTGTTGCAAAGCCGAGAAAGTCTGCAGATTCGCACAACAAGTACTATTGCCTACATTTATTTTCCAGCCATGCTTCATGTAGATATCCCTGGGTCCTGTTTTCAAGCATCAGTCTAAAACTCGAGATCCCCTCCAGGTCATTGCTCCAGGGGGATGGGCACGGGTGGTGTACAGGAGATCAAAAGAGACTTTTATTAAAATTCACAACTGTGAGCATTCATCTACATCAGGGGTCTGCAAACTGCACACAGCCAAGTGGCTGGGCTATGGTCTGTTTTTGAACGCCTGGTTTTTACATTTTTGAAAGGGTTGTAGGGGGAAAAAAAGAAAAAGAATATGTAGCAGTGACCATATATGACCCATTAAGCCTAAAATATTTACTATCTGGCCCTTTGTCATTTTCATTTACTATTAAAAGGGAAGACTAGCATTGGTTTTCTTCATAACATATGATAGAGACAAGTCACCATTCGTATTTGGAGTTTGTCCTTGTTCATCTGTTATTTCTTTTTAACCAGGAGGCAGAAAAATGCCCAGATTTTTTTTTTTAAATATAATGTCTATTGTACCCAGTTGCCTTAAAGAAAATTTAGTTTAGTTATCCCAGTGACTTTAGCTTTGATGGTATGCACACAGTGACTTACCACCAGCATGGCTTGGTCTTGCGTGGTTGCAAAATTATGGCACAAATACTTTTCATTGATCGCAATTTAACAGCCAATCAAGGCACAGCTTCATCTCCTCGATTTCACTGTGCCCTTACAATTGAGAAGAATAGTGGCTATAATGGGTACTGTTATAGCCATTGTGTTCCTACCAGATGAACTCTGAGACAGTTGCTGAAGCTGGACAAGTTATATAAATGTCTGCAGCCAGGACGTTACGGAAAGAATTATGTAACCTCACAGGATATAAAGATTTTGCCATAACTTTGCACTCACTGGAATCTCCTCTAGCCCATAAAATCTGTTGTGTCCATAGAAGACTCTTTGTAACACAATACTTCTTATCACAATCACAGTTTTTGGAGCCAAGAAATAGCCTGAGAGGAGAAAAAAAAAAAAAAATAGACCTCTGGATCAGAAGTTGGAAATATTTATTCTGAATAACTAGGTTTGAGTTTGAAAGTAAACTTCAAATTTTCCGTGATCAAAAATTCAAAACTGTTTTACCTTTTGTTACTGTTTTTGAGTCTCTGTCTTGATGCATTTTTCCCTGGGTCTCTGCATTGTCAGTGAGGTATTCAAACTTTGTTGATATATTTTTTTTTAATTTTACACATTTAATTATCTGTTTATACCTATCTGAGCAGTCAGATGCTCTAGCTATCTATTTTTATCATTTGAACTCTTAATAATTCTATTTATAAAAAATACCAGGATTCCCAAAGATTCAAAAACATGTTTTATAAGCTTTAAATTCCATTTTATGCATGAAAGTGTTAAATTAATTAAATAAGGAGGACATTAGACTGAGGTGGTTCTAATACCTCCACCACCCAAGTAGGCAAACCAAAGCTTCAGCCTGCAGTGTCTCAAGGTTAAGAAGTAAAAACCTTAAGAAAATCAACAACAAACAGCCTACTAGGCTTCTCAAATAAGGCAAACACTTAAGCTATAGCCAATCGAATAATGTCCCTGCTTTGCTTCTCTGTCCTCCCTGTGATGAAGGTCTTTTCCCTGGGTCCTATCTGTGGACCACTAACCACTTCTGGTTTGGTGCTGCCCTCTATTTAAATCAATTTTGGCTCAAACAAATTCTTAAAAACTTAAAAATTTAATATGCCTCAGTTTATCTTTTAACAGGAAAGCATGCTTCATACAAAGGAATGTCAAGGAAATTATTTTAATTCCTTCTGTGATTACTCCATTTTAGGGGGTTTTATTTTTACTTTCTTCATCCACCAATGGAGTGTTAAATCTGAATCATTTGGAAGAGCATATCATTAGAAGAGAGGTTCTTTTTATAACATTGGAGCACGAGGAATTTTTTTTTTTTAGCACGAGGAATTAAGAATGATATATCCTTATTTCATCGTTACAGATATGTTAGGAAGAATTCCAAACTGTCAAGTCTCCATCACTAAAACCAGTTATTATGCGTGCTTGTAAGATATTCTGACTCTCAAACAAATACCAGGTATGTAAAGCCATACTAACTCTGCTGTAGCAAGTCATCTACAACATGGTCTCCACCAAGCAGAAACCAGCCCCCTGCCTCATGTTTACCACATACATCCAAAAAGTTACAAAGCAAGCAAGCTATGCTAATTCAGTCAAGAGTTTATCCAGCCTTCTGTTCCTTCCTCACATACATTTATATTTCTTTACACTGGAAATTGAGGTTTAGACTAAGCACAAAGAGGTCCTATCAGATTTTGCCCACACATCCCCCTCCCTCTAGTTAAAGGCACCACCATTAAACCAAGATAATGACCCTGAAGTGACAACTTGAAAAATTTTCCCTCAGATGACCTAAACAGTCAGTCCTGGATTACGTAACTCAACACACAATTGTTGGTTAAATTCAGTAGGAATTTTATAGCCAATATCCCAAATTCAAAGTTGTTCAGGTCAGGCTAGTAATGTGAATGAGTCGACAATAAGGTATGATGAGGTGGGAGATCACAGGGCAGACGGCTACTCCAGCTGATGGCTGAGCCTTTGCTTCTGAGCTTTTATGTGGAATTGGCAAACAGAACAAACATTTCGCAAAGTCAAAAACAAATACTGCTGCAGTCCATCCGCAACTGGTTGCAAGCTTTGCATAGATGAGTAAAATACAAGATCTGGTCCATCCAAGAACTTTAGAGGAGGGACATTGACACAGGAATGATAATATGAGGGGAAAATATGAAGAATATACAAGTAGAGGTATGTGGATCATTAAAGCTGATGTAGAGATGATAAGCAGAGGAAGGGAGGAATTACTTCAAATTAGGTAAAATTTTATGGAGGAAGTGACAGTGGATCTGGGACTTATAGAATGAACACAATTTTGAACTGCAGCTATAGAAGGAAAAGCTATTCCAGGGAGGCTCAAAGAAATATAGGAAAGGCAGATCCATGGAGAGTGTTCAACAAATTAAGACCATTTTAACTGTACTTTGGGGTAAAAGAACTAAAAAATGAGAGCCTCTGAGGAAGCCTCTGGAAAGCTTTTTCTCACCTCTCTTCAATTCCGCAGCCCACCAAGCTATTTTGTGTCCCTCCCTTATGGTCCCATATACCTCCATCCAGCCTCCTATGCATCTGCAAAAATATATGTTTCTCTCTAATTATACTGCCAAATCTGGACCTAGAGTGGCCCTCTAAAAGATTCTTCCTGTGTTTATACTTTCTCCACAAAGTTATCTATAAATAAAAATCTGATCATATTAACCCCACCCTCCATTAAAACCTTCATTGACTCAATGGCTTTCCATTGCTATTCAGGTAAAGACCCAGACCCTTTCATCCTTCACAAAAGTTCATATTCCCCACCCAGCCCCCTCTATTCTTATTACAAGAGTATAGTACAGACCATATTGGCCATCTTTACCTCCCTGCAATGGAAGCCTCTTGACTCAGATTTTTACCCTACTTATAGTCCCCTAACCTGGTAGGTACCCTCTAGCCCTCCCTTATAGCACTGCCCACCCCTCATCACTTTCCTTCCTCTGCCTTCATCCAAATGCCAACTGAAAGGTTATCTCTTCAAGGAAGATAGTCCCAATCCCCAGAGCAGCTTGAGTTCTGAGGTTCTATTGAGAGGTTCTGTGTTCTCAATGTTCAATTGTTCCTTATACATAGATATTTTATCCAGCAAGTTCTCTCCACTCTGAGAGCTGAGACCATAAATATCTCATTGGCCATTTATAATCCACTGGGGAAGCTCTGCTCTGGAGTGTGGTGGAATTGGGGCTGTATTCTGAAGCAATATAGAGTCAGTAGTTTGCGTTTTTGCAAATTTTACATTTTGCATTTTATACTCTCTCACATCTTGTTTCCGTTTTCCAAATTTCACTGATACATTTACATTGGTGCAAAATTATCCAAATAGTTTCTAGCCAGCCCTGACCCTGTGCTTATCCAGCTCTCCATCTTTGAAGCATAGTCTCATCTCTTTACATCTTTTTTTCCAGTACCAGTGATTCCCTCAGATTCTAAGATATCCTCTTATGACCCAGCCTAAATATCAGATACCCTCTCATTTTCTCAATGCAACCATTACAGACCTGCAGTATTATTTTAGGGAACTCATTCAACTTTTAAAATCTTATTTTTCTCATCTATAAAGTAAGAACATTTTGGGTTAAATGAGGTAATGCATGTTCAAAACCTGATATAATGATGGGCCTATAGTTGGGGACCAATAATGAGGAATTCACTTTCCCCCTTTTCAGTCCTGCTTTCCAGAACTATAAATTCTTATGCCTAGTCATGAATTGCATGATTCACTTAAGCTCCGAAGAGTTGTGTTTCTCGTGATCATGGCAGCCATTTTGTATATGTGTCTTGGGACAAAGTGGGTCTTAATTCTATTCATCCTTCATTCCACTTTGATATCAATCTCTTCTACTTTTATCTATCTCCACACTCAACTTCACTACTCCATAATCAGAGAATCCTTAAATTAGGACCTCTAGTTCTATGTGCTCATCAAACCCTGTGATTCCTCATAGACTTATCGTATTTGTAATTCATTAATTTTTGTGTCATGTCTTACCTAAGATTTTTCTCCCCTGCTGGACTCCGTCATGTCTAGCACTGCCAGACACACAGTAGAGTACTCATCAGTGACTGTTCAGTGTTCACTTATGTCATTGCAAATATCCCTCCTTTATGAAGCCTTCTCTGATCCCCATTCTTTTTTCTGAGAACTATCCCAGAAAACTGATAGTTCTTTATTTACAACTCTATTAAGCCACTTGCCATTGTCTGCTCTACAACATAGTTGTTGTCTCTTTCTTTTTACTAGACGAACTGTAAATTCCTGGATGAGAAAGTATGTAAATCCATCACCCTCCCACCACTGTGACTATGTTTAAACATTAACATATCCTTAATAAGGGTGGGTAAATGAGTAAACAAAAATTAAAAAAATAATTTATTAAATGTGACAGTTATTTACCTAAGACATGTGGCCAATCATGGGCATGCTTTCATATTTTTCAGTTGGGTAATCATCAAATATACATAATCATCAAAATCACGTTATTGAGAATGCTGCTTGATGTCAAATTAGTATGTCGCTACCAATGGGAGGTAAGGTTACCTGATGTAAAATTGTATGCTGAAATCAAATAGTAATCAAGGTTGAAGTAGTAAGTCCCTCTGGCTTCAGTCATGCAGTAGAAGGGTGCTCAGTAACCAGAGGAGAGCTATACCCCAGAGTCCCCCAGGGAAAGTGACTCTGAGACGAGAATGTGTTTGTGGCTAACAGGATACAAAGAGCAGATTTTTCACTTCCTAATGTAAACAGGTTCAATCTAGGTATAGTATTTCCCATGGGTGCTCCCTAAATATTTTAACAAGAGGACCGGAGCCTTGAGGACAGAAAATCCACCACTGACTTCCACTGCCTAACCACAGATAAAAAATTGATTACATTTCAGTTGATTTGAGAGGTTTCCAGATAACGATTTTTTATTTCTAAACTGCAGCAGACCATTGAAATTGTAAGCTGATGTAATGCCACCTACATTGCAGTGAAGGACCATAGCAAAATCAATATGCTATATCTCTTCATTCACAGATGTTCATGGATTTGAGCATATAGATAATGAAGTTTATTTATTCAAGTATACACCACTGTCACTAAATAATGGGTCTCAAATAGGTTTGTGCTGCCAAATAGTTTGATGACATATGGCATTTTAGATAGGTCATTATATTCCTGATTATGGAGCAGAGCAATATTTAAATAGTAAAGAAAAAACTAATAGAAGCATTTAGGTTGGAAGGCATGGAGAAGAATATTACTTTCTATAATCAACCTTTAAAAATAAAACTTCACTAGTGGTTGGAGATGTCTAGCTATATATTTGTCCTGCATCCACAGCAAGGCACATGCTCAAAATATATAAATTTATTTTCCTAAACAGCTAGATGTCTGCCTACATACTCCCTTCAATTCATAAAGAAATTGCATGTGAAAATGGGATACATGCCAGCAAGCAAGTGAGCAGCTCAGAAGCTGAATGTATATTGGTATGAAATTTGAAAACACACGTAGATTGGCTCTAAAACACTTCTTTTTCCGCAAGCCACGAAATGGAATTCTATTACAATCACATAGTGGAGGCGCACAAGGGGGTATATTTGCTTCTCAAGGCTAATGGGCGTTCATCAGCAACAGGATAATATGTCCCATCATCCTTTTTCACTAACAGGGGAAAGGTATTCTGGATGAGATGGGTGAAGAATTGGACAAGGTAGTTTATATTAGCATCTAAGCAATTTCTATTTTAGGAAGGAAAAAAAAAATCCACACCAAAGATTTGACATAAACCAGAGAACTATTCAATCTGAAAGTTACTGTTGATGTGACTGATAAAAACATCTTGACATTTGAGTCTTTTAACTGCCAGTCTATCACATGAGTGGCTCCAGTGATTAGTTCACTTGAAGAAGCTAACAAAGAGAGAACTTAAGAGAGCCATTTTACCATTCAGATGAGTAAGAGACAAAGTTAGAAACACAATACTTGTACTTACAGGAAAAGTGAGCATTTATGTGGGGAATTTTGACCATAGGGCATTTATTTAAATTCAAAAAGCAACACTACCTAGCAAAATGGATTAAATAACATAACTTTATTTTCTAAAGTATAATGGCTATGGAGGTTTCTGATCACTTATATGCCACTGCACAAGTAGTGTTGGGTAGATTTTGAATTTTATGGAGTCAATAGTACTTAGGAATATATTTCACAATTGTCCAGGGTTTAGGTGTCTGTTTAAACAAGTGTCTCTGTTTGTGGCCAAGTGCTTTAATTGTGTGTTATACCATGCTACTTACTGAGCTGGAAATTCCTGGTACAACCCTATTATTCATCATTTAGTTTCCTGTACTACTACACCGAAGAAAGATATTATTTTTACTAACACATAATTCAATTATAAAGGTGTGGTAGGTTGAATAACCCCCCAAAGGTGTCCACATGCTAATCCCAGGAATTTGCAAATGCCACCTTATGTGGCAAAACAGACTTTGCAGATACGATTAAATTAAGAATCTTAAAATGGAGAGATTATCCTGGATTATGCAGGTGGCCCCAGTGTAATCAGAAGAGTCCTTATTAAGAGGGAGGCAGGAAGGTCAAAGGCAGCAGAAGGTCATGTGTTGACAAATCAGTGACGAGAGCAATATGGCCATTATCCTATAGAAGCTAGAAGATCCAAGGAACACAAAGTCCCCTGGAGCTTCCAGAAGGAATCAGCCTTGCTGACACCTTCATTTTAGCTCCCTAAAATTCATTGTGGATTTTGAACCTCCAGAACTATAAAATACACACTTGTGTTGCTTAAGCTGTAATTTGTTATAGCAGCAATAGGAAACTGATACAAAGAAGGATCAAGAGAAAGTAAGTAGATTACTGGGTCTCCATTACCATACTCAGTGGAAGAAGAGGGGTGTGGATAGGAAAATTTATATAAAAGGAAGTAAGCACAGGATCCATAGTTATAGAGTATGGTAGAAAAGCAGTGCCCTTTAAAGTCAAACAGAAGTAAGTTCAAAATCACTTGGTTTATTTACTAACAACTTGACCTTTGGCAAGTTACTTAAACTCTGAACCTCAGTATCTGCAAGCTGAAGTGGGAAGAACAATGACAGCTATGCAAGATTGTCGCAAAAGAAACAATAGAATATTACTCAGCCATTAGAAATGACAAATACCCACCATTTGCTTCAACGTGGATGGAACTGGAGGGTATTATGCTGAGTGAAGTAAGTCAATCGGAGAAGGACAAACATTGTATGTTCTCATTCATTTGGGGAATATAAATAATAGTGAAAGGGAATATAAAGGAAGGGAGAAGAAATGTGTGGGAAATATCAGAAAGGGAGACAGAACATAAAGACTCCTAACTCTGGGAAACGAACTAGGGGTGGTGGAAGGGGAGGAGGGTGGGGGGTGGGAGTGAATGGGTGACGGGCACTGAGGGGAGCACTTGACGGGATGAGCACTGGGTGTTATTCTGTATGTTGGTAAATTGAACACCAATAAAAAATAAATTTATTATAAAAAAAAAGAAACAAGAAATTGGGTTACTGGTATATCTGACACTTAGTGAATAATGAACACATACAAATCTCCTTCTCTCTCTGTTTCTCCAAAATTATTTTTCCTTCTCTCCAAAATTATTAGACTTGTCACAGATTCTGGATTTTGAAGGGGGGAGAGTATATTTGCACTTTGATAGGTCTAGAATCAACATATATTTTATTGATGATTATGTGGTTTATATAGGGCCCTGTATTTAAACTATGAGAATCAGAAGTTCAATGACACCCAAGCCTTAGACACTGCAGCTTATTATCCCATAAGAGACAGACATGTATGTGTAAAATGAACAAGATGTAGACAGAAAGAGCTAGAATACATTCACAAGGACCCATGAAAGTGTAGGGGACAGAACTGTGAAATTTAGATTAAGAAACTCCAAGATAACCAATGCAGGGTCAGTGGCATTGTAAGTAAGATTTGAGGAAGGAACAGTATTTCCCTCAGGTAAAATGTGTTTGGAAAAGTCTCGGTTAAAGAACAGCATACCCAAAGTCAGGTGCCTACGATGTTCAGGGACAGGCAAGTTGGAATTACAGAATGCAGGAAGATGAGGTAGGTTTCCCATTTTTCCAGTTTGGGTGACTAGATGGAATTATCAATACATAGAGAGAATGAGAGAGGAAGGATGAGTTATGAAGAAAGAGAGGAAGAAAATGTATCCAAATTTGGATGACTTGATTTTGGAAGACTGGCAGAAGCACCATATGGGGATATGCAGCAAGCAGTTAGGAATTTGGAGTCAGTTGGATTATTTTGACTCAAGTAATTTGTCTGCCAAACCAAATGTCCTTCCTATAACTATATGAATATGCACCATGGAATATTTTAGAGATAGCAGCCTTCAAAATTGAAAGAATCACTTGACAGGCTATTTTTCTACCTCAAGAGTTGAATACCTTTTTTCCCCCCTAATTATTCTTATTTATGTATCTTGTGAATATTTCACACACATTCACTGTTATATTTGTTATATATACCTGTTTCAGATAGCCTGGAAAAAAAATGCATCATATAATTCCTCTCAATGGTGCCCCACAGAAGTGATAATTAAGGCTGTGTCTTTCTAGATACACTAGCTCCAACATTTTGGCCAAAAAGTTCTTTGAGAATAAATTTATGCAAAAGTTCTGAAAGTACTTTAAAAGTCAAGAAAATGAGTTATGAGTTAAAAGTTGGCCTGTAGAATACTGTGGATTTCATTGTCATAAATATGTGGACTGTGAATTACTTGAAGAAAACTGGGTAGAGGGTGGTTAAACATGAATGTTTAATGCTCAGGACAAATATTGTTCTTTGAAGATGGTTGATTTCTACTCCCTTAAAAATAACATGTCTCACTGGAGTGAATTCTCTTTTTGTTTGTGCCTTTCTTTCTGTTCATTGTAGCCAGTAGGAATTAAAGTCTGGGTCAAAATGACATAAATCAGACCAACTAGTTGGGCTAATTAAAGTGTCCTGAAAATTTCTCCACAAACCAGGTGGCATTTTTTAAACCTTGAGATCTGATGAGAACTATAGAAACACTAATTTTTTTTTCAATATCCTAGAGAATAAATAGGGAATTTCAATTTACTATTCTAAGGTTGTAAAAACTAATATGAATAAAATATTATTTTCTTAGTTTTTTTTTTTTTTCCAATGCTCTTTTAAGTCTAGGAAAACTTGAACTCATTATTTATATCTACCTGATGCTAACTCCAGAGTTTATATGGTCAAAATTAGTTGTGTTGGTAATTTATATTTAGAGAGAGATCAACCCAAACAGAAAATCTTTTTCAAAGACCACTTTTGGATATGTTTTCAAAAGCATCATGTAAAGAAGATTCTGGGAGATAGTGCCTAGGCCTTAACAAGCCACTCTCTCTTCACTCTAGATGTCAATTTCTCTGCCTTTCCCATGTCCAGCAGATGCTGGGCTTGTGGGTACATAAGTATCATAATATTAGCAATTAAGAACCAAGCACAGTACCAAACACAACAAAACAAACATTAAAACATATATGAATAGTACGAGTTAAAAATCTAATAGATTGGTTGAAGAAGAGAAACTTAGGGGCTCTGGGTAGCTCAGTTGGTTAAGCATCTGATTCTTTGTTTCAGCTCAGGTCATGATCCCAGGGTCATGATCTTGGGGTCCTGAGATTGGGCCCCCAGTCAAAGGCCCCTCTGAAACCCTTGCAAGGCTTCACGCTCAGCAACGAGTCTGCTTCTCTCCCTCTGTCTCTCCCTCTGCCCCTCCCCCTGCTTGCATGCTGTCTCTAAAATAAAGAGATCTTTGAAGAAATGAAAGATAGCATTGACATCCAAATTGGCACAGTTAAAGAAACATGTGAGGTTTTTTTATCTTAAACCTAGATCTGATGTACACAAATGCAAATATGAAGGAAAAGATAAGATAGTAGGAAGTGAGATCCAGCAAGATCAAAATTTCCACAAGTGGTATTCCAGAAAAGGAAAAGGGAATCAATGTAAGAAAGAAATATTAAAATAAATAAATAAATAAAAATTCCAACAAAACCTCCAATTTGGGGGTGTCCCTATTGGGGGAGAGGAATGTAAGGATGGGAAGAAGGGTGACAGGGGATTCTACAAGCTTCATCTCACAGGTCGTGGGAGGTAAGAGAGGTAGTTAGTATCTTATTTTCAAGGAACAGTAGATAAATATGGGTCTGCATAAGAATTGGGGAAGGGGAAGCAAACATTAAGGGAACAGAAAATGAGAAATTCCAATTAGTAAGGGAAAAACTGGAGAAAAAAGTGGTAACTCGATGAAACCCGAAAAACCAAGGAAGAAGAAATATAAAGTAAAATATGTAATAGCACAGAGAGAAATGGAAAGAACAAAATTGAGTTTTTCTATTACTACACTAGACACACATAAAGGAACACATGCTATTAAAAGGGAAAGGCTTTAGAGAAGGTTAAAAAAGATAATTCAGCTTTAAAGTGCTTGTAGGAAACACTTTTAGGGGCCCCCAGGTAGCTCAGTCAGTTAAGCATCTGACTCTTGGTTTTAGCTCAGGTCAGAATCTCAGAGTCATGAGATCAAGCCTTGCATCAGGCTATGCACTGGGCATGGAGGCTGCTTAAGATTCTCCCCCTGCCATTCCCACCCCCTTAAAAGGAAACATTTAAAATAGTAATAAAAGAATCCAGAATTAAAGAAAAGACAATATATATTAGACATAAAAAATAAAAAAGAAAAAGCAAGAGTGGCAGTACTCATGATATACAGCCAACAGCCAACTGCAAGACAGAGGGTGTTATGAAAAGATACAATCTAGTATTTGATTTATAAAGACAAAACTTAAAATTCTGTCCATAAACCAATATGGACCAAAATCCTTAAACAGACAGAGAAGAACATTAGAAATGCAAGGAAAATTTGATAAAAACATCAGCTTTGTGAACATTCTCAAATATATATCTTTCTGAACTGAAAGATCAAGTAAACAAAAAAATAAGTCAAGACACAGAAAAGTTGAACAACACAACCAATAAGCTTTATTTAATAGATACATACACAACCCCTCAAATAAAAAGGTAGATTTTTAAATATGTATGTTCTTAATGTATACGTATGTTTATATGAAATAATTACAAAAATCCATTGCTTATTTGGTCAAAAGAAAAAAAGCCTTAACACATTTTTTAAAGTAGAGATTTTATAGGGGCAACTTTCTCTGGTCATAATCAGATAAAATATAAAAGAATTTACAAAAAGTGACCTCCCCCCAAAGGATCTCCCCCTCACACACACCCCAAAATATCTTGGTCTTATTGTCATATGAAACATTCGGGATCTAACAACATTTGTGATCAGAGAAGCATAAGAGAAAAGCAAAGCAAAGAGGAGGGTAGGGAAGGGAGGAGGAAAAGAAAGAAGGAAAGACGGAAGGGAGGAGAATTTTAAAAAGAGGCAAAGGGCAAAAGTTTAGGAAGGACAAAAGGACAAAGAGAAAGAACCAAAGAGAAATTTGATGATGGTTAAAAACTGGTGCTAATGAAATTTACCAAAAGTAGAAAGTATAATTAAAGACCTATACAAGAAGAGAGACACCTGATTAGACAACTTAAGAGAAAGAGGAAAACATGCCTAATTATGGCTAAGAAAGAAGCATAACCAGAGATACAGAAGGGATGGGGTAAAATGGTAAAGAAATACCATGTTCAACTCTGGCAGTACCATGAAAAAGCATAGCGGACATGCATGATATATCAGCAATATAAAAATTACATACTTTACCCCTAAAATGCAGGGAACTTGAACAGTGGCGATGTTAGGAGAATATGGAAGATTATTAGAAACATAGTCCGCCTCCTCCTTGAATCTTGAATCTTGAAGGTGTTCTCCTCTCCAAGAGCAAGAGGTCCTCTGACCACACCCCTGCCCAGGCGACCAAAATGTATCGTTCTCCCAGGAACTAGACAGAGGGTGGGGGGTGCTCGAATTAAAATTTCAGAAATTCAGATCCAGAAAAATCTAAATTAAAAATCAAACCTGTCTCTTTAGTGCACTTTTGAATATGTGTCTCACGTCCAAAAATAAGTCTTCAGAAACATTTCAACTGTGAAAAACAAACCTGTGAACACCCAGCCTTTTCAGAGCTCTTCCTCAGAACAGCATGGTTTACATTGCTATTGGAATTGAAATAACATCAATGTTCTGAGATTAAAATGTGTCTCAGTAAATGCATTCCTAAAAAGTTACGGGTAAATCAAAATTTGTTCATTCATATCTTTCCATTGATTTACATTATCATTTCACAGATGACTTATCTTCATTGCAAATTTTTTTTGAATTGGCAATGCATGCTAATATTTTTTATTCAAGTTTCTCCCATCCCCTTTGTTCATGTATTTAACGATCTGTAAAGTATTTCCACTTACAGTGCCCTCACCAGTCCATACCGACTTCTCCAGGTATCTCAGCTAGACGCATCCCCAGAGCCCTCCTGAATGTTCCACTCTTCCTAACCCTCCACAACCTTTGAGAAGCAGGTGAAACCCCTCAAAGACGAAACCCACTAAAGCAAAAGCTTATCCCTCGTTTGTTTGCCACTCTCACACTCAGCACTTTCCTTTCTAAAATCTATTATTCAGGGTTCGAACCAAGAAGAATGGCTAGTCTGCATGGTCTTGAATGATTCACTTAGCCTCTCTGAGCCTCAACTTTGTCATCGAAGGAATACGGGAAATAAAGCCAGTTTGTTTCATCAGATTGTGGTGAGGATCAAAGTTTCGGTGGAACAATACGTGTGGAAGTGGCTTGAAAAACATCAGTGTTCCACTGGATCTCCCTCCAGCTGTCCTGAAGGCACTCAAGACCTTATGTGTCTGAACCTGATGTCATCATCTTCCCCCACAAACTGGGTGCTCTTTGTGGGTTTCGTATCTCAGTTCATGGTAAGAGCATCCATCCACTATAGTCATCTTTGGCTCCTCTTCTCTCTTCCCATCCACCTCTTCATTCAACAAGTCTGGTAGGTTCCAAGAAATCTTTCTAAAGTCAAATCCCTTCCGCACAATAGTAGTGTCATTACTTAATTTATGCTCTTATCGTCTCTTGGCTGTGTTATTGC
This sequence comes from Canis lupus dingo, assembly GCF_003254725.2. Classification (NCBI taxonomy): domain Eukaryota; kingdom Metazoa; phylum Chordata; class Mammalia; order Carnivora; family Canidae; genus Canis; species Canis lupus. The sequence goes on along the minus strand of NC_064258.1, from coordinate 49,438,252 downwards.
CAGAGCTGCCCAAATGTTTTTCTTGGGGTAAGAGTAATATTTATTTGGTAATATCAAGAATTCTTTCAATGACAAGCTGAGAATGGTATTTTCCTCATTTTATAGATGAGTTTATTCCGGCTCCAAGAGGTGAAGCATCTTGCCGGAGATTTATATGGGAGGTAGATGTTAGAGTTGGCTTTGAATTTAAGACTCTTTCATCTGAACTCCTGCTTCTTCCACACTATGGCATAATGCCTCCAGAGAAGACAGAGAGCTGATCCTGCCCCCTGCTTCCTCATCTTCCTTCTTCTGCATGAGTCCTGTAGCTAGTCAATAGTCACATAAGAGTCAGGAATTAATTTAGACTGAATATCAAGTACATTCTGCCTATATTCATTGTATTCTTGAGTTTGCAACCTTGGCTTATTGACATCTGAGGCTGAATGATTCTTTATTGTGGGAGTGAATACTGTGCATTATAGGAATTTTCATCAGCATCCCTGGTTTCTAGTTACTAAATGCCAGTAACACACATCTCCCTCGATTTGTCACTACCAGTGTTTTATCTCCAGATGTTGCCAAATGCCCCCAGTGGGGAGGGGGTGACACAAAATTGTCCCTGGTCCAGATCTACTGTCCCACTCCTAAAGATCTCCTTGCCCCCATAGGCTGGGGTTTTATGAAGTTTCACGATTTTGTTGTGGTTTGTTACTGGTTTCTTTTGTCTTGATTTTGGGTTTTTGACCCTCTGCCCTCGTTTTCTATCTCCAAGAACTCTGTCCTTAACTCAGCAGACTTGGTAAAAGTCATACATTATTTTATCTTAGGTGTACTATTTCTCCAGGATTGGGATCTCCCACCTTGCCTTTCTCAGTTCTGCAGACATGAATTGGGACTATCAGTTTGGGCTGGATTATATACTCCCTGGTTATTCCTTCATACACTAACCTAGGCATCACTGTGAAGGTATTTGGTAGATGTGATTAAAGTCTATAATCATCTACTTTTAAAAGTATGGAACATTATGGTAATCGGAACGGTCCTTATCCAATCATTTGAAAGGCTTAAGGATAGAATTGAGACTCCTCAGAAGTTTTGCTGGGGGACTGCAGTGTCAGTTTGTGCCTGGCTGTTCCCTTCCTGTGATAGGACTACGGAGTATGGAATTGCTTAGCCGACCCCTGCAATCACATTCAGACAGCTCCTGGTGATAAATCTCTTAATTTATGTCTTCTGCTTGTTCCATTTCTCTTATTGAGCCCTCATAGGTGAGGCTTCTTCAACTTCCACATCCATGGTTAGGTCTTCCCTACTTGTTACTAGAATTTACCTTTAATGACAATCATCAGGCTCTGGAATTCCACTTGCCCAGGCAGTAGCCATTGAAGGACCACCTGCCTACATGGCTGTACCTGTTGTCACCTGCCGTGAGATTCCTTCTGATGTCAGTTGCACACCTAATGGTATTGCCTTCTGAAACCAACTTCCAAATCTAGCCAAACAACCAACTCTAACTGGTGGCTCTGTCCATTATCAAGTTATTTCCATTTCAAATCTGTCTATTCCCATCCAAAATTATATGCAACTACTAATGTCACATGTGCAAATTAAACAAGTTGTTTAGAAGCTCAATGAAAGGGCAGCCCAGGTGGCTCAGCGGTTCAGCGCCGCCTTCGGCTCAGGGCCTGAGCCTGGAGACCCGAGATTGAGTCCCACGTCGGGCTCCATGCATGGAGCCTGCTTCTCCCTCTGCTTGTGTCTCTGCCTCTCTCTCTCTCTCTCTCTCTCTCTCTCTGTCTCATGAATAAATAAATACAATTTTAAAAAAAGAAGCTCAATGAAAGTCCCATTTCTTATGCAATATATTTCAGCTGTCAAAAAGTAAAAGGAACACAGATTAAGGGGAGGCAGTTTTTTGCCAATGTACTTCCCCAGCCATTGAGAAAAGATATGCTACAATTTCATTGACACTCTATTGAGATTATTTGTAATTTTCCCTGGAGAATCATGTACACCTCTGGATTTTTATCAACAAAATCAGAATTTGTAGTAATGTTGTGTGTGTGTGTATGTGTGTATGTTTTAAATTTTCCAGTCTCTACTAATAACAAAACTGAAAAATATTCATTGATGAACGTAATTCTTGAGCAAGTTAATTTTTCTATAAAACATATTTATTAAAATGGGTTTTACCTAGGTTTGTGCCCAGTGGGTGTGTGGCTATCCAGATTTGTGGAGCTTGTAAGTTGTCCCACAGGAGTATGGGGCATCTAGAGAAGAAGGCTGGAGCAGCTTCAAACTCCTAACTCTGAGATCACTACCATTGGCTGTGCTTTCCATATAGGGAAGAGTATCCTCTGCTGGTCAAGTGATTTATTTCCCAGAACAGTTTGATTTTACTTCTTAATTTAAGAAGTAAAAAAAAAACATCAATTATTTGGGCTATTTTTTATTTCAGCAGACAGTTCTACAATAAGTATAAGAATATTTCATATTTCCTTGCCATGATTAGTGGTAATAGGCACAATTAACTACAAGTGTTCTAAAAACAGGAGTTTGGGACAAGGTACATTTACTCCTCAGCACCAGCTTTGATTATACCATTTTCTTCACACCATGTGCCATTGCTCACAAAAGTCTAAGAACTTAAATATCTGCAAGGAAAACTTGCAATCCCATGGCAAAAACACCAGTGCTGTAAATATTTTCATGTTCTAATGGGAACCTTGAGATGTTGTTCTATGAAACAATATCCCTTTCTTATGTGCCAGAGCTGGAGAACAGGGTGTTTGTGTCTTTTCTTTTTATTTTTTTTAATTTTTATTGGTTTATTATCTTCTCGAATGCCAGTGTCAGCATATGCGGTTAAGTGGATCATGTTTTTGCGCTCTGTATTTTATATCATGGCCTTTTTTTTATTCTTCTACTCCTGTGGAACATTATGCCCTATTCAATACAACCCAAAAATCCAAAAATAGTCAGATATAAGTGCATATTTTAACCTGTTAAAGAAAAAAATTCAATATAAATAGCCATAGATTTGTCATCTTTGTATCAGTTTCCCAGGTCGGGCGGTCCTATTAGTCATATGAACTATTCCCTGAGGAAATTCAGATTGATCCACTCCAGCCATGGTTAGATGGCAGAGGTTACAGTGCTGGTTGCTGCTTGCCTCCCATAACTTCCCTTCTCTCCTCCCACGCTTGCCAAACTGGACACTCTTTCATTCTTTAAACAAATTCTATACTTTCTCCACTCAGTGGCTTTACATTCTAACCAGACAGTATCTCTTTCCCTTCTCATCCCTCCATGCCTGGCTGAAATGCCACTCGCTCCTTAGAGCCCTCCAGGAATCTGCTAGAAGGAAATCGTCTCTTCTCCCTTGAATTCCCTTTGGCATCTTGTCACTGTTCTCATCTTATATCCCACATTATAATCGTTTGTCTGTAATTAGATTCCTTGAAGACACAACTCTGTCTTAATTATTCTTTAAAATGCCACAGCACCTAGCAGAGTGCTTAGTACTACTGAACGCTGGGTAAATATTTATAAATTGAATGAATAAATGAATTTGCGGCACAATTTACCTGTTTGTAGCAGCCTTGTTCTATTTGCCAAGAAGTGGTTTCCATGTGAGATATTTAGACAGCTGTTTTACAAAGAGCTTAAAATAGAGTAGCATATGTGTGTGTTGAAACAAAAATAACTTACGGAGACTGCAGTGATAAACTGACTGAATGAAATTCATCTCTTGAAGGCCTACTATGTCTAAATTACTCAGAAGACTTGGCCAAACACCAATGGATAATGATAGCATCTCACATATCTTAAGTACTTCAGTTTCCACGTAAGCTACTATGACATACAAGCCTTTGTTGGTTGAATTCATACTCAGTTACAAAGTAGTGTCATCAAGAGAATCTTTGAAAGCACGGGGGGAAGAGAGATCACGTTTCTACTATTTCAGGGAATTTTTTTTTTCTCAGAATGATTTTTATACATCTACTCCAGAAAATTATCTTGGTCCGAATTATTCTACACATCCTATTACATAATGAGAGCTGAAAACCAAGAGAGCTTTTCTTTGGTAAATGAATAGGAAACTAGAGAAGGTGTATTATTTTGAGACCATAAATGTTACTCTATCAGATTTGTGTGGGTTTTTTTTTCTTCCTCGGGTCTTTGGTATCTTAGGAAACCTTTCCCCTTCTCCCATCACCCACTTCCGGCTGTTCTCCAAAAATTACTTGTCAGTGGAAATTTGCTCACACAGTGAAATAAAAGCCCTAAGCAGATAAAGGAAAAGAGATAAATCACTTGCCAAGCTAACTGCCTTAATAGTGAGTTTATTACCTCTTGTTTCATTTTGATACTTTAAAATCCTTAAACTTTGCAATGGAGACTGCATAACTAGTTGGGGTGTGTCTGGTGAAGTATTTGAAGTTAGAGTCACAAAAAAATGGGGGGGGGTTATACTCTGTTAGAAACTTTTAAAGGAGAGATTTATTTAAAGGAAGACATGGTGTCCTTAATATTCGTTATCCCTACATTTTTGTAATTTCAAAATTCAGTGTATTTGTTGAATTGAGCCCTTACAAAAATTAAGATAAAAATAAAGGCTGTATCAAACTAGTCTATTTATTCTCTGTGTTGTTCAGAATGCTGGTTTTACATGGTTTTTCACTTTTCCACTGATGCACCTGACTTAGGAGATGCAGCTTCCTATCTTGCTTATACTGCCTAACATACGAGAAATGTATGACACTTGCAGGATGTCCTTTGAGGAGAAAGTAATGATTTCCTTTAATGCACTTTTACTTGTAAGGCGTCTACTCCTGGCAGTTTTGGAAGACAACTTAAGTCCTTGAGAATTTCCAGGTTTTCTGTGTTTAAATTTGGGAAATAAAAGAGGGAGCACCAGATCTCCTAGGTGACTCCAGAAAATATTTCCCCTAACTCTATACAAACTGAATTATTCTATCAGTATTAGCTTTAGTGAGGGATTTGACATATAATTGTATGTAAATATTGAGGCAAAAGATATGCCATCTAAGAAAAGGTAAAAAAGAAAAAGAAAAATCTCAGGAGGCAGTAGAAGGATTGAATGGAGGTAGGTGAGAAGCAACGAGCATTTTGCCTCTTCGAGGTGACAAAGTATGAAATCACACAAGATGGTGACTATGTAGTGCTAAGTGGTGCTAAATATTTGGATGGCATGAGCAAAAACTGGCTATAGAGTGAGAGTGTTTGGGTAACAAGTTGGTCGACAGTGATTACTTTCTTTAGCCAGAGCTGGAATAAGTGAAGAAGCACCAAATGCTTGAGTCTTCTTTTTTCAGGGATGGACCTTAATTACAAGCTTTCCCTTCCATCCCTGTTTCCCCACCCCACCCACCCCCGCCCCACCACTTCCTCCCCCCTACCCCCCCCCTTGGTGTTATTTTGGTGTCTTTTTCTTTCTCTCCTCTGTAAAGTTGTCATAAAAGAGTTATTGTTGAAGGATTTGAACCATTCCTATCAAGACCCTCCTCCCTTCCAAAAGAATGGCCTTTTTGAAGTAACTTCAAAACTATTCTATCAATCAGAAATTTGCTTTTTTGAGTAGGAGTCACAAGGCATCAAGAGGAAAATAGTCACTTAGATCTCTGTTTTGATTGGCTGGACCCCTTTAAATAATTTATATACGACTTGTAATCACAATATTTCTTGCCTGATGAGCTTCTATACTTGAATCAATGATGGGGAAAAAAACCAATACACGAAGTTGTTGATAGTAACTCCTGGGGAAAATATTTCTCTACTAAAGCATTCTTACTATAACTATTGGAAATCTGGAAATGTAACAAAAAAAATTGAAATTATGAAACCACTGAAGGAAACTATTGCTTGTAATCGTCCTCTTTCTCACAGCTTGACTCGATGACAGCTTGATGGGTTTATTGCAGTTGGCATTGGATTGCTTTGGCTCACTAAATGGCAGCTATCTCATATGCCCTTGATTGTACTCAAATTAATCAAAGGTTTTTGAAACGATAGCTTTTGTGTATAGGGTGAAACAACATCATTTTAAAGATTGTTGCATTTTGAAAAGATACAGATATATGAAGACATTTAAAGACAATTTCTGCTGACTTTCCTGCTTCACTTTACAAAGATCTTCTGTCTATGGCTTTTTCATATTTTCCTAATAACATAATCCATTAATAGTGCTGTGAGTGTATTAGCCCAATCTACACATTGCTAAGAGCAGTCCCTCAGCAAACATTTTTTTTGAATATGATATAGCACAATGTGAAACAATAATCCCAACTGTCTAGATTCTACAACCAGAAAAGTACGTACACTCAAATGCCATTTCTTTCCATTTTTATATGTCATGAGGGGGAAATGTGAAAAATGGCTAAATCGTAATAGCATGAGTTGCTGATCAGGCCAAGACTTAATATTCAAAGCACCTGTAACAATGGGGAAAAATCAAAATTAATGAAAAACGATCCTCTACTTCACTGGACTCTATTGTCAGTGCCCTGGCCGTGCTCTGACAGGAAATAGATTGCTTAGGGACAGACATTAATTATTTCAGGCCAGTAGATTGCAATGTATTAAGACCACTGGGCACTCACTGACATTTGAGGACAGCCTTAGTCACTGGGTATATAGAGTCCATTTAATTGACAGTTACGTAGAGTTATGGGCTACCTGACACATCTTTAATTTAATTCTCAGAAATGATTTCAGTGGCCTTAATAGTATGTTTTCTTACATGTCATTAACCTAAGAATCTGTAGTGTCTGACTAACACTCTGAAACTATTATTTTAAAAAATTTAGGGATGCCTGGCTGGCTCAGTCGATAGAGCCTGAAACTCTTGATCTCGGGGTCATGAATTCAGGCCCTACTTTGGGTGTAGAGATTATTTTTAATTTTTTTTAATTTAAAAAATTGAGTAAAATAAAAAATTCAGATTCAATTTCTCAAAAAATTATGAGAAAATGATATCAGGTATTTCTCCACCATTTTATTGGTATAGAAATTGATATACCAAGATTTGGAAAGGAATTCCAGGCTGCAGTATCAAGTGAAGCAGATTAGAAAAGGTATTGTTAACCTGAAGTTTAGATATTTGGTAAGCTTCAGAAAGAAAATCTAATTCAGCAAATATAAAGTCGTATTTTATTGACAGTAGTACCATACAGTTAACATAGTAAGTGTTTTCAAAAGAACAAAAAGATTCATAAACTTCCTTTTTGTGACATAAAATATGGAAAACATACATCTAACAACTCGATGAATGTCTTGATTTGGAGATTCAAGACCAAAGGTATGTTTTTTGTTAAGAAATGGCTTGCGTAGACTCCATGAAAAATCAAGTCCTCTTTAATGTTTTTGTGTTCTTCACTCTATGTATTTTTGAGAGAGAGAGAGAGAGAGAGTGCATGGAGGGAGGGGCAGAAAGAGAGGGAGAGAGAGAGAATCTCAAGCAGACTCCACACTGAGTGCAGGGCTCCGTTCAGGGATCAATCTCATGATCCTAAGATCATGACCTGAGCCAAAATCAAGAAGCAGAGGATTAACCACCTGAGCCACCCAGGCACCCCTTCTTCACTCCTGCTTTCCGACATCTGCATCATGGCATTTCCCTGTTGTAAAGAGACATCTATGGCATATGCCTATGTGTGATCCTCAAGCCTAGGACAGGGGTTGACACAGAAGCAAACTTGCCAATTAGTGAATATTTTAAACAATTTCATAACAAGAGGAACAATAAAGTAATGAAAGAAAATTTTTCATGTAAATCCCCAGCACAGGGGATCCCTGGGTGGTGCAGCAGTTTGGCACCTGCCTTTGGCCCAGGGTGCGATCCTGGAGACCCGGGATCGAATCCCACATCGGGCTCCTGGTGCATGGAGCCTGCTTCTCCCTCTGCCTGTGTCTCTGCCTCTCTCTCTCTCTCTCTGTGTGACTATCATAAAAAAAAAAAAAAAAATCCCCAGCACAGATTTGGTGGTAATAGGTTAATTATAATAATATAAAAGCATTCTAGTTACATATACATATCCTTATGAAGCCTCACTCTTAAAGAATAGATGTATGCAAAAGCTGATTACTAAATTAACCTTGAAATGAATAAAGATATCTATTTGAAAAATAGATTATTTGGATGGCATGAGCATCCAAATAATAGATTATTATTATTTGAAAAAAAAAAAAAAGGCAGGGGAAAATCAACCCCTAGTTATTTAATGAAGAGAAACAATGGTTACGTGTTGATATCATTATCAATGATACATGTTAAATTTCTGGTCTTCGGTCGTAAAACTATTAAGGTAATGTAATTAAAAGGTGTGAAGGGATCAGAATGTAATTTATTTATCCCACAAAGTTTCTGGATTGACAGCTCTGCTGTTATAGATCCAGGTTATAAAAGTGTTTCTTTACCATCCTATCTGTCAGTCAATCTCTGGATAAATTTGAATCCCTACTAAGAACCAAGGCCAGGGCCTATCTTCTGAGGCTGCCGGTAAAGTTGCTACTAGGATTTTTCATTACTACATTCCCAGAGTGGCTTGAAATTGGAAAAAAAATGCAATCAGTGTTTTCTTGATTATGACTCCCAAGCAGCGAATCTTAGCTCTCACACTACACATTAGAGACACCGGGGGAGCTTTTGAAAAATACTGATGTCTAGGCCTGCCCCGAGGGATGAGAACTGAATTGGCTTGGGGTGGAGTCCCAGCAAAGGTATTATTTAAAAGCTCCCAGATGATTTTCTGTGCAAGCAAGGTTGAGAACCACTGCTCTACAGGAAGATAAGATCCACAGATCCCATTTTTCATCTTCACTGAAAAAGGAAATTTTGAGCCCCTCGTAGACACTCTTCTCTTTCCCGGGATAGCATGATGTTGGAAGCTGGAGGCCTGGCTCTGATCCCATTTCTGTCATTTCCCAGTTAACACTGGACAGACGAGTCCTGTAAAACAGGAATCACAGCCATGCCTCTCTCCCTCACTTTCCAAGATTTGGGGTAGAATCAAGACAAACAAGGTCATGTATGGGAGAGCCTGCAGAAATGGCAAAGGTGTGATTAGAGTCCCAGGCAGACTCTGCTTAATCAGTGACTAGCAAGTCCCTATCTGCAAACAGAGCAGCACTTTAATCGTCAGCAGCACTAATTGACAGGTGTAATAGGACCCTGTGAGACCAGGATCACTTTTTAAAATCAGCACTGCTGGTTCTTCAAATACAGCATTTTATCATATCATTTTGCCCTCTCCCTATTAATTCAGGGCACACATATTTGCAAAGGAGAAATGAACTGTATAGGGTTCAAGTTTGGCTCCGTTCTCCTTGCAAACAGCTGGGAGCAGTGTGCAGCACCAGAAGCAGGCACTGCCCCCTGTACCAGCAGAGGGGTCTCAAAGGAGCTCACACAGGAACTTTACCTGCCCCAGAACAGCACTTTTTCCCCGTAAAACGCTCACTTAGCACCACCAACCCTTTGTTGATGTGCCCTCTTCTAGGAAGAATAGTCCAGTTTGAGCAATTCTTTCCGCAGCTCCTGCCTCTGTGACACTGACTCTCTGCAAACAGTGTCAGCTCTTCAGCAAGGACAAGTCGAGCGACCCATGCCTCTGTGGCTGATAGAGGAAGCCCCGTGGCAGAGTGCCTCGCCCCAAGGATGAGAACATCTTAACCAGGCAGTGAAACATCCCAAATAAAATAATTAGAGAACGGGACAAGGCCTAATAAGGCAATGGAGTCTTTGGAGAGAGAGCAAATGTGAGAGCTGTTGCAGATCAGACCACTCTGCACATTGTTTATTTTTGTGCATGAAAACAAGGCAAGACAGGAGTGTTTACTTTTGGAACGGTCGTAATAACCGGTTAATTAAAAGAACAAAGAGCTCTCTTCCTTTTACTTTTCTGTGAGGAATATCAGCTTTAGTGTTGATACCCCAATCAGGCCTCCAGAAGGAAAGAGAATGCTGCTTGCTTGGAAACTGGTTTCTGGGAGTTCAGATCTGGGCCCTGAACCTCTTTTTGGAGGAAAAAGGGCAGAGCCATTTTCTCTGACTAAACCAAACTTACTTGCAGTCTCCTGGTTAATGGTTTGGTGTCAAGAGAACCAGCTAGAGTAAAGCCACTTCTGCCAAGATACGGTCATTGATGAGCTTCTGTAACTGCCAAGGACGCAGTCCTGTCCACTTCTTCTGATGAATGGACCCTCTGGATGGTCCAGGCCAAAGGCTCCTATACCAAGAAAGCTCTTTTGTTTTTCTTTGGTATTTGGAACATACTGAATATCATTTCTTCTCTTTTTCTTCTCATACTAATGATATTATATTGCGCTTTAGAGTTTACAAAGCCCATTATCTTCATGAGTCCTCAACATATCCCAATGAAGTGGCTATTATTATCCTATTTGCTTGATGCAAAAGGTAAGGCTTCAAGAGTTCATGTGTCTTGTCCAGGATTACACACTTAATAAGTGACAAAACAAGGTTTGAACTTGGGATTTCAAATTTCAAATCCCATGGGCCTCCTTTAATTCCACCCCGTCCCTCCAGGGGCCACCCTGTGATGATACTACTACCTAGTCTCTGCACACACAGTGAGTACAGTATCTCTCCCCAGCCAAGAAAACTTAGATCCATTTCTCCTTCCTTATTCATCTCATAAATTTTTAGGTGAAATAACACCTTAAATAACACACATGCACACACACACATGCACAAACACACATGTACACACATATGTATGCATGTACACGCACAAACACAAAACAACCACTTGATCTTAAATAGGGTTTTGAATTCCTATCATAAATACGTGATTAACCTTGGATTGTCCTCTATAATTAGATGATCATAGGGTGAATTCTTTCTGTGTTTGCATCTGAAACTCACACCGTCACAACAGCCACAACAGATCTTTCTCAGCTTATAGAGCTTCTGACCTGAACCTGTTCTTATAGTATGGCAGGATGCAAAGCAGTGTTTTTATCTAAGATTTTTGTGTTTGATAGATACTGATACTTGCATAGCAACAAAGGAGATATAATTCATGGGGCTAAATATCTATTAAAGGGGGGTTTCATCCACTGGTTTCAGATAGTTTGTGGGTCAAAATCACAATTGTTTAGGGTTTAGTCCTACACTTGAAATATCTAGAAACTAAATTTTGTCAGTTGGCCTAGACTTGATCAGGTTAGGAGGACTGATTCATTCCTGCCACATGCACAAAATAGTAACTGATAAATCAGAATGATAATATCATTCAATGAATGTTCGTTGCATACCTACCATACAGGTGGTCCCATGCTAAGTGTCAGCGTGGAGGATTTTGTGCCAGATGCTGCTGGGCCCACCCTGTCCCCTCACCCCTACCACTTCAGACACTGGTCTTACTGTCCTCCCACTTCCAAATGCCAGCAGCTATATCCCTTGCCACACAAGAACAATGCTCCATGAGTTCCCAGTGGAAATGGGGGTGGAGTGGAGTGGGGTGGGTAACAGACTTGCGTGTTGGACGTTGGCTTCCAGAGGTTCCCCAGTGTGAGTAAGCTCCAGTCACCCACAGTGCTAGCTAGTTAGATAATGCACCTGCTACTGGTTACATTCCCTTCCTTACCTTCCAGTAGCTTTTTCGCCTTCCAAGTAAAGGATTTACATGGAATCATTGCCTTGAGGTGTGCTTCTAGGGCCCATGAGGACCAAGACTCAGCCCCTTCCTTCCGTGTTCTAGTGGAAGAGAGAATATTATGCTGGTAAGTCAGACCCCAGGGACAAATTCTCACACAAGTGTGAGCAAAGGGTGCTATGGGAAAATGTTGATGAGCATCTTGGTCCTAAAAGAAAGCAGTCTGCACAAACTTTCTGAGAGGGCTGCATTTGAGTGCTAGGTTTTATTCTACAAGAACCGTGGTATCTAGAGTATATCTTGTTCTTTCACTCTCACAAATCTCCGTTTTCTCATCTATAAATTAGGAAAAATAATATTGCCTCAGAGTAAAGAGATAAGGATTGAATGAGATCATGTTATATAAATTGCCTTACATGGTGCCTGCCACACAGGAAACACGTAGCAGTAATTTAATAACATTGCCTTTCCCAAATGGACTAAAATACCTCAATTCTTGATAGTCCTAAAAAGACTCCTTGGGTGATCTCATCATCCAGGTTTTCCCAGGGAAGGCTATTCCTGCAGATGTTAAGCTTATCCACACTGATTAGATTTTTTAAAATTTTTTTACTATTTTCAGTTTCAGGATATTTACCTAACTTTGTGCCTAAATTCTGAGGGATTTTTTCTCCTATAACTTCTCATTCACATGCAGTCTCAATTAGACATTAGACTAATGGGAATAAAAACTATTCTTAAAAACCTTCCCCTTCCTCAAAATGCTTTTTCACAATCTATAAAAATCTTTTTCTGATTCAATATAAATGACACAAAGTAATCAGGAAATAACCTTAGTTTTTACTCTCGTGTATTATTTAAAAATAGGTCTATTGTGACTTAAGAGATCATTCTTTCATTCTTATCCTTTGCCCACCACACATTTTAAGAATCTATGATTAAATTCTCTATTTGTTCCCAACTGCAGTTTAAAGATTGCAAAATTTTAGAGGCGATTTTGTCATGTGCAGGTGTTAATGCTAATGGGTCCATCTTTGATAGTCATAGAATTTTTATTTCTCCAGTTTGGTTTTCTGCTGTAGAAGTTAGAAAATCCAAATGGTTTATTATTTTATTGTTGCCATCAGTTCTTCGACCCTTGAAGCATTAACCCACCATTTTAATTAACATGTGCCTAATGTGCCAGTAAAACTGATTTTTGAGAGTTATAAAAGGCTAGACATAAAGGAATGTTATTTTTACTGTAAAAAAATTAAAATAAGATATCCCAGTATTTTTCAAAGATCACTGGTCTTAATTTCCATATTTTGAAAAATATGGGGAAATATCATAAAAATCTGCTTTCAAGCATATCAATCACAGGGCATTAAGTAAGGAGAACAAAGCTTTGCAGAGAACAGATTCAGCTAAGCTGGTTGAACTTACCAAGTAGTATTGCTGGTCCGGAAACCAGCCAATATTTAATCAGTTACACAAAAATAAAATAGAAGCTACCAAGATGATGTTACAGACAGAGACAAGTTATTTACGATAACTTGATAAGCTTTATGATAAGCCAAGAGTCTAAAAGGATCCCACTTAAGCCAACATACTCTGCTGGCACTGCAGAGAGCGTGGGCTAGGTATACAGACGTAGACATATATACAAGGGGGATTAAGACCTGGCTCCTGCTCTCAGGCCATTCATGGGATAGAGGAATTTGAAGAGACAACAGGAAATAATTGGCAATGAAATGGGAGAGAGACTTGGTATACTTTTTTATGCTTTCTGATTATGTGATGCCTCAACTTCCCTGCCTACTTTTCAAGACCTTCAACCTTATTTCTGGCGGCCCCCCAGGAGGTAGATGCTGTTCCAGATAAGTCTGCCTCCCAAATGCCTTAAAAATATAACATACTTTGGTTTCTCTTCCTCTCTTCACCAAAATACCATCCAGTATCCTACTCAACCAAATTCTAGGGCCAGTCCTTCCACAACGATCTCTTCCATCTCTGAGCAGCCTTGAACCGACCCATGCTATTTGCAAAGTATATGATGTATGATGGCTGTGTTTCTCATCTTCCAAACTACATTATGAACTTTACCTTTACATTATGGCTTTTTACCTTCATTTGTGGCTTTTTACCTTCATTTGTGTTCCCCATAGTGGGTGCCAGAGTTTGAGTAAATGGTGGATTAAAATATATCTGTAAACGTGCTGAAGCAATGAAATAGGAGGCCTCTACTGGCATCTTCATTAAGAAAAGAAAAGAAAAAAAAGAAAGAAAGAAGGAAAAAAGAAAGAAAAAAGAAAAAAGGAAAGGAAAGGAAAGGAAAGGAAAGGAAAGGAAAGGAAAGGAAAGAGGAAAGGAAAGAGGAAAGGAAAGAGGAAAGGAAAGAGGAAAGGAAAGGAAAGGAAAGGAAAGGAAAGGAAAGGAAAGGAAAGGAAAGGAAAGGAAAGGAAAGGAAAGGAAAGGAAAGAAAGAACATCTGGCATCATCATGTGTCTATGAGAATATAATATGTTAAAGTATGGTTTCTTTTAGCTTCCTGCTAGAGAACCTAACTCTATCTTACAGCACAAGAAAACGGATTTGCTCACCAAAGTAGCAGCCCAGAAGTAAGGGTGGAGTTTCTGGGTTCTTTTATCCTCATAGGTCTGGGTGCAGCTTTCTATAATCCTCTTAGCTCTCCCTGCCTACATAAACCAGCTTCTTCTTCAGGACAGGAGTGAGCTGGCTATTTCTAGCCTTCACATCTATGACATATCTTCATCCATGGCCATGAAGTATCATCCGTAAGAACACTAAGAGACTTCCTATTTCTCTCAGAGAAGCCAGGAAGAACCTTCCCAGCTGCGCCTAGAAAACCTTGTTTCATGCTCTTAGACCCTGACCAACCACTGGCTATTGAGATGGAATTATTTTTAGATTAATGGCACAGCCCCCCTGGGATAGGTGAGAGGTGGAAGAAACAGGTAGCCTCACCGAGGCACATGGATTGTGGTGAGGCTGGGCCGGTGCCCGAAGAGTGGCATAGACACTCTGTGGGCGATGAATTCGGTTCCCTCTAACATCAGATATTCCCAAGGCACGATGATGCAAGAAATGAAGAATGTCTTCAAATTAGTGTGAGAGACAATCATTCCAATTGTCACCCGGACATTTGAAAAAACGGATGTGAATATGCAAAAAACATCCAGGCAAAGAACAAAACAAATTCAGGACACTGCCCTAGGTTCAAAAGAAATGAGATTGCGTGATCTAGATAAGAGAAAGTTAAAAACAGACGCAACAAATGTCTTCAATTATTCAATCGGTCTTGATGAGCATGCTGAGTAATTGTTTTCTGTTTCCCCGGAGAACTCAACAAGGACTTCAGTGACATCAGGAGCATGCAGTTTGGTATAGAAAGAAACTTCCCAACCATAGAGGTGACAACTCCCAGAGAGTCGATCAGGGATTCTTAGGGCTGGCATCGCCCAGCCTTGCTTCTCAGGCCTCAAAGCAATGATGACCAGATCTGTCTGTTCCAGAAGATAAATCTCTTTTCCTCTTCTTTCCCTTGTTCTCTTTCTCCCTCAGCTCACTGGCTTTACTCAAGCTTCTACTTATTGGTGTTTACCTGGGCTGTTATAGTGGCTTCCTGACTGGACTCCACCTCCTTTCTGTTCACATTAGCCAGAAAAATGCTGAATTATCTCACTAAAAGAGAAAGAGGGAGAGAGAGAGAGAAAGAGAGAAATAAAGACCTGACCATGTCACTCCCATGCTTCAAACCTCTGATCAGTTCCTGACTATCTTTAAGATAAAAATCAAACTCATTCACAAGTTTGCCAAGCCCTTTGTGCATGTGTCCAGCTTTCCTAGCTCTCCTCTCTTTTACACTCAAGCATGACACAGTCACACTCCTAACAGGAGGGGGAAATCTCTGTTTTTACACCTCCCTGCATTCCATTTCGCTCTCCTCGCTGATCTTCTATGCGTGTCTACTCCTTTTGGAACTTTCTCTAGCTCTCTCTCACACAATTGGTGACGTTCTTAACAACTTGCACTGACCCGTGTATTTAATTAGATTGGAATTCCTCGGTTACCTGTCTTTTTCCTCTGTAGGCTCTTGGCTTCTCAAGGGCAAGGGGTGTCCTCCTCTCTTTATCCACCTGGCTCCTCACACAGCACCAGGCACCTGAGTGAGAACTTATTAAACCTTGGTTTAAAAATCTGTCTAATTCATTATGGCAACTCTAACTTGGAGGATGTTAAAATACAGGCATTTTTTTTAAGTCTGCTTTAGATGGTTTAAGTAAAATACCAACTGTATTGCCCCCTGATGTGCATTTTAGATTCATGTATGCAGTGGAAAGAAGACTAAACTTTCAAGAAAAAAAAGTAAATATGCCAAAACAAATGAGGAGAAGATGGAAGGGGATTTGTATTGCCTGTTGCGTTCACCCCTACTGCCTCACTCATGGTGGTTGCTCTACAACTTCCTACTGAATCAAACTTTTTATTCTCCAGCTCAGACATATGGCATTTTCAATAACATATTCCCATGTCATGTTTGTTTGTTTTAGACTAAAGAGAGATGCTCAACTTATTCGACTAAATCTGTAAAGAAGAGTTGTGCTGTTATTTTAAATGCATTGTTTCCCTGTCCTGTCAGTCACAAAGCATTTTAAATCTGGGCCTAATCACCAGTATTCCAGGGGGCTTACCACATAAGGGAGGTGGGATGCAAGAAGGCTCAGAATCACAGCAAGTGTGTAGCTGGACGCGTGGGCACCAACTGGCACATGAGCAGCGTCCAGCTGACACACACCTGCATCTGGGATCCCACCTCCCCAGGACAAACTCCAGTTCCTGCCCTCAGCCTTGTCATGAGGTCGGGGGTGGGGGGAAGAGTTGGCCTCTAAGCCAACCTGTATATGATCCTGTCAGGTGCTCATGCACAGGCTGTTTTTATGAGATAGATTTAAGAGTCAGGCAGGTGGTTATCTTTAAATCAGAGAATGAGGGCTGCATACCGTCTCTCAGCTAGCCTGATGGGGACAGATTTGGGGGGTGGTCCAGAAAGAGATGTGTTTGGTTTTTTTTTAGGAACTTTAAAGAAAATGATTTCTTGTTCCTATTATTCATTTCCAAGTGCCAGTTATAAATTCTGATAAACCAGAGTTTTGATATTTCCCTAAACAGAAATCAACATAGAAATCAACACAGAAAGTTCTATAATATTTTTTAAGTGTCTTTTTTGACCAAGCATTCTGCTTCAAGAAGGACAAAGTGTGGAGGGGAAAGGGGACACCCAGCAAGCCAGTAAGATTGGTTGAAAAAACATTGGGAATCAGTAGGGTGGCTTGTCACAGCCAGGTCACCCTCAAATTTTAAAATGTGTCAGCATATTAGGTCACCTTTGTGAATTAATTTATTTTGGATTCAAGAAACTGAGCTGGATTTTCCAATTTAGTCCATTAGAGAAGAGTTATACACGTACCGTGTATTCACCCCCACATGGATTCATTGTATAAATAAATTTAACCATGGTCACACTATGGTTATATTCACTGGTCATGCATATACCCAACTGATTATTGTCCTCTTGGTACTAATTCCCTATTTTTAACAGAATACCAAAGTTTCATTTCCCATTTTGTATACTGTCCTTTCATGGACACATATTTACACTTGTTAGTGAATTAATTTCACACATTTAGACTTCAACAGTCATTAGTGTCATAATGATTACAGTAATTATATGAATAATGAGGCTCAAGTGATCAAAGAAAGATGACTTCCTGTAAGTGATGAGCAAAGTCAACCACTGTTGGTGACCAGTGTAATGAGTTTCAGTTTGTTTAGTATGTGTTCAAAGAGGTTTTTCTGTGATTCAGGAAAGTATACTGTATATTTCAGTTAAAACTTGACAGATCTAATGATCTAATACTAGACTTATTTAATGAAGAGCCTTGCATGTTTACTAAACCTTGTTGTTTTCTAGTTATCAGTACTAAGACCATTAAGGTACATAATTAAAAGAATTAAAAGGATGTGCGTGTAATTGATATAAATACTACAAGTTATCTTATTCAGTAGCCAGTAATTACATTGGGTTAATTGTCTGATTAAGAATTCAAAACAATGGATTCATTTTTTTCTTCTTCAAAAAGGGTTCTGTGTGAGGTTATATCTTCAGGGATCTATTCTAAGTGATTCCAAATCCTTGGACTTCTTGACTTTTGTAACTACTTTGGACTGTCTCTCCTTTCTACGTTGCCTATGACAGCATGGAGGATGGAGGATGGCAGTGGTGACAAAAATAGCCAATTAAGTTTCATGAGTAGTATCTGAGGGACTGTGAACAATTTGAGGACAAATCTGATTCCCATGCATTTTCTTCCCAGAATCTTTTCCAATACCGTAACAATCATGTTTGTTACACTCCATTTCCATACACATAGACCTCACTTTCCCTATAGAAATTCCCTAAGTAATACTAATTCTAGTCACAATACTTATCTTCTTGTTGGATAAGTTGACATACTTGTCTATATTTAAGATGAAATAATAGCCATTTATATTTCACATGTATATACCACTCCTGACTCCCAACTTCACTTCAGCGCCAGGTAAAATGTACCACTAGCATTTAAATTTTTTAAAATACATTTAGATCTCTCATCAATCTGGAATTGAATTACGCATGCTGTGTATGAGGGATGGGTCCAATTTCTTTTTCATATGAATAACTTATCGTAATACCATGTATTGAAAGTCCATCCTTTCCCCATTGATTTCCAATACCATCTTGACATTTGTCAGTTGTTTATCTATATGTGGCTCAGTTTCTTAGATATTACTGTATTCCACTGTTCAGCTGGTGCCAATATTACAATACCTTAATATTCTAGCTTCATGATCTGCCCCAACCCTGTTTTCTTGAAAGTTTTGTTTTGTTTTGTTTTGTTTGTGGGGTTTTTTTTTAAGCTATTGCTGGAACTTTTCACTTCCATGTACATTTTAGAATTGGTTTCAAGTTATAAAATTAAAAAATGTTATTCTTTGGGAGAGGGGACTGTAAAGTAAATCCGTAGTTTAATTAGAAGGAAAATTGACATCTTTAAGACACTAATTTTACTAATCTCTGAACCTAGTTTATCTCTACATTCTTTAAGGACATTTTCACATATTTCAATAACATTTTTCTATAACAATTTTGCATATATTTTGTTATATTTTTTCTTAAGAATTATAGGGGTTTTTTTAAAAGATTTTATTAACTTATTCATGAGAGACAGAAAGAGAGAGATAGAGACACATGCAAAGGGAGAAGCAGGCTCCATGCAGGGAGCCTGACGTGGGACTCGATCCTGGGTCTCCAGGATCAGGACCTGGGCTGAAGGTGGGACTAAACTGCTGAGCAACCTGGGCTGCTCTCAAAAGATCTTTCTTTGGCAATTCACTGCTCTAGCCCAGAAACAGTTCATGTCACTTCTGCCCTCCAGTCCTTTTCCTAAATTACTTATGTGAGTGTAGGGAAATGAATTCTTCTGTATGCCAAAAAAAAAAGTAGGGAACTTGGTATTGGTGAATTTTAGAAGCCTCTGCTACATTTGCATTTCTATGGCAACTCCATTTTGTTGTAAGAGGTACATTTCTGTACTTTACTGGATGCCTTTTGGAACTAATCTGGTATTATACCTTTGGGGGCAGGTCTTGGAATCAAGGTTATGTGAACTTCATAAAATGGGTTTGAGAATTTTCCCTCTACATTGTAGAGTAAATTGAAGAGAATAAGTACTGTTATTTCAATGTGTGGTAGAACAAATATGTATAAAAGACTAGGCCTAGAGTTTTAACAGTGAGAAGATTTTTAACTGCAGATGAAATATCTTACAAGACAACATTACTTTAAAAAAAAAAAAGACATTACTAAGATTTTCTCTTCATTCTCTGA
This sequence comes from Canis lupus dingo, assembly GCF_003254725.2. Lineage (NCBI taxonomy): Eukaryota > Metazoa > Chordata > Mammalia > Carnivora > Canidae > Canis > Canis lupus. The sequence goes on along the minus strand of NC_064258.1, from coordinate 49,418,701 downwards.
TTATCATGGTAAGTTATATTTTAGGAATTTTTATTTCATTAATTATCAGATTCATTGGCACAATTTACTCATGTGTATTGAATATTCATATCTTTCTTATTTCTTTATGTTGTTGTTTATTTTCTTTCATTTTTTTATGCTGAAAAATCCTCTGAAGTTCAGCATTTTATTATTAGTCTTTTAAAGAAAAAAAAAATGGGGTTTCTCTCTTCTGATTTTTCTTAATTTCATTCTTTATTGGGTTTTTTATGTTTCTCTTATCTCGTTGGTCTTTTTATAATTTCTTAAAAATGTATGTTTGATTCATTAGCTCTTAGTCTTTCTTCTTTTCTAATATAAACATTGAAGACTACAAAGATTTCTCATGCATCTTTCCCAGATTTACTAGTTGTTAGCATTTCTCTTTCTGTGTGTGTGTGTGTGTATGCCGAGATATATGAGAATATATACAAATATTCATGTTTCTGTAAGACTATATAGCCATGCATATGTATATAAACATATGCACACATATATATACCTTTACATACAGATATATATAATTATATATATTACATAAATAATGTGTATATGTCAGAACTTTACATCCAAACTCAACTGAATACACATTCTTCTCAAGCGCACATGGAACTTTCTCCAGAATAGACCACATATTGGGTCACAAATCGGGTCTGAACCGATACCAAAAGATTGGGATTGTCCCCTGCATATTCTCGGACCATAATGCCTTGAAATTAGAACTAAATCACAACAAGAAGTTTGGAAGGACCTCAAACACATGGAGATTAAGGACCATCCTGCTAAAAGATAAAAGGGTCAACCAGGAAATTAAGGAAGAATTAAAAAGATTCATGGAAACTAATGAGAATGAAGATACAACCGTTCAAAATCTTTGGGATGCAGCAAAAGCAGTCCTAAGGGGGAAATACATCGCAATACAAGCATCCATTCAAAAACTGGAAAGAACTCAAATACAAAAGCTAACCTTACACATAAAGGAGCTAGAGAAAAAACAGCAAATAGATCCTACACCCAAGAGAAGAAGGGAGTTAATAAAGATTCGAGCAGAACTCAACGAAATCGAGACCAGAAGAACTGTGGAACAGATCAACAGAACCAGGAGTTGGTTCTTTGAAAGAATTAATAAGATAGATAAACCATTAGCCAGCCTTATTAAAAAGAAGAGAGAGAAGACTCAAATTAATAAAATCATGAATGAGAAAGGAGAGATCACTACCAACACCAAGGAAATACAAACGATTTTAAAAACATATTATGAACAGCTATACGCCAATAAATTAGGCAATCTAGAAGAAATGGACGCATTCCTGGAAAGCCACAAACTACCAAAACTGGAACAGGAAGAAATAGAAAACCTGAACAGGCCAATAACCAGGGAGGAAATTGAAGCAGTCATCAAAAACCTCCCAAGACACAAGAGTCCAGGGCCAGATGGCTTCCCAGGGGAATTTTATCAAACGTTTAAAGAAGAAATCATACCTATTCTCCTAAAGCTGTTTGGAAAGATAGAAAGAGATGGAGTACTTCCAAATTCGTTCTATGAAGCCAGCATCACCTTAATTCCAAAGCCAGACAAAGACCCCGCCAAAAAGGAGAATTACAGACCAATATCCCTGATGAACATGGATGCAAAAATTCTCAACAAGATACTGGCCAATAGGATCCAACAGTACATTAAGAAAATTATTCACCATGACCAAGTAGGATTTATCCCTGGGACACAAGGCTGGTTCAACACCCGTAAAACAATCAATGTGATTCATCATATCAGCAAGAGAAAAACCAAGAACCATATGATCCTCTCATTGGATGCAGAGAAAGCATTTGACAAAATACAGCATCCATTCCTGATTAAAACTCTTCAGAGTGTAGGGATAGAGGGAACATTCCTCGACATCTTAAAAGCCATCTATGAAAAGCCCACAGCAAATATCATTCTCAATGGGGAAGCACTGGGAGCCTTTCCCCTAAGATCAGGAACAAGACAGGGATGTCCACTCTCACCACTGCTATTCAACATAGTACTGGAAGTCCTAGCCTCAGCAATCAGACAACAAAAAGACATTAAAGGCATTCAAATTGGCAAAGAAGTAGTCAAACTCTCTCTCTTCGCCGATGACATGATACTCTACATAGAAAACCCAAAAGTCTCCACCCCAAGATTGCTAGAACTCATACAGCAATTCGGTAGCGTGGCAGGATACAAAATCAATGCCCAGAAGTCAGTGGCATTTCTATACACTAACAATGAGACTGAAGAAAGAGAAATTAAGGAGTCAATCCCATTTACAATTGCACCCAAAAGCATAAGATACCTAGGAATAAACCTCACCAAAGATGTAAAGGATCTATACCCTCAAAACTATAGAACACTTCTGAAAGAAATTGAGGAAGACACAAAGAGATGGAAAAATATTCCATGCTCATGGATTGGCAGAATTAATATTGTGAAAATGTCAATGTTACCCAGGGCAATATACACGTTTAATGCAATCCCTATCAAAATACCATGGACTTTCTTCAGAGAGTTAGAACAAATTATTTTAAGATTTGTGTGGAATCAGAAAAGACCCCGAATAGCCAGGGGAATTTTAAAAAAGAAAACCATATCTGGGGGCATCACAATGCCAGATTTCAGGTTGTACTACAAAGCTGTGGTCATCAAGACAGTGTGGTACTGGCACAAAAACAGACACATAGATCAGTGGAACAGAATAGAGAATCCAGAAGTGGACCCTGAACTTTATGGGCAACTAATATTCGATAAAGGAGGAAAGACTATCCATTGGAAGAAAGACAGTCTCTTCAATAAATGGTGCTGGGAAAATTGGACATCCACATGCAGAAGAATGAAACTAGACCACTCTCTTTCACCATACACAAAGATAAACTCAAAATGGATGAAAGATCTAAATGTGAGACAAGATTCCATCAAAATCCTAGAGAAGAACACAGGCAACACCCTTTTTGAACTCGGCCATAGTAACTTCTTGCAAGATACATCCACAAAGGCAAAAGAAACAAAAGCAAAAATGAACTATTGGGACTTCATCAAGATAAGAAGCTTTTGCACAGCAAAGGATACAGTCAACAAAACTCAAAGACAACCTACAGAATGGGAGAAGATATTTGCAAATGACATATCAGATAAAGGGCTAGTTTCCAAGATCTATAAAGAACTTATTAAACTCAATACCAAAGAAACAAACAATCCAATCATGAAATGGGCAAAAGACATGAACAGAAATCTCACAGAGGAAGACATAGACATGGCCAACATGCATATGAGAAAATGCTCTGCATCACTTGCCATCAGGGAAATACAAATCAAAACTACAATGAGATACCACCTCACACCAGTGAGAATGGGGAAAATTAACAAGGCAGGAAACAACAAATGTTGGAGAGGATGCGGAGAAAAGGGAACCCTCCTACACTGTTGGTGGGAATGTGAACTGGTGCAGCCACTCTGGAAAACTGTGTGGAGGTTCCTCAAACAGTTAAAAATAGACCTGCCCTACGACCCAGCAATTGCACTGTTGGGGATTTACCCCAAAGATACAAATGCAATGAAACGCCGGGACACCTGCACCCCGATGTTTCTAGCAGCAATGGCCACTATAGCCAAACTGTGGAAGGAGCCTCGGTGTCCAACGAAAGATGAATGGATAAAGAAGATGTGGTTTATGTATACAATGGAATATTACTCAGCTATTAGAAATGACAAATACCCACCATTTGCTTCAACGTGGATGGAACTGGAGGGTATTATGCTGAGTGAAGTAAGTCAGTCGGAGAAGGACAAACATTATATGTTCTCATTCATTTGGGGAATATAAATAATAGTGAAAGGGAAAATAAGGGAAGGGAGAAGAAATGTGTGGGAAATATCAGAAAGGGAGACAGAACGTAAAGACTGCTAACTCTGGGAAACGAACTAGGGGTGGTAGAAGGGGAGGAGGGCAGGGGGTGGGAGTGAATGGGTGACGGGCACTGGGTGTTATTCTGTATGTTAGTAAATTGAACACCAATAAAAAAAAAAAAAAAAAAAAAAAAAAAAAATAATGTGTATATGTATACACACACACTTGTAGAATTACTTTTGTTGAGGTATGCAGATAGTAAATAAACTCACTTTTTGCTTGGAAATCTTTCATTCACCTCAGTTTTTTAAAACACTAGAATTTTATTTATTTTATTTTATTTTATTTTATTTTATTTTATTTTATTTTATTTTATTTTATTTTAAGAGAGAGAGAGGAGGAGGAGCAGAGGGAGAGGGAGAGTCTCAAGCAGACTCCCTGCTGAGTGCAGAGTCCAACACTGGGATTAGTCTGACAACCTTGGAATCATGAGCTGAGCCAAAATTAATAGTTAGACACTTAACCAACTGAGCCACCCAGATGCCCCTAAAAAACTAGAATTCAGAATTGAAAAGCTTTTATTTTGTTTTCTTTTGTACACAGTAAAGATTTTATATCACTGTCTTCTTTAGTGTGTTGTTTCTGATGAAAATTCACAGATTTTTTTTTTAACTCTTGTTTTGCTTCTATGGAGTTAGTCTGTCTTTTCTCTCTGGCTACATTTAAGATATTCTTTTTGTCTTTGGTATCTTGAAATTTCACAATAGTGTGTCTAGATACAGATTTCTTCTTATTAACACTGCTGATTTCTCACTGGAATTCTGGAATCAGAAAATTGATAGTTTTCCAATAGGTTTGAAAACTTGTCAGTCATGATTTCCTCAGATACTGTGTCTACCACCTTTCTTTTTCTCTTCTTATGAAATGTTAAGAAGAAGTATGTTAGATCTTCTAACTGTATTCTCAATATCTCTTAACCTCTCATATTTTCACTGTCTTGTGTCTCAATAAGAATTCCATATATATATATATATATATATATATATATGGAATATATTTATATATATACACAATGTATACAGTATATATTCTTCAGTTCTATTTCTAAGTCACCTATTCTCTCTTTGGCTGTGTCTAAACTATTGTTAATCAACTGATTTTTTTTTTTAATTTTGATAATTACACAGTTAGTGTTAAGAGTTCTTTCCTTAATGGTTTTCTTTTTGATTTCTTAAGACATTTTAGGTATATGTATTTTGTGTTCTGAGGCTCATAATCCCAATATCTCAACATTTTATAGTCTGAATCTGCTGTCTGTTACTTCTGCTGGCTCCTGCTTATGATGTCTTATTTTCTGTATGTACTTCATGTTTTATCTGTTTGTTTTTATCTTTTGGGCTATGAACTATTTTTTATTATAGCTATTTTTTGAATATTAAAATAGATTTCAAAAAAAATAAAAAATAAAAAGGCAAAGCACTAGATTTCTCCAAAATGATTGTAAATGCTATTAGAATGGTACGGGTCTGGATCTGTTCTAAACTAAATTCCATTTTGAGGTATTTGAGTAAACCTCAAATATTCAGGCTGCAAACATTGGAGAGGTCTGTCTTCTATTCATTAACTGCCAGAGTAAGTTTCCCATATTATTCCTGCTTAATTCCTAGTTAAGATATACACAATTTTGCTTGCAATCTTCTGAGCCAGGCGTTATTTTATTATTTCCCCTTCTGCTGAAGATGTCCAGGTTCATGGATGGAGGAAGATTTCCTATTAGATTCTATACTCTAGGTGAGCCTTAGGCTTAGAACTACTTTGCTTCTGGAAATTAGATGACAAATCTCAAGATCAAAATTTTGACATAAGCTCCCAGAGGCAAAAGAATGCTTTAATGTTTTGCTTACTTTTCTGATTTTCACCTTCACTCAATTACTAGCTTGAATATTTTCTGAAATGACTATAAATGAGAAAAGGATTTATTTTGTTTGCTATTATTGTTTTTTTTTCCTGAGAATCTATGTTGTCTTAGATACTGTCAATGGCTTATAGTTTAATGAGCACTTTAATTCAGTCAGTTTCTACTATAAATTTAGAAAGCCTCTCAACAAGACTATAATTAGAATAGATTCTTCTTATGGTATGTAGATATACTTATCAAAGGGCTGAAATCTATGTATTTTCATTTGAGAATTTTTATCTCTATAATTACCTTCTACTATTTGACACTTTACGTCTAATGATGCATAGAATTTTCTTTTTCTTATTAATGATCAAAAATACTGTATACCTTAAAAACAAGTTACAATTTAGGGGACAGCAATTTGTAAAGTCTCTTGTTTGGCTGTATAAATATTCACATTTTAAAATTGCATTTCAGAAACATATCCGAAGGTCAGCTGCATCTGAAAATCTTGAAGAGGTTATTTAAAAATCCACATTTCTAGGTCCCACCTCAAACCTGCTGAACCAGATAGTGATGCCTATAATCTCCCATTTCTTTTAAAGATATTTATTTATTTATTTATTTATTTATTTACTTATTTATTTTGAGAGTGAGAGAGGGCATGAGTGGGGAGAAGGGCAGAGGGGGAGAGAGGTATCCCAAAGCAGACTCCCTGCTGAGCTTGGAGCCTGAGGCAGCTGGATCCCAAGACACTGAGATGATGACCTGAGCCAAAATCAAGAGTTTGTCACTTAACCAACTTAACCACCCAGGCTCCCCTATAGTCTCCATTTTTAAATAATAGTGTACTTGGTTTCCATACATCATAAAGTTTGAGAATCACATGCTAACATTTGTTTTAGAAATACAGATTCGGTTTTATAAATGTATTTTTATAGCACAAACATGCTTTCCATTCTTTATAGCCTTTTTTAGTGTTTCAATTCTTTTAGATTTTGGATTTTTTAAAAAAATATCCTTTAATACCACTTCACTTGAAATAGAGTGTTTAAATGCCTTTTAAAGCAGTAATAATATATTCCAGATATTTCCTTTGCCCATTTATTTTTGATATACAAAGAAAAGGAAGTATAGAGCTTCATAGATTTGTGGACTTCTTGAGAAAACCAAAAAATTCCATCAATGTATCAGTTAGTTTATGTGCTACTCAACATGGAAAGAAGCCAAAAATTGATATCTATAAAAATAAGGCCCCTTGAATGTTAGCAGCAGACTGAGTTTATTAGCTGTTGAACCCTGAGGATCAGAATCAACTCAAAGAGCATTGTTACAGATAAAGCAATCTTCACTTTCAATGTATTAAGTACATATTTAGTGATACATGTGATTTTTTTTCTTCATCTTTCATATCTACATATGTTTACTAGTTTCTATTTATGAAGTTTTTTTTTCCAATTTGGAATGTTGATTATATGCAACATTATAAGAATATCTTTTGCTGATAATATTTTTAAATTCATCACTAAATACATAAAAATTATAGTTAAATGTAATAATTTTTAAATAACAAAAATAATCAAATAATAGCTAAGAAGCTTTGTAAGATCATCTGTGATTTCTGGAATAGAAAGACTGGAAGCTTGAAATATTATTTTTCTTTTTATTACCCATGAAAATCAAGGGGAAAAGAAGGTTACTTTTACTCTTTACATGTGGCCATATTATACACAGGATGCCTGGGTGACTCAGTTGGTTAAATATTTGCCTTCAGCTCAGATCATAATCTTGGGGTCTTGGGATCAAGCCCTGTGTTGGTTTACCTGCTCAGTGGGGAGTCTGCTTCTCTCTCTCCCCACCCTTCTGCTCACTCTCTCTCTCCAATAAATAAAATAAAATAAAATAAAATAAAATAAAATAAAATAAAATAAAATAAAATAAAATAATAAAATAAAATATAAGTGGCCATATTAAGCCATATTATAGTTTCACTTTTTAAATATTCTTTTATTTTAAGCCTCTATTCTATTTTAAGCATCTAATTCTAAATCAGGCTGCTTAATTTATTTTCTTGTTTTATTCTTATAACAGGCTTTTTAATTAGCATGACTTAAGTGCATAACTAACCAATTCCCCATATATGAGTTTTATAAAAATCTTTTAAAACTTAATATTTGCACCACATAATAAATATTTCTCTGCACTCCCTTTTGTCTAATCCATTTACTATTTAATGTTCGGGAGTAGCAAATCATGCATGAAGCAGGTGTTCTCTGACTGAGCACTCCATAGCTGGGTCAATTAGCTTAAGATGTTAAGAGGTCACCGGAGCATAATCACAATTGTTTTATGATAGACCAAATCCAGATATCTCTAAGGTGAGTTGCATAGTATGGAATGAAGTATGCTTCAAAATCTCTTTTTCAAGGAAATGTTAACATTGAAATTGTTTGTGTTGGTGTTATTGATCACTAAAGTATCATAGGCAGTCTGACAGATGGGCAAGGAATACTACTTACATCTTTCCTAATTCTTAAATGAGCCCACAGGATCGTAATTCAGAAGGAAGCTCATAAATGAACCATTGAGGATAGAATGGAGTGAAGGACAAAACTCTATTTTTACTTACTCTACATCCCCAGAGTGTTCTATTACAAACAGATTCCATCTTCTCTAAGTTCCTTTGACTAAAATCTCTTCACTTTTAGGGACTATATTAGGTGAACTCGTTATTATATTCCCTGTTGTGTTAGCTAAGCTTTTCCTTCAGTAACACAATTTATTTTTATCTTGAAATTAGTAGCAGCTTTATGACTTTTGACAACTTCATATCACCTTCAAACTCTCATCCTTACACTCACCTTTAGATACAAAATGTTCAAATTCAAACTATATTCTCTTTTGAAATACCAATTAAATTTAGAGGTGATATTAAGGTAAAAAATGAAATGTAGAAAACACTAGAGCTTTACTTAATAATGTTATCATCAATCTCCATGCCTAGGGACCAACTTATGGTTAAAATGTAGTCCGAACAAGTTCCTTCTGATTTGTTCAATAACTTACTTCCCTTGGATGGGGTCCATGGTAGCCCCTGTCATATACTAACTTCCGTATAATATTGACTCTTGTCAGGAGGAGAATCCAATACATTAAGACATTGAGTCTTATCTTTTAGGCATGTTTTTAGCTTTCATCACATTAGGTGCTATCTGCAAAATGAAGGAGATTTTTTTTTTTAAATTAAAGTGCATGGAACTTAAATACCAAAAAGAAGTGTGCCATGGAAGAAAATTCCAGATCAAATGACTATTATTACTAGTGATTTTATAACTCTTTCAAATTAGTTCTACTTTTTTCAACTCATAAAACTTGTTATAAAGAATACAAGTTATCTAACCAATGTGAGTTTCAGATACAGATGGAAAATCATGACAACCTCCCAAGATGCTCTTCGGGGTAAGTGGAATCTCCTCGGGAACCACTTTCCAGATCAATCTAGCCTATCCATAAAAACACGTTTAAATTGCCCTCCCTGAGCCTGCTGCTAACAGTTGTACTCTTACATTATGTATGAGTCTTTGCTTGTTGCATGAACAAACTGCACAATGTTCCATTAGTGATTTTCAATTTCATGCTAAGCTTTGCAATTTATTAGTGTTATTTAGACTAATGTACTATTATTTTGCATATTTTATATCATTTGTTATTCATGCAATGTGATATTTAGGTATTGGGGATCAATAAGTCTTCTTTGTTTAGAAATTTGCACACTTAAAGAGTAAATCAATTAAATATATACTGCATTGAATTTGGGGAGTTATTTTTTTAGACATATATGCTGTCCTTTTCTTTTCAAAACTTGGGACTATTTTTTTGGTAAGCAGTGTTTTTAAATATTTTAACAAGTACTTGAATGGCTGTATTGAATCTATATAGTAATAAATTATATTTCACATTCCAATTATGAAATGCTATTGATAAGTGAGATAATTCGGTCCAGTTTTGCCAGTAAATTCATAGAATGCTTACACTTTTTAAAAAAATATTTACTCATTATTATTGTACTTGTTTTAAATGTTGGAATGTACAATCTGCTAGATATATCTTTATACTTTTTTAGACTAAAATGTTAGTGGATGGAGAAGGAAATATACCTCATATATATATATTTATATACCCATATACATATACAAAAATACATATGATGTAAAATTAAGTGTTTGAGAAACCCCCCTGTCTAGCATACTTACTTTACTATTTTTCTCTATCAAGTGCATGGGTGGGTTCATAGATCCAGGTACAGAATTTGCACCTTCTCTGATCTTAGGACCTAGTATTGGTAAGACTTCCCTTCATTCATATGTTTATAAATGCTCTAGTCCTAAAAACAGGACTTGTGGCAGCAAGAAATTTAGCTAGTCCCACACTGAAGATAAACCATTCCCTGAGTCTACTGCAAAACATTGATCATTGCTGATTCCATCCTGTGTTCCTGATCCCTAGTCAAGCAGGAAGAGGGCACATGTGCTTCACTCAGGGAAAGATAAATCAGTGGCTCACGCTTCTCTTTCTATCCTGTTGGCATATTTCACCTTCCTTCATTTCCTTGCTTCCTGACTTTACAACTCTCATCATTCCTATTTATACTAAGGTTTTTCATCATTTCTGAAAAATACTTACAAACTCTCTTTCTCATTTGTATACTCTCTTTTTCCACTGTATTGTTCAGTTTTTGGCATTTAAAATTATTTTCCTACTTTTTAAAAACTATATTCCAATCTCTTTCTCCCGCTATTCTTACTGCTTTCCTGACTATATGATTTTCTGTGAATAATTTTAAAATGCTAGAACTGTTTATTGTCCAAAACTCCTGAGTCACTGGAAGCTTGTCCGTATATAATTTATGAAAACATATATACAAATATTAGGAAATTCTTTAATGCTATATTACATTTTTTAACTCTAACTTTGGAAAAGTGTGGAATATTGCTAAGGATGTGAACTTTACTGCAGGACTGGTACAGAGAGAACTTCTAGAAAGAATTAGATTGTTTAAAAGAATACTTTGTAAGATTGTCTCCAGGGTGGATTATTATAGAATAAGTCTAATTTTCCCATTGACTCAACTTAAAATTTAGTAGGAATTTCCTTTGAATCGTTTTGGCCCAAATTTTTAGAAGATTATTAATAGTAAGATGACAATTTTGCTTGGGTTTGCATTTGCCAACTTGGGTTTTTCTCTTTAGAGAAAATAGAGTAATGGTTCTTATTCTTTAAAGTTCATTAATTCATTCCCTAAACCCATATTTATTGACTTCCTACGTGTTAGGCTCAGGGCTAGACACTGGGGACACATGAGGAGAAGCCCCACACATCATCTCTGCTGTGATCCTGGGCTTGGAGCCCAGGAATCTGTATTCCACTCGCCACCACCAGTGATTCTGATGCTTGTGGAACACGGGCCCTGCCTTAACAAACCATATTATAGTGCACAAATGCATTGGAATATCGAATAGGTAAATTGCAGGCTATGTAATTTTTTTTTTAAGAACAGTCACAGTGTTTCGACCAAAATGACAGCTAAAACCAAATGATAAGTTTTGTTCACTGCAGCAAAAATAGGAAGGGTCCTCTCCTCCCCCTTCTCGAGGTCCTACATGGAAAGGTACAGCAACAGTGTGGTTTGTGGTGTCCTTGCTCTCCTGTGGTGAGACAATGCGGCTTTCAGAACACCAGCAGCTGGAAGCCTCGTTGCCACATCAGGAGAAAATTCATAGCTCCAGAATTTCCATATGGATATATTTTAGATATGAAAATCCTATCCAGATGGAAGGCATTAGAACAGGGAATACAGCGAATTAGTAATTTCACAGCTTTACATACCTAAATCTTTAGCAGTAAGGTAATTTTAACTGATTAAATTAAAAAATAAAAAGGAAACCTGTCTTGCTATTGAGGTACAATATCTTCTCGGCAAAAATAGATATTGTGCCATAATCAAATGAAAGCTTAAGGGATAAATTTAATTTGACTAGGTATCATTTGCACTGATCTCTCTCCAGTCTGTCCCCAAAACTACCCTACTCATGGGTTTTATATGACCCATATTTTTTTTTCCAGAAAAGCTAAATTCACTTAAGTAACCAAAATCTTGCATTTACCTTTTTTCTCCCCGCCCCCCTTTACTGGGTGAATTAACTGTGTTGCTTATGACACATATTTTAATATACTGTATATTAGATAGAAATAGAGGATGTGTATATAAATAAGATATATGTATATTTATAGATATACTGAATGTATAGAATATAAACAAGATAGACATTTTTGGTAGATATACTAATACACTGTATGTATTCTTGTGTGTGTATACAGATACATATATAATATTAACGAGGACTATTAGCTTTCTAGGCTTAAATATTAGAGCCCAGAAATTCTGCAGTATGTGACAATATGGACAAACCTTGAGGAATTATGTAAAGTAATGCTAATTAAGTCAGTCGTATAGGCAAATACTACATATAGGCAAGTAAAGGCAAATACTACGTGATTTTACCTATATAAGGTATTTCACATGGTCAAAATCATGAAATCAAAGATTGGAATGTCTGGGGCGGGGGGAAGAACTTCTCTTTATTTAAAGATTTATTTATTTATTTGAGAGAGAGAGAGAGAGAGAGAGAGAGCAAGAACTCAAGCAGGAGGGGCAGAAGGAGAGGGAAAAAATCTCAAGCAGACTCTGTGCCCAGCACAGAGCCCTACTGGGGACTTGATCTCACAACCCTGAGATCACGACCTGAGCAGAAACCAAAAGTGGGATGGTTGACTGCTTTGGAAAGGAGAAATTTCTGATCAAAGGGCATAGCTTCAGTTAAGGAAGATGAATAATTTATGAAGATCTGCTGAACAACATTGTACCTTAATTTACAATACTGTATTGCACACTTAAAATTTTGTTAAAATGATAGATCTTGGGCAGCCCAGGTAGCTCTGCAGTTTGGCACCAACTTCGGCCCAGGGAGTGATCCTGGAGACCTGGGATAGAGTCCCACATCGGGCTCCCTGCAGGGAGCCTGCTTCTTCTCCCTCTGCCTGTGTCTCGGCCTCCCTCTCTCTCTCTCTGTCTCTGTCTCTCATGAATAAATAAATAATTTCTGTGTCTCTCATGAATAAATAAATAAAATCTTAAAAAATGATAGATCTTATGCTATGTATTCTTATCTTAATAAAATAAAATTTAAAAATAAAATTAAAGGTGAAGAATAAAAAATAAACGAGAGCCCAGTATAAGATAGAATCTCATCTTAAAATTGAAGTGAATTAACAAAGAGTATACTCTGCAAGTGTCTGTAGTGTCCTGTGAAGCCCTAAATGTACATTCCAGCATACAGGGCCCATGTAGGCTGAACATTTAAGCTGGAAGATTCACAGGTCACCTAATGACTGTAACTTCACAAATGAAGGACCAGCGACATGAGGAAACTTGATCTCAGATTGTTGGTAATGAAGCCAGAAGTAGAATCAATTTTTAAACCCTATCAATGAGACACAGCATAAATGTGATTTTATAGAAAAGTTTACATCCTAATATTTTTTATGAATAACCTTATCACAGTACAATCTGGAGGGAAGGGGGTACTTAATTTCAAATTTAGTTATTATTAATCCAAAAACAGTTTTCTACCTGCCGGTACTCACACTGCACAGCAATGAAAGGCTGACTGCTTTACCCTGACATATGTCAATCATCAAATCAACCCCAACATTCCTAGCAAAATGAACACCAGGGTATTTATACCAGGATTCTTGGTGATAATAAAAATAATAATATAATAAATATCAGAAATGCCCAAGTTCAAAAGAATAAATCTGTTGAAGGAGGAAAACAGTGGAGGGACTTAAGAAGAGGTTTGCAATGGAAAACAGTGACCTGATGAATTAGTGTCAGCCCTGAATCTCCAAGGTTAATTTTCAAATGCAAAATACAATTTCAAGGACCTAGAATAACTAGGGAGCCCTGAACGTCCCGGATACAGGAATGTTGGTAGAGGGTAGAAGCTGCTGTCAGGGGCTGTTTGAGTCGGATGACACAATTCAAGAGGAGGACCAGATTCCTTTATGAGTCAACTGGCTTGCCCATATAAAACACCCACACATCCATTTGTTTTGTGAGCTCCAGATGGATAAGCAGAAAATAACCATTTGGCACTAAAGTTTACAGTTCACTCATAAGCAGTATGAACAAACATTCCCATTTCAGCTACAGTAAGGGGGCTCTTCCACATAATTAAATCCGCACTGAAATCGTCATGAGAAAAAAACTTAATATTTGAGTCTATAACTAAGGGGGAAACATCATTCCCCTAATTCATGAATGGAAAAGAAATCAATATAGTTAAAAGAGCTGATAAATCAGATTCTTATTTTAAAAGATAAGGGAATAATGCCTGTCCTGAGAAAGATGTAAGACAGTCCCAGGCCATCTCAGTTGGATGGTTAATTTCTTATGTAAATTGTGTGAACATAACTAATAAAAATGTGTACAAGCTATCACAAAATTATACTGTTGCCCCAACTGAAGCATTTTCAGTGATGATGAGCAAAGTCATTTTTCTATTGTTGTCACAATAGTTGTCTTTAAAAAAAAAAAATCTCCAGAGAAAACGATTAATTAGATTTCAATTATGCTGCAGGAAAAAAAAAATGTACTTTACATACGCACACACTAAAAAGCATTATAGTGTTTCTTTAATGTGTTTAAAAATTCAAAAATGTTTTTAAAAGCCACTTAAAAAGTCAAAGCAAAAGCAAGCTAATGGAATATGGTGTCATCCTTCAAGTTGATGTATGTTGAGTTTTCCCAGGTCCTTTTGTATGACATTACACAGACATTGTTGGAATTCTCCTGAATTATCTTTGAACATTCTGAAATACCCATTATGATCTGTTGATAGACACAAAGGTAATCTCTGTAGTTTTGCCATGACTTGCAGGAAATTTGCTGAAATAAATGTTGTTCCTTCTTCAGAGGAAGGGGTGTTGGCAAGGCAGAGCTGCTATTTTGGGATTGTCTGCATATTGGGATTCAAAGTACCTCCCCCCACCTCCCTTATCATTTCATTAATGAAGTGTGTCTTCTCAAATTTCATTCCCCTTTCTCAGCTTTTTTTGTCTTCTCTTCCTCATCTCCCACCCTCCCCCTCTTCTTCCTCCTTCCCTTTCTTACCCTGTTTGTCAGTTTGATATTTTTTTCCTTAATGGTCTCTTTATTTAATTTCAATTTTTTATTGAAGTAGGATTGACACACACTATCCTATTAGTTTTAGGTGTGGATCCTAGTTATTTGATATTTGTATGCATCATGAAATGACCCCCACATAAGCAGAGTGACTATCTGTCACCGTATGGTTATTACAGGATTTTTGTTGACTGTTTACTCTGTGCTGTGCATCCTCATGGCTTATTTCTTTTATAACTGGAGATCTGTACCTCTTTTTTCCCTTCACCTGTTGGTCCATCTCCCCACTCTTCTCCCCTCTGACAACCACCACTTTGTTCTCTGTATTTACAAATCAGTTTCTGTTTGGTTTGTTTCTTTTTCTGTGTTTCAGATTCCACGTGAAAGTAAAATCATACAGTTTGCCTTTCTCTGACTTATGTCACATAACATGATACCTTCTAGGTCCATCCATGGTGTTGGGAACAGCAAGATTTCTCTTTTTCTTTCTTTTCACTTACTACTTAGCTCTAATTCTCATTTGTTTTTGCTTCTCAGTGTAACCCTTTCCTTGTTTAAGTAAGGATTACAAATAAAATTCTAACAGCTTTAACTGTACTTTGTTAGTCAATATGGCTTGATGAACAAGATAAAATTTTAATAGCACAGAATAAATCATCTTATATGCTTTTAATAGAAACTTGATACATTTTTGTATCAAGTGTGTCTAGAAATAAATTTTGGTATTTACTTTTTTCAGATGACATTTAAAGTATTTTTAAATGGCATTTGTTTGAAAAAGCTGCACAGGAAGCTTTCTTTCTCAAAACTTGTTTTCAAAGTGTAACAAAAATCCATATTTCTGCAGTATAGTAATACTTGTTATATTGAGAGTTTTAACAATTTCAGTTATAATGCTTACAAATCTACAAACCATGCTACTATAACAACCATGATTTTCATGAATACAGATATTCTCCTTAAGTGTTTTTTACATAAGTGAGTTACTACTTTTGTGATATGTTCTATATGTTCTATGTCTTTTGTTTTAATGTCAAAAGATTCAAAATATAATTGGCAACATATTTTTCTTAAAATTTCCCTATTACTCTAAAAGGGCATCCTTGATTTTTTTTAAAGTCTTTTTTTTTTTTAAGACACAGCTCAAATTACCTTTCTTTTGAGATGGCTTTTAAGTATACTGCCTTATTTTCAATCCCCTCCTTCACTCCATTCTACACATCCAAAATTATTTAGTTTCCAAGTTACATTGCCACTGCAAGTGAAGCAGTTTTATCTCATATGGCCTGGTTAGCTGTTAGAAGAACATGTGAAGCCAGGAAGCCAAGCCAGGCAGTATACAAATGCATCAAGAGTTGAGATCATAGAGCCAAAGTAATTATTTTAGACTAGTGAAGACAGGATATTTCAAAAACAAATGGAAGTTTGTAGATAGCAACTGTAGTTGTATCTACATACTTTTTAGCTTTCAGAAAAACTCAAGTTTATGTATTCAACGTCAAGTAACTTTATTGTTTATCTGATCTTTAAATACAGACCTCCTGCCCATGTGTTATATGCCTGGTCTCCTCTGAGGAACAGGAACATGTCTCCCTGAACCGAGTAGAGTTTTTAAAACAAATATCTAAAATACTCTATTTTCTGATTCCAATCAAAGTACTTTGTTTTATACTAACTTACACTTTTAAGATGCCAAACTAGAACTGTTCATAAAATTCTTGAAGCTGTGTTGGGTTATGTGTATTTAAACCATGTTCTACAAAAAAAAAATAAAAATAAATAAATGATCCCATAGCATTTGCAATCTAATGATAATTCATTTCATAATGGCAATCTCAAACACGTTTGTTAATTTTGTTAATTACATCACTGTCGCTGACTTTCTCAGCTCAGTTTAACTTTTAATGAAGAGATACTTAGGACATTTAGTGTTTAATGTCATTAGTTGTTGGGTTGCTTTGTTGTATTTTGTTGTGTGTGTGTGTGTTTTCCTGACTGAGGATGGGAACACTATTCATTAATTTTGTATCTCACAGGAATAAAGGCAGGATACAGGACGTACATGTTGACTGTGTACAGGCTAAAAATCATGGTTAGGAAGAATTAGCTGTAATCTGAAAGGAACGGAAGTATGCTGGGGAAAAATGGTCCAGGAGGGTTAAGAGGAGGTTCTTTGGCAGATTGCTTTGCCCAGCATGCTGTAATATCTCTTTCCAAAGCATATTGGCAAACTACACTGAACAATCTTGATAAAGGAGATTTAATTAAAATGCTGTAAGCATAAGATCTCTGTCTTCTTACTATAGAAGGTTTTGTCAAAAGAATTTTATTACAAACCTAGCAGGATTTTTTAAATGTTTTATTCACTTTTAGTCATCCCACTGATTACTTTACAGTTGGAAGTATAACACAACCAGTCAGTTCTTAATAAGGGCTTTTAAAAATCACAGCATGTTCTTCAGGCCCTCAGTACAGGATGAATGTGGCATGAGGGACACAAATATCATTACCTTGATAAATTACTGACGGCATAATGATTATGGAAATCGTCATCGACTGATCATCAGTCACAATTTATTTCAAATCAATGTCTACAATTTGTAGCCTGGATGGAAGTTTTATCAAAACCCCCTCTGGTATAGAACGGCTCTTCCTAGCTGACTTCCTCCTAAGAGCATTACAGCTTTGTCATGCATCATCTGCTGTTCATGAATGGAACCACTCAATGATTCCATGGCCTCCAGCAATCCAAATTAGTCAGAAGAACATTGGGCTACCACACACTCATAGACAAGCTCGTTCAGAAAAGCAGTTAATTTAAGAACCAGCAAATGTGCCAAACTACAGAATCCCTCCCTAGACACAGAGTTTCCCATTTTTCCCCCTTTCCAATTGGCAATAAATGGTAATGTTTGACTTTACTATGCTGTTAAATTGCAAATAAATTGTTGCAGAATCATGACATAATAGACACTTACATCTTTAAAACCATCTCTGTAACAGGAAGCATCATTTGCATGTCTTTGAGAAGTAGTGTTTCATTACTCTTCTTCTAACACACTTAACACTTCAAGTCAGTTTAGGTCTGAAGGGCCCAATGACTCAATCCTCCGTGTGGTACTTTTATGTGACATTTACCTGATTTTTAAGTTAGACATCATTTATTAAGTATCACAAAATAGTAGTCATTGTCAATGCTAGCTAGTGATGAACCGATACAAGGAAAACTTTGTCCCCAGAAGGTAACCTTCTCAGAATTAACATTATAGATAGTAGATTAATACTTTAGCTGGAATGGAGATTTGGGTTGAATATAGACAAGACTGTGTTTTGTTTTGCTTGGTTTGGTTTGGTTTTGAAGACCTGCCTTTTCTACTTCTGCCTCTTTACTAGACAAACAAAATCATTCACTGAGTATATACTTTGCTTTGGATAGACAGGCTGACCTGGAGAAATACAACAGAAAATAAACCCAGAAGCACTGAGTTCAGTTGTCCCTTGTGAGGTAAAACTGCTAACAATGATTTTGGAGAGAGAAAAATAGTATTATCTGTATAAATTGGCCGATGCAAGTAAGACTGAGGTAAAATGCCGTGTTTCATTTGTCATGTTACTATGCACTTCATGCTTTCTTTGCATTTTAGAAAATGTTTCATAGTAGTAATATTACTCCTCAACTTTATAGTTTTACTTTCAAAACATGCAATTAGACACGTAAGAGATGGTTTCCCAGAAACCTAAGATTACTAGTTCAAGTTTAAGAGTGATATATACTTCTCTAAACCTGTAGAGCGATTGTCAAAAAGCCAAAACAGGTAGAATTGAAAATGAATACTATTAAAGATTTATCACTTATTAAGCATCAGTTATGATTCAAGCATCCTGCCAAATGTCCCAAGTATATTATTTTTCTGTAACTCTCACAAGAAACCCTGCAGAGGTTGGTTTAGCCTCATTTTTCAAAGGAGGAAAGTGAATCACAAATGCCTGAGGTTACAGGAAGTGTAGGAGGCAGGACAGTTTGACTTCAAGGTCACCGTTCCTCAGCTTTGCAAATCTCCTTGGCATATGGGTAGTCATAAAGATACAGAGTCTAGTTAAATTTTGGTTTTGGAATCTTTATGTGTCTGGCATTTATGAATAGTTTCCCATATAAATAGTTACATAAGAATTGCTGTGGAAAAAGAAGGATAAAGGGAGGAAGATGGAAGGAAGGAAGGAAGAAAGAAAGAAACAAAGAACAAATGGAAGGAGCAGACAGACATGATCTCAGGCCTTAATTTTCTCCTTCCTCCTTAAGAATATGCATTTCCCAGGGGAAATGAGGGACACTGGACAAATCTTTTATGAGCACCAACAATTTGCCAAAACCTGTAAGTCTAAATCAAGGCGAGGATATTCCCTGGCTTCATCATCTGAACCCCCTCTCCTTTCTAGGTGTCCTATGAGCTCGATCAATGACATCATCATCTTCTTAATCAACCTGTTTTGTGACTTTATTGTTGTTTTTGACTATTCCATCTGATATCTGATGAATAATATATGTTGCTGACTTAACTTCGTTAGTGTACTTTACATAGACATTTCCCCTTTTACCATTCTGTCCATTCTCCATGCCTTACACATTGGGGTAGACGCTAACTTTTCTCTAACAAATTTAAAAGTGTCTCCATTGATAGCATATGATAGCCCCTCCAGCTGATACCTCTGTGACTGACTTCCTAGTGTGTGATGAGGTCTGGGTCACAGTTCTGTCGGAATGTCCAGGGCCAGGCTGCTCTTCCTGACAGGCAGACACACTGATTTTCTCTGGTGTATTTATCTTAAATCTAAAGCCTCTGTTCTGTATTTGCCAGAACAAGTTATCTCTCAGGAACAAGGACGGCGAAGTAGATATTTGTGCACTAGACAGATGTGTCAGCATTAGACAGAGTAGCGGGAGGCACCATATTGGTCAGAGGTAGGACAGACTTGGGTCTCATCTAGTCTCATAACTTACTAGCTGTATAACTTTAGAGAAGTTTATTCACTTGATAAATAATAACTGACCACACACTCTGTGCCAGGTTGTTTTCTGGAAATACAACGGAGATCAAACAGGCGTGGCTCCTGACTTGGTGGTATTCACTTCAAGTGGAAGGCAATAGATACAGGCAAGTAAACAACAAAAGAAGATTATTTCAGAAGTAGGGACTATTTAAAAAAAAATTGAGAGAATGATGGGATGGAAAATGTGGTGAGGAATTGGGAAACACTAAGCTTAGATTTGGTGGTAAGAAAGGCCCTATAGAGGAGAAATGTTTGAGCATGGCCAAAGGGATCTGCCAGGAAAAGATCAAGGGGCACAGTGTGTGGTTCAGAGGAGCTGTAAATGCAAAGACGGGGGAGAAGAGCAGAGGCCATTGTGGCTGGAGGGTGGTAGACGACAGGAGGGAGAGTGGAGGGTGAGATCTCATCAACAGACCTTGTAAGTCATGGAAAGGGACTGAATTCAGGCATGATGGGGATCAGCAGGGTTGAAGAGGAGGCATGACATGATGTGATTTTCATTAAAGAAATATAGCTCTGTGTGCTGTAAGAAGGATTAATAGAAACAATGGATCCAGTTAGGCAGTTGTAACAAGAGAAGAGTCCTCTCGTCAAGGCAGGCTGTCATACCAAGAGCCCAAACAGAAACTAGGAATCCTGACTGCAAGATGTATTCAACTACTTGGAAGATCTGAAGTATTTTTTTTATTATTATGACCCATTAGAAGTGTTTAATGGGGGCATATACTTTAATACACAATAAATTAGATTTCGCTTCCTCACAAAGCCCAAATACTTTGGAAGATTTACGCGCTTTCTGTCTGCCTTACTCTTACTTTGGAGAGGTGGAAGAAAAATTTGAGGGGTGGGGATCCTATATTTTTGGTGTCATCACCAGATGACACTGGTGAGACAGATGAGATGCTGTAAAGCACTTTGTGTAACCGTGGCTACTCATCCAGTGCCTAGACTGTGGCAGATGCATAGGCTCTACATAGAAGTTCAAAATCGGTGCCTTGCTCCCATGGAGCCTGCAATCTCCCAGAGAACCTGTACGGGTGACCAGAGAAGACAGTGTGTGCCATCATCCAAAGCAGCGCTAGAGGACGTACATGGGTAGAGCTGAGAAATGGACAAGAGGAACACCTTGGGCCCTGTACAGCTTGAGAAAATAACAGGAAAAGAAGGAAGCGAAGAGTCTTTTCAAAGGCAATTGAGTTGTCTGGAGCAGAGAATTCACGTGGCCCACCGCATTATAAGGGAAGAGTGGGAAATGAGGCCAGAAAAGAAAATTGGAACCAGATTGTAGAGGGGGCTTAATGCTTGGCCAAGGAATGTGGACTTTGTGCTGTTGGTATTGAACAGCTATTGAAGGATTTTGAGCAGAGGAGTGACATGCCGAAAAGGCATTTGGGAAAATTAGGTGGATAGCCATCTGCAGGAAGCCAGGAGGGGAAGCAGATCCGGAGGGAGCTGCTGTAGGTGATCTGGAGAGTGAGCGGTGTTTTGATTTTGTTGGTTTTAAGTTTTCAGAGTAGAATCATTCTACGAAGGTGTCAAAAATCCTCATCTGTGCTTAGACTGTGTGAATTCTCTGCTGTTGTGCTGCTTTTTATCAAAAAAGTGTTCTTTCTATATAATTAAAATGAATATCCCCTTTCCAGAAAAATTATTCACCCTTTTCTCCATTCTTTTCTTGATTAATAGTGACAAGCCAACTAAGAACCTGACAAGGAAATAGTAAAAGGGTAGGAAATTATGAAAACAAGTGAATGTTTTGCTAAGGAAATGTTTATTACTGTGGTTCTCATCATTATGAGTTAATTACAGGCTCTCAACAAATATCCCATTGTGAACTCAGAGGTGCAATATGTTTTATTTGAGAAAGTGAAATAGCGATTTCCTTTCCAGTATTCAGTTGTGTTTCCTGCTATTTTAAGACTACTCAGTGGTACCAATATACTTTGACAACCAATTATCCCAGCATGTCTTTGCCATGTATCTTAACTACAATGCTTTTTAAATTCTTAAATTGCAAAAACAGAATTCTATCTTAATTGATCAGATGTGCATCTAGAGTTGCCTGAACATTGTTTGTGTAATATCTCAATAACTTAACTGGCTTATAGGAGCAGAAACAAACAAACACCTGTTGGAATAAGACATACTTCCTTTGAAGCTTGTATTTATATATTTCCCCCCAGACTTTCTTTTCTCCAATATCTTGACTCTTGCAGAAGGACAACATGTGGTCCCAGAGTTCTGGCCATATTGAAGACTATAATGAACCATAGACCATCTCTGGGAGTTCATAATCTGATTTACTGAGGCCAGTAGCCTTCCGACTCACAGTTACAGGCATTCCCCACCTTAGACTTTGCCCATACCAACGGATTCTGGCAAACTTGCTTCAAAGAACAGCACGGTACACATTCTACAAGCAAAAGGTGACTCTACAGAATAAGAATTCTCCCTGTGAATGTTGCACTCGCTCCTGTTAACTACAATTCATTGTTTTAAAGCTGATGTCTGTGATTGATTCAGGCACAGGGCCATTGCTTAATTTACTTTGGTTTGATTTTTTTTCTTCACCCTCCCAATTGGCTTCTCCAGGGGAGGAAAGTCAGACAGTAGTTACTGCTTTGGAAAGAAAAGATAAAGCTGAACACTTTGGAATGCATTTTGCTAACACTCCTTCGCCAAGTGTTACATGACTGTATCAAATTTCTTTAGACTTTGATAATGAGAAACAGACAATTCCTTAGAAATACAACCAAGAGATTTGCAGTAATAGAGGATTTCAGAAATACACATGGCTCTAAATGGCACTAAGATTATGTGCTTTAGAGTTTTGAATCTTTTATTTTTTCCATGTTTGAGTAGGTTCTATGGTTGATTATCAGGTTGAAGGAGGGCAGAGGGCCTGCCTGCTGATTATAAATGTGCATGTGTGTAAAATTTTCACACATAATATAATATTTCAAAGTTATTTTTATGGAGGCTCAGGGGTCCCAGAACTTAAACAAAACTGCTGATCATTGGCTCCAAGAAATACTTAGAAGGAATCGTAGCTTTTCTTTTCTTTTTTTTTTTTAAACATCATATAGAGTCATTTGCAGACTTTGGGGCTACAGATCACATAATGTTTATTTATTCAGCTGGCTTTGGAGATTTGAGCAATATTTGGAGACACACGAGTCTTTGCCTTGCTTAATAAAAAGTATACTCAAAGGGATAGCTACAGCATTCTTATATACAAAAGGTTCTCACAAGCAGAGGTTGATATTGACAAAAATGTAATTTTAAAATTAAAAAGAAACTAAACAATCCCAGAAAAAAATTTGTCCAGCATCGTCTTTCTTGAGCAATCTTTGGCAGACCTTACGTTGTTAGATCGTATGTGCTAGAATGCTTGAAAATACAAGCACTCTTTCTCTTCTTTCACAAGAACACTGTAAACAATACTTAAATTATTCTAGTATGATCATCTCCAAGAAACAGGACCTGGTTCACCTTCCAAGAATAATCATTTAACAGAAGATGTGTAATTTTGTTGGTATTAGTAGAGATTTATGTCACAGAGTCAACTCATTCTTTTCTGTGAAAGAAGGGGGAATAAATATTTCATAGCTCTGGCTTTTGAGGAACATTCCGCCTTTCAATCTTGAGGCAGACTTTCAACATATATGCCAATCAGAAGTCTTTAACAAATGTAAAATGCATCCTGTCTCCTTGTCTTTGAAAAATATAAGGATCTCCAGATGCACCTGAAATATTCATTATGTGGACACTATTCCGAGCAGAGCTGGAACTTGCTAAGTGTTTCAGTCACTACTTATTTATTCAGGTATTTCTTTCTTTTTTCTTTCTTCCAAGCTCCTATTAATTTGTTAATCTATAACTTGTCAAAAAGTCCTTATAAGATAGCTACATAACTACATTTATTGACAGTACTTAACATCGCAGTTTTATTCGGTTAGCTTAACCATGGTTTGTTTGATGGAAGACTGTATTTTGTACCATGAATCACTTCTGTTTCTTTTGCTTCCGTTTCTCTTCTTTTTCTTTTTACTTACCTGTCCCTGTCAGTTAAAGAAAGCAATGAAATTATCTTTTCTATGAGTTCCTCAGTTAACGTCTTATTAATAGAGTGGAATTTCATGGACAGTAAGGAGACTAATGTGCAGTTGGCCAGTGTTGTATTTACACTTTGCTCTGAGCCTCGATGAAAAATGTCCCCAGAAATTGAATCCATGACCCAGTCTTCTGATCCATGCTCACCTCTCCAATATTGATTTATCTTTGTTTTGGGTGAAAACTATTACATTTTATGCTAATGCTTAAGGCTCTTTCATAGAAAGTGATATTATTTGATAAGGTATTTAAAAGCAAAGTCCCTCAAAAAGATTCCTAGAGAGAAAACAGATATTTAATAACTGTTAATAGGATCAGGGCAATGTCCTTAATTACACATATTCCCTTACACACACACACACACACACACACTCCTCTATAAATATGAGACTGTGAAGAACTGCATGTAAAACAGCTTAGGATCTAAGCTAATGTTAGTTTTCTATAGACTACCATATTTCTTATGAAGTGCAGTAAAACATTTAAATTTCCAGTGAGTCATTTCATTTTTGCTGATGATGCACAGAATTGAAACATTTTAGGGGGTCTTATGATGGATCAGGCACTAGAGCAGATAGCTTTTTATGTGTTTTTTTTTCAATAAAATTAAATATTTTTAAATTTTTGCTTCATTGTATTATATGCACAACTGCATTATATTTCTTTTATTACTGTTACTTGACTATTTTTATGAATGAACTACCATTTCCAGTTTGGAGCAATAGACCTCTGTTTCCAAAGGAATAAAATATAATAAACATAAGAAGGAACTCAAATGAATTTAATTTGTTTGTAGAGTGGTATGTTTCATAAGAAGACTATCTCAGTTCCCATCCAAATTATCAGTAGGGATAAGTACAGGTACGAAAAAAAAAAAAGAAATTTAGCTCAGGCATCAGGAAAAATGTTCACGTGAATAATGTATTTTAGAAATACGTTATGTAAAATTTTGGTAAGTTTTTGATATTTTTATGGAAAACTATATAACTGTATTTGTGGGCTGATTTAGATACATTGCTGCCTACATGACTTTTTTTAGATACTGCTTTAACCCTGGTTAAAGCTTTTAGAAACTGAAAAGAATGGGGGTCAGGAAAAAATTAAGAGTTGATCTAAAAATATTAAAGATGAATTTAATTCCTTCTATGACAGTGTTTCTTCTTTTGTTTGTCTTTTTAGCTGAACATTCATACTTCTTCAAAGAACTGTAAGCAATGCATTTTAACACAATCACAATGACTGTTACTTTCATGAAGATTTATTAATACTGACTACAAAATAAAAATGTCAAAGACACAGTAAATATTATGCATAAAAAGCATAAAGAAATGCTACATTGGTTTGAGGACAAATAGGAAACATAATTTACATTCTGAGTAGAAAATGAATTTTTAGTAACATTCGACAAAACAAATTATGGGCAAAATGCTAATGGTTCTCATGATACCTAGAGAAGAAGGCAAAATTGAAACAAATTTTGGATCTCTGTGATGTACAAACAAGGCTGACTCTGGGCAAGACACCAAATGACTGCCTGCCTTTGACATCATTCCTCGGGTACTTGGTCCCCCTGAGTTTTTCTCCTGGATCCAGGCATCTACAAGTACCTGGTCACAAACAAGAATTGTTACATTTTAAGTCCCTGCTTGTGAAACTTTTTCTAGTCTGGACTTCCATCCTTTT
This sequence comes from Canis lupus dingo, assembly GCF_003254725.2. Taxonomy (NCBI): domain Eukaryota; kingdom Metazoa; phylum Chordata; class Mammalia; order Carnivora; family Canidae; genus Canis; species Canis lupus. The sequence continues at coordinate 49,392,828 of NC_064258.1, read as the reverse complement.
ATGGCAGTGGTGCTCAAACCTTTTGACTGTGGTTCACTTAAGGATTTATATATCCCAATCTATTTCTACTTTTCAGAGAAAAAAGACCCCATCATCATTAGCAGCAGCAGCAGCAGTGGCAGCAGCAGTAGTGGGGAGGGACTAAATAACAGGTTAACAGGTTACATATTACCAACATAGCAATTACACAACAAAGCAAATGAGGAACAAATATAAGGTTAGATAGTAATATTACAAATATGTTAACTCATATATATTTGTCTGCAATCAAGACCAGTTCAAAACAGTAGTATTAACCACATGTCCCTTTCCAGATTTCAGGGAAAGATTCTAAGACTTTTCATATGAGCATAAATAGCAGGAGCATTGCAAGACTCCCAGGCATTGAGTTGCAGTGAAAAGTTTTGTGAAATACTAATTTAGAGTTCTCAATTAATTCTGGTGACATGCTAATATTAGTTTATGAGTAGTACCTTCTAGCAACTCAGCAAATACCAATGAGTATCCATTAATCTCTATGAAAGTGCATGTTATTCAACTGCAGGAGTCAAAGATGAGTTTTCTGTCATCAGGCTGAACTTTGAAGTTCCACAGAAGTCCATAGGGCATGCTTTGAGCTTTAGGGCCCCAACATCAGCTCACTGATAATGAGCTGATAGAGTCTGAGGCTTTCCCAGATAGAGATTACATTTCCACCCTTGTTCTCTTGGGTGCTAATGACTATACAGTTGAAAGCCCCAGGCTACCAAAAAGATTAAAAAAAAAAAAAAGTGGGGGGGAGTGAGAAAGAAAGAAAGAAAGAAAGAAAGAAAGAAAGAAAGAAAGAAAAAAGAAAGAAAGAAAGAAAGAAAGAAAGAAAGAAAGAAAGAAAGAAGAAAGAAGAAAGAAAGAAAGAAAGAAAGAAAGAAAGAAAGAAAGAAAGAAAGAAAGAAGAAAGAAAGAAGGAAAGTTGTATCTTAGTAAACCACAGAGATATGTCTCACCTTGAAAAAAAAATCTTATAATCAGGCCCTTATTGGGCCACAAACTGAGGAATCAGTCAGGGAACAATGAAATTTAACAGCAATATAGTCAATGGTCAAATCAACTAAGATATTGATCAGGATCAAATAAAATTAAGGGAGGTCTGGGAGGATGAAGATATATCAGGAATGACTCAGGATGATGGGTGGACTGCCTTTATATGTTTGAAGTCGGAGACCCTAGAGCCCTCTATTCCAGGTGGGGAATCTCAATATGCAGAGATTCCTTAACTGCAGCGAGTTGCTGTCAGTGGTTTTCAGAAGGCATCATTCTTTTGCCAAGACTCTGAATTATTAATGCCAAATTATTGGGCAGCATCTTCCATTTATTGTTCTTTACTTGCTCTCCGGTGAGTTGGTCCTATGACTCAATGAGGGCTCTGATGACATCCACCTGTCTGAACATGTCAGACCATCTGTACAAGTGATTTAAAGTGTGTTCCAATGTAAAATTACTCTTTTTTGTCCTGTTATAATTTCCAATTACATTATTCAAGTAGTGCCAGAGTCGATTTACACACATCTTTCATCCTTATGTGGAGCTTACAGATGGGAAAATGATTTAATAAATTTCACCTGAGCTCTAAAGTAGGCTGTGTTGGCCTTTGATTAGCAGTGTGTTGTTTGGATGTCAGCTTGGAGCTTGGGATTTAGATCTCACTTACTGTTGTCAGTAGTTATTGTTTTTCTATCGATAAATGTTTAAAGGAAAGATTTGTCTTGAACACTATAGATTTTATTTCTAGAGAAGCCAAGGACAAATGTTAATGTGGTTTTTGGTTCTTTTTTCCTTCCTTCTTCTTCTTCTTCCTTTTTTTTTTTTTTTTTTTGTTGTTGTTGTTGTTCTTGATGATGATGGCTTTGAAGGAGACAAGGGGTCAGGGAGACATAAAATGCACTATTTGGAGTAGGTTTTAGACAGTCTAGATGTTCTGATAAAAATTCTTCTTTAGTTGACCCTGAATGCTCTTTGTGTTTGATCTTGGACACCCTGACAGTAACGTCATCCACATGCTTACACAGAAGATGGTAAAAATAAGGGGTTGAAGCCTTGCTAAAGCACTTTCCTCATTGATAAAATTGGCAGTGACCTTAATCAGTGACTCTCTAAGCTTTTTAGCACTGACAGAAATAACCGTTTCTTTCCACTCTGTCTATTTTCATCATGGACACTTTTTCCCTTGATCTTCAGATATGATACATATCCCTAGGTTTGTACAGCTCTAGAAGTCTGGCTGCTTCACTCATCTATTGTTTGTATTATGATACTTATCAGAAGCCTCCCAAATATGTATTTAAGGAGACCTTGATTGGCAAAACTCTCAGAATGTAGAAAAATTGTGTCAATAAACATAGAAATTCAAAGTTTAAGGCCATTTAAAATAATAAGCTTGGTTACCACTGTTTATAAACCGGCACAGAATATGTGTGGTTCTAAGTTATATATACCATATCCACTTTTTAAAATCCCTGGATCTTGGTTGTCTTCTAAATATTTGTGAGGTGTTTAAAATTACTGAAAGCCAAAAATAGTTTTTGCAAGAGTAAAGTTAATAGTAAATGATTATTTTAATTCACTTGATATTTGGAAACCATAATCTTGATTACATGGGTAACCTCAGTAGCACCCTTTAGTAATTACTCCCCATAAATTAACATGCTATTTCTATCTTCTGCAATTTTCAAGAAATCGAGGCTGTTAACTATAAACTATGGATGAGGCACCCAAGTGACAGTCAATCTAGAAGTTTCTAACACCTTCATGATTAACTCTATGGTGATCAGGTGTATGTCAGTCTAATTCATAATTTGTATGGACAGAACAATCACAAGTATCTCACATGAGTTATTTATTTTAGATACTGCCTTCGGTTATCTTTTGGTGGCCTATAATTATACTTAACAAAAATCCTATAATTTTAAGACAATGAGAACTCACTGGAACTACATATTTACAATTGATAACTTTAGGAATGATTCTTTTTTAAATGAATTATGCTGACCTGTGAACCCCAGGAAGGTTAAGTCCTGAATCATTGCATACTGTTCATGATTAATTTGATGGAGAGACTGCTTTTCAGGAAAGAGAACTATGGTTCATCAGGGAGAGAGGCAGAGATATAGGCAGAGGGAGAAGCAGGCTCCTCGCAGGGAGCCCGAGGCGGGACTCGATCCCAGACCAGGATCACGCCCTGAGCCAGAGGCAGATGCTCAACCTCAACTGCTGAGCCACCCAATTGTCCTGAAAATAATTCTCTAAAATCATATAACTATAAGCAATGAAGGATTGCTTTTACCGGTATATCAAGATTAAACAATGACAACCAAAAGCTATTGTGTTTACCTTGATATCAACAGGCCTCTTAACTGATAATGCTTTATTATGATGTTTGAGTAAATAGAAATACCATGTTGAAAATTCAAAGGTAATCATCACCAACATTAAAAAATAGTTATTTGTATTATCCAGAAGTCACGGCAATCACAAATAGTAAAATTTCCTTCAAACATCGTTGGCCGATATCTCTGTCTGTCTATGCTGGCCACTAATTATAAAGAGCCAGTGATACCCTTTTGGCATAATAAAGGAATCTCTATGAGAAAGGAAATGGACAGAGGTTACCCACAGTGCTACTCAGGGACACAGCAAGATAGAAACAGAGCTGCAAACAAGAGGCAGCATGATCTTAGTGGAGAAAGCATGTTCCTCAGACTCAACCAAATTAGGCTTCGAAACAGGGAAAGAATCATCAACTTCACAGGACTGTTGTGGGGATGAAGCGCACCACGTGCGCACAACATCTACCAGTGCCTGACACAAAACATGTGCTATATTCTCCTGAGTTCATCTCTGTCTTTGCTACCCATTGCTCTTTGTATGATTGTTCTTTTTTTTTTTTTTAAGATTTTATTTATTTATTCATGAGAGCAGAGAGAGTGGCAAAGACACAGGCAGAGGGAGAAGCAGGCTCCCTGCAGGAACCTGATGTGGGACTCGATCCCCGGACCCCGGGATCACACCCTGAGCTGAAGGCAGATGCTCAACTTCTGAGCCACCCAGACGTCCCTGTGTGATTGTTCTTGAGTAACAGAAGGTCAGATGTAGAGAAGAATAGTCAACTGTCAGCTAGAATACTAATTGCATTTAAAGTATCTTTGCAACTTGCTCATTTAGAGGTTTACTTAGGCCGCTCACCATATTTGTTTTTGTTAATCATTGGATAAGCAATATCTGTCTAATACAGCGCCAGGGATGTAACCGATGTGCAATAAATATTTCTTCAATGAACAAACAAGTGGGAACCATGAAATTTTCTCATAGAAATGAAATTAGACAATGTGACTGGACTCCTGTGCCAGATGATAAAATGTACAGAGCCAATAAGATAACTAGAGTTATCTCAGAGTATTTAATCAGCATGGCTATAGAACGAGGCCCACACATTTTCCTGTGGAAACACATTTAAGTTTCTTCAGTTGGAAATCCAAACTGAGGAGCCCATAGCTTCTTCCAAATATGGTGGAACCTACTATTTTCTCTCCCAAGCATTTCCAGGAGTCAAGTGAGCTCCTCCAGTGCCAAGCCACTTGCGCTATTTATAAAACTCAAGGGCTTGACTCCAGAAACCAAATATCAGTTGGTATAATTACCATCCTCCCATAATTGCAGTCTTTAGGGGCAGAAATGACCGATGAATCCTTAAACCTAATGTGGGAAGTGGCTTGTCCCCACCCCCAGCTTTTGTCATGGCACTATGTACCACCTACCCCACCAACCCAGGCTCTCAGTGGGACATCTGAGAACCAGGAATTGAAGAAACAGAGACTGTCTTTTTCCCAGTGAATAGTCTTTCCTGCTTTGTCTGAGATGAGTTGACCATAGAGTTGAAGGTCCATTTTTGGGTTCTCTATTCTGTTCCATTGATCTATGTGTCTGTTTTTGTGCCAGTACCACATTGTCTTGATGATTGCAGCTTTGTAATACAACTTGAAGTCAGACATTGTGATGCCCCCAGCATTGGTTTTCTTTTTCAATAGTCCCCTGGCTTTTCTGGTTCCATACAAATCTTAAGATGCCATGGAACCAGCTCTGTGAAGAAAGTCCATGGTATTTTGCTATTCTTTCTCCAATTCCTTTAGGTGTGAGGTTAGCTTGTTTTTGTGTTTTTTCTAATGTTTTGAGGGAAGCTTGTATTATGATGTATTTCCCTCTTAGAACTGCTTTTGCTGTATCCCAAAGATTTTGAACAGTTGTATTTTCATTTTCATTATTTTCCATGGATCTTTTTTCTAATGTTTTGAGGGAAGCTTGTATTATGATGTATTTCCCTCTTAGAACTGCTTTTCCTGTATCCCAAAGATTTTGAACAGTTGTATTTCATTTTCATTATTTTCCATGGATCTTTTTAATTCTTCTCTAATTTCCTGGTTGACCCATTCATCTTTTAGTAGGATTCTCTTTAACCTCCATGTGTTTGTGTTTCTTCCAGATTTCTTGTGATTGAGTTCAAATTTCTGAAAATACGTAGGGGACAATGCCAATCTTTTGGTATTGGTTGAGACCAGATTTGTGACCCAGTATGTGGTCTTTTCTGGAGAAAGTTCCATGTGCACTTGAGAAGAAAGTGTATTCAGTTGCATTAGGATGGACTATTCTGTATATATCTGTGAAATCCATTTGCTCCAGTGTATCATTCAAGGCCCTTGTTTCTTGGTGATGTTCTGCTTAGAAGATCTGTCTTTTGCTGAGAGTGCTGTGTTGAAGTATCCTACTATTAATGTATTAATATCTGTGTATCTCTTTACTTTGGTTATTAATTAATATACTTGGCTGTTCCCACATTAGGGGCATAAATATTCATAATTGTTAGGTCTTCTTGTTGGATAGACCCTTTAAATACGATATAATGCCCCTCTTCATCTCTTATTACAGTCTTTGTTATAAATTCTATTTTATCTGATATGAGGATTCCTACCCCAGCATTCTTTTGAGGATCATTTGAGTGGTAAATCATTCTACACCCCATCTTTTTCAGTCTGGAGGTGTCCTTAGGTCTAAAATGAGTGTCTTGTAGGCAGAAAATAGATGGGTCTTACTTTTTTATCCAGTCTGATACCCTACATCTTTTGATGGGATCATTTAGCCCATTCACATTCAGAGTAACTATTGAAAGATAGGAATATAGTGTCATAGTATTACTGTACAGTCCCTGTTTTTGTGGATTGTTTGTTTGAGCTTCTCTTTCTTTAACAGGGTCCCCCTCAATATTTCTTGCAGAGCCAATTTGGTGGTCACATATTCTTTCAGTTTCGGCTTATCCTGGAAGCTCTTTATCTCTCCTTCTATTCGGAATGAGAGCCTTGCTGGATAAAGTATTCTTGGCTGCATGTTTTCCTCATTTAGTACCCTGTGTATATCCTGCCAGCCCTTTCTGGCCTGCCAGGTCTCTGTGGAGAGGTCTGCTGTTAATCTGATATTTCTCCCCATATAAGTTAAGAATCCCTTGTCTAGAGCTGCTTTTAGAATTTTCTCTTTATCTTTGAAATGTGCATGTTTCACTATTAAATGTCGAGGTGTTGAATGGCTTTTGTTGATTTGGCAGGGGAGTTCCTCTCTATCTCTTGGATCTGAATGCCTGTTTCCTTCCCCAGATTAGGGAAGTTTTCTGGTATGATTTGTTCAAATATACTTTGTGATCCTCTCTCTCTCTCTCTGTCTTCTGGAATTCCAGTAAGATGAATACTATTCCTTCTCAAGCTATCGTTTATTTCCCAAAGCCTTTCCTCATGGGTTCTTGTTTTTCTTTTTTCTCTCCTCAGCTTCCTTCCTTTCCATCAACTTGTCTTCTCTGTCATTCACTCTCTCTTCCACCTCATTAACCCTAGCAGTTAGAGCATCCAGTTTGGACTGCATCTCAGTTAAAGTATTTTTAATTTTGGCCTGATTAGATCTCAATTCTGCAGTAAAAGAATCTCTAGAGTCCTTTATGCTTTTTTTCTAGAGCTACCAGTAATTTATAATTGTACTTCTGAATTATATTTCTGACATGGTATTTAAATCCACATCCAGTATATCTGTACCAGAGAGTATTACTTCTGTTTCTTTCTTTTGTGGTGAATTCTTTCTTCAACTCATTTTGTCCAGTGCAGTGTTGCTGTATGAGTGAGCACAGTCAAAAATATCAACCACGACCTAAGTAAAATACAACCTAGACAATTCTGAAGAGGTCAGAGACCAGAAAATAAAAGAAAGAGAAGAACAGAATAAAATAAAAGGACCACTAGTGTGAAAAACAAATTTTTAATTTTTTTTTTGAAAAACAAATTTTAAAGCAAAATAGTAAGTTAAAACAAAAACAAAAAATAAAGAAAAAACGGGGTGGTGATGAGGAAGTGGTGGTGGAGAGAGAATATAGTCTCCCCAAGGGGACCTAGTGGGTGATCCTCTTGGTTCTGAGTGTCTTTTGTCCTATATGTTAGCAGATGCCCAATTCCAAATTTATATAAACAAGCAAAAGTTATACAGAGACCCAACCTGGACCACAAAGACAGAAATAAGATAAAAGAAGGGGGCAGAACGGGAAAGAAGGGAGGATATAGTCTCACAGAATGAACTAACACGGTGTTCCAGTTAGTTCTGGGTGTATTTTGGTCCATGTGTTAGAAGATACTGTGAATCCCTGGGTGGCCCAGACGTTTAGGGCCTGCATTTGGCCCAGGGTGTGATCCTGGAGTCCCGGGATCAAGTCCCACGTCGGGCTCCCTGCATGGAGCCTGCTTCTCCCTCTGCCTGTGTCTCTGCCTCTCTCTCTCTCTCTCTCTCTCTCTGTGTGTGTGTGTGTCTCTCGTGAATAAATAAAATCTTTAAAAACAAAAAAAAGAAACTAACTTCCACAGTGTAAAACAAAACAAGACAGAAAAAACAAAGCACAAAACACAAAAACCCATAACTAATATACTTACCAAAATTAAATTGAGTGCATTGAAGGGAATCCAATAATGAAGAGTATATCTAAGACATGTAATAGTAGAAACATGAAAATCAAAAAGGAAAAAGCTTAAAAGAGAAGAGTCGGTAAAATATGGTAGCTAAGGCAGAAAAAGGAAGCAATATTGGAAATTTTTAACCTGAGCTAAAAATGAATCGTAATGGAAAAACCCTCTAGATCTTGGGGATCCCCGGGTGGCTCAGCGGTGTGGCGCCTGCCTTTAGCCCGGGGCGTGACCCTGGAGACCCGGGATCGAGTCCCACACCGGGTTCCCTGCATGGAGCCTGCTTCTCCCTCTGCCTGGGTCTCTGCCTCTTTCTCTCTCTTGTGTCTCTCATGAATAATAAATTCAATCTTAAAAAATAAACCAACCCTCTAGCTGTGCATTATATTGGCTCAGTCCCGCCTTGCAGCGCGGCCGCTCCGCGCACCTGCCGTTCCGCGCTCTCCCGGGGCGGGGCCTGCAGCGCCGCAGGTGTCTCTACCTGGGGACACGCCCTGCCCCCCCACGGTCTGCCCTCCCCCCCCCCCCGGCCGAGGTGCTCCGGGGTCCGCACACCCGCAGGGCGCCCCCCCGCCCGCGCCCCAGGTGCGCCCCCCCCGGGAGTGAGGGTTTCCCTCCCCCCGCCCTCCCGCCTGCTCGGGGCCGCCGCGCGCCTCTGCCGCCTGCCAGCTCTTCTCTCGGACGTCGCAGCTCCAATCCGCAGGTGTTCAGGGTGCCCGGAGAGCGACCCGGGTGAGCCGGGGCAGGTGGCCTGAGGACCCTGCTCCTGCCCCCCCCTCCTGTGATCTGTCCCGTCAGCTGGTCCCGAGAGGGGCTCCGCATCCCCGATGCCCGGGTCCCTGCAAGTGACCACCTCGAGCCCCGGAGCTTCGCTCTGATTCCGAATCCTCTGAAAATGGATTTCAGGGAAACTGAAATGCCTTCAGCTCCTCCCCCCCCCCAACCCCCACCTCTTTTCTATTATGTTCAGACCTGTACTTGGTCATTTTTTCTCTACTTACCTGGGTTACCTTCCCCATCCATTCTTCTCTGTTCCAGCTCCTGCTCACCATCTTTGTAAGAAAGCAGATTTCTTTTCTTAGCGTCACCTCCTCCAGGAAGGTTCACCTGGTCTCCCTCTAGGAAATAACTTCCTGATTCTCATAACATTTGATCTATTCCTCTTTCATGATATTTACAAATTTGGTACCTTTTTTTAGACTTCTTTATTTACCTAATAATTTCCCCTGCACAATCCGGCCTATGCAAAGATACTTAGCAATTGCTTGTTATATGAATGGTCAAGTGAATAAGTTATCATTTTATAGTTATGGAGACACATACGTCGTAGCATAATGTACACAGTGATAGTAAAAGAAATATAGTATAGCCATTTTTCTATTTGTACTGTTTCTTCAGGTTTGTGAGACAACCAGCATCTTTGCTTGGCAACTCGAGTGAGCAGTCTGATACAAAAATTGAAGGAGAATACACCTTTTTGGTAAGTAGCATTTACATTTTAAACCTGATTATAATCAAAAGCTAATGTTGCGCCTCTATTTTGTTTAAAGCCCTATTTTATAAATTTTTAAAAGTATTCTGATATATTTTCTTGGAGATTAGAAGAATTGATATGGAAAGTTTTCAAGAGAATTATTATTTATTGTAGACAATTACGTACAACATCTCAATTTTGACACAGTGCTGAAGTGATTCCATACTAGTTATGGAAGGGATTTATATTTTTGTGCAAATTTTATTGAACTGTAACATCCAGAAAAGCATGCAGGTTGTAAGTGCACAGTTCAATGAATTTTCACTACATGAACACATCCATAAAAAGGACACAGTTAAGAAACAGAGTGTTATCAGCACCATAGATTCCCATAACCCTGTGCCCTTTAAAGCACACCCCCTCCTCCCCCCTTTCCCACACCCCCACCAAAGTTAATTATACTCATGTCTTCCAACACTGAGAATTCATTTCCCCCATTTTTAAATGTTATGTGAATAAAGGGGCTATCTGTTTAAGTGACTTAAAATTGAAAAAGTGAGCAAGAAAGCCAAGTGATTTTCTATCTATGTAACAGCTGTTTTTCCAGGTGATTTGACAGCTAATTGGAGTCATATTGCTTTTATTCTTAAACCCAGCAAATATCACCTGTTTTAATTGTGGGTCACTGCTGATTAAGCACTCTACTCAGGGTTTTCTCATATTTGTGCTTAATAAATTATAACCTGCCCAAGATCAGGAAAGGTATTCATCACGTCAAATGTTTACGGCAACTGTCTTTTATAATCAGAGCAAAAGATTTTTTTTTTTTTTAGCATTGACTGATTAAATTGATAATTAACATAGGATGAAGATTTTGCATGGTTTCTCAAAGGAACCAAGGAAATAGAGGTACACTTAGATCAGCTAAAGACTTAATGACACATTTGTTAAAGGCTTTATTGTATTTAGCATAATAAGTGAGAAATGGAATCACACTTATTTCAGGAGAGATGACTGTCTTTCCAGTTACCTATTCAAGGGAAGGCCTTACTAAGAGACTCCTAATCTCTGTTCATTTCTAAGCATCCTCCCAAGAAATAGTAGTTAAACCTTAACACTCAAATATTTCACTTAATGATTTAGATAGTATCTTATTGATCAAGATCCAGGAGACAAAAATATTAGAGTTTCTACAGAACCTAAATTAAAAACAAAAACAAAACAAAAAACTCCCCGCTCAATTTCTTGTACACAGTTATTAAATGTTATGACTTGTCCTTCTTAATTAATTTTCATTTTAGGGCAACTGGAGCTGCTTTTAAAAATAATTTCTGTGATCCAAATTATCTTTTTTTTTTTTTACCTTTAGTGTCACTAAATACCTGCATATTTTATCTAATCTTGTCCATTATATGTTATCTGTTATCCAAAGAAACTTCTTGACTTAGCTCCTAAACTTTAAGGATACACTCCAGTTTAGAGAGACTTGTTGTCTCCTGTATACCTGCGTCACCTCAACCTATTCTTGAGCATGAACTTAATTGTCTTAAATCATGTGCATTTTGCATATAAGAAAAACATTTAAAGTAATATTTCCTAGCTTATTTAAAACTATTTGGTTTTTCTATTCATTTTGAATATGTATGTTATAGAGTATTTACAGAGCTGCAAGATTAACATTGGAGTCAAAAGATGCAATTCAGGAATGTCTCAACATTTTAAAATATTAGGAATTACAAAAATAACTACTTGATATATATTCTATTCCGTTACTAATATGCATTAAGTGTGAAAAACAAGGAATTCTGTCATAAATACAGGGTCGATCCCTAACCACTCTCTGGCACCAGTACATTTCTATCTGGAGATTAGTTTTGCCTACCCTTGAACTTCATTTAAATGCAGTCGTGCAATGTGTGCTTTTCTGCTTCTAGCTTCTTTCATTCAATGTAATGTTTTTGAGTTTCATCCCTCTTGCTATGTTAAAAGGTAGTTTAAATTCACTTTTTTTCTTTTACTCTTCAGTAATATTACATTTGATTAATATGCTATTTTTTTAAAATCATTTTCTCATTGGGCATTTTGGTTTGTTTCCAAGTTTTACATATTATGCATAAAGCTGTTAGAAACATTTCTGTAAAAATATTTTGTGGCCATATGTATTCACTTCTCTTGGGATAATATCAAAGGGTGGATTTCTGGGTCATGGCACAGGTGTGTATTTAACCTTAAAACAGACTGTTCAACAGAGGTTCAAAGTCTTTGTCGCATTTTTGAGACATAGACTTTGTCTCATACACTCCCACCAGAAATGTATGAGAGCTCCATTTGTCCCAAATCTTTACCAACATTTGATGTTATTAGTCTTCTGGGTTTTAGCATTTTTGTGATCTCACTGTGGCTTTAATCTGCATTACCTTTGTTATTAGTGGTCTAGACATATTTTTATGTGTTTGTAAGACATTTATATATATCCTTTTTAAAAGGGTTTTTTTTTTTTTTTTAATTTATTTGAGAGGGAGAGTGCATGAGCAGAAGATTGGGTGAGAAGCAGACTCGCCACAGGCAGGGAGCCTGATGCAGGGCTCCATCCCAGGACCCTGAGATCATGACCTGAGCTGAAGGCAGACACTTAATTAACAGAGCCCCCAGGCACCCCTATATTTCCTTTTTTTTTTTTGAAGAATTTTTTTGAGTTGTTTGTGCATTAGCTGTGTTTGCCTGATTTGTGGGAGTTTTTCAAATAAGTTTTGGTGATGAGACTTGTGTCTTTTTATGTACCATGGATTTTTTTTTTCACTCAGACTGTGGCTTGTCTATTTTCTTAACTATCTCTTTTGGTAAACATATGTTCTTATTTTGATGAATTAGTCAGTTTTTTTCTTTTATAGTTAGGGCTTTCTGTGTCCTCTCTAAGAAATATTTGCCTAACATCAAGGTTGAAAATCATTATAGTTTTGGTCCTTATATATGGGTTGATGATGATCTTGAATTAATTTTTGTGCATGGTTTGAAGTATGGGTAGAGATGTATTCTTTTCTCATTTTTATGCAATTATTCCAGCACAACTTACTGAAAAAATAATTCCTTCCCAAGGTGAGTTGCTTTGGCACTTTAGTGAAAATTAATCTATCACATCTATTTCTAAACTGTTTATTTAATTGATCTGTAATCTCTATACCAATACCATACTATCTTGAACACTGCAGTCTTTTTCAAGATTGTTTTAGCTACTTTAGAAACTTTATATTCCATTTATATTTTAGAATGAACTAGTAAATTTAAAAAAAAAAAAAGCAAAAGAGAAAAAGAAAGATAAAAACAAAGTCCTGTTGGGATTTTGATTGATATTACATTGAATCCATAGTTCAATTTGAAGAGAAATGACCATCTTAACAATGTTAAGTCTTCCAATCCATGAACACTGCAACTCTCTAATTAGATCTTTTTCTTCCCCCTATATTTTCTGGTTTTTACTGTAGAGCTTTCACATATTTTTAAGCTTATTCTTAAATATTTTGCTTTTTTTTGCTGTTATAAACTACATTTAAAATTTCCCATTTCATCATCTGCTGTCAGAACGCAGAAATATAATTGATTTTTTACATATTGACTTTGTATCTTGCAGTCATTCAAATTGACTTACTACTCCTAGTAATTTTTCTACATGCTCCTCTGGAATTTTTTTTAATTTTATTTATTTATTCATGAGAGACACAGAGAGAGAGGCAGAGACACAGGCAGAGGGAGAAGCAGGCTCCATGCAGGGAGCCTGATGTGGGACTTGATCCTGGGACTCCAGCATCATGCTGTGGGCTGAAGGCAGATGCTCAAGGGCTGAGCTACCCAGGCATCCCTCCTCTGGATTTTTATGTAAATTGTCATCTTGTTTATGAATAAAGAGTTTTACTCCACCTTTTCCAATCTTTATGCCTTTTATGTCTTTCTCTTTGCTGTTGTATTAATGTGGACTATCTGAACAATATGACATAGAAAGTAAGAACAGACAGCTTTGCCTTATTCCTGATCTCAGAAGGAAAGTTTTAAATGTTTTGTCACTAAGTACAATGTTAACTTTAGGCTTTTTGTAGATGCCTTTTCAGACTAAGGAGGTTTTGTAGGATCCAAGTTTAAGTGTTCTTTATAATGAATAGATGTTGAATTTTGTCAAAAGCACTTCGTCCTGCACATATTGAAATGATTGTATGGCCTTTCTTACTTTCCTGATGATTTGGTGGACTGAATTGATCTTTTAAGTGCTAAACCCATCTTACATCCCTGGTATAAATCCCCATTTGATTGTAATATGGGACCACTTTATATAATCCTTTGACTTGAAATTTTGTTCATAGAACTTATTTAAGTCTATATTCTGGAGGACATTGGTCTCTACTTTTCTTAAGATATTTTTGTCAGATTTTATTATCAGGTTACTGCTGACCTCATTAAATGAACTGAAAGGTATTTAAGTATTCCTCTTTTCTTATAACTTGTATAGATTCATTTATCCATTAAACTTTGATAGAATTCATTAGATAATCCACCTCAGCTTGGAGTTGTCTTGGTAGGGAAGTTTGCAATTACAAATTTATAAGAGATATAGAGTTTTTACATTTTTTCATTTTTTATGTTAATTTTCGTCAATTGACTTTTTTAACACAAATGTTATTTATTTCACAAACTGTCATTTTCCCACAAATGTTCATAGTATTTCTTTATGATCCTTTAAATCTCTATCACTTGTAGTCATATTTCCTCTGTCATTCCTGATATTGATAATTTGTGAGTTTTTAAAACTTTTTTCTGATTAGTTTTGATGAGATTCTTTAAATTTATTTATTACTCTTTCAAAGTACCAACTTTTGGTCTTGTTATTTTTCTATCTTTTTTAAATGCAATTACTTTTTCCTTTTATTTTTACTATTTTTCTTCTTTCATTTTAATTTTATCTTCTTTTTCCAGATCCTTAAGTCAGTAACTTAGATTTTAGCTTTAACTTATTCTTCTTTTCCTATATAAATATTAAACTGTTACAGATTTCCCTCGAATCGTTACTTTCACTTCATCCCACAAATTTTTATTCATGATATTTTCATTGTCATTTAGTCACAAATATCCTCTAGTTTCCTTTATGACCTACTCTTTCACTGCATCTTATTTATAAGGATGTTTTAATTCTTAATACTTTGAGATTTTTCTAGATCTTATTCTAATTTATTCTCTCCGTCTTTAGAGACATATTTTGTGATATTTCTACCTTTTGAAATTATTGAGACATTTGATTTTGTAGCTGATATCACTATCTTGGTGAATGTCCTGAGTACATTTGAAAGAAATGCATACTATGAAATCATTGTGTGTCATGTTATGTGAATATAAATTTATTCAATTTGATCATGTGGTTGAAATCTTCTTTATTCTAACATTTAAAAAAATCTATGTATTCTATAAAATACTGAGAGGTACTAACAATCTCTAACTATGATTATAGACTTATCAATTTCTCTTTTGTTCTGTCAACATTTATTTCATGCATGATTGAAGCTCTATTGTTTCCTGCATGCACCTAGACCTGTTGTTAAGGTTGTTGTAAGTTCCTAAAGAATCAGGGCTTTTATTTTTGAAATATTCTTCTTGTACTCTAGCAACACTCCTTATCTTCCTTCTGCTTTGTCTGATGTAGAAGAGTTGCATCACCTACCTTTTGCCTATTGTTTACATGGTGTATATTTTCCTAGTCTTTTACTTTCAAACTATCTGTATCTTGTGATGAAGGTGAATTTCTTGAGATCATATATACTTCATCCTTGTATTTCATCTGGCATGTTTTATAATTGCAGTGTTCAGCTCATTGCATATAATAAATTCTTGCAGTTTAAATCTACAGTTTTGTTATTTGTTGCATTTGGTTTTTATTCTTCAGTTCCTCATCTCTTTCTTTGAGGCTTAGTCAAAACTTTTTAAAAGATTTATTTATTTATCTTAGAGAATGTGAGTAGGAGGGTCAAAAGGAGAGGGAGAGAAAATCTTAAGCAGACTCCATGCTGAGCATGGAGCCAACGTGGGGCTTGATCTCACAACCATGAGATCACAACCTGAGCCAAAACCAAGAGTCAATGCTTAACAGACTGTACCACCCAGGTGCCCCTAGTCAAAAACATTTTTTCAATATCCATTTTAATTCCTTCATTCAGGCTCTTTAGTTGTACCTAATGCAACTTTTTTTTTTTAAATTTTTATTTATTTATGATAGTCACAGAGAGAGAGAGAGGGGCAGAGACACAGGCAGAGGGAGAAGCAGGCTCCATGCACCGGGAGCCTGATGTGGGATTCGATCCCGGGTCTCCAGGATCGCGCCCTGGGCCAAAGGCAGGCGCCAAACCGCTGCGCCACCCAGGGATCCCTAATGCAACTTTTTAAAATGTTTACAGCACACAGTCTTATCACAGTTTACTTAGTATGCCTGGAATAACACTTTAAAACATTATAAAAGTGAAATTTTATTTGAGCCCTCATTTTTCTGCTATTTTGTCATATATTTTAATTCTATACACATGAAGACACTGCAAGGTAATATTATTTTTGCCTTAAATGGTCAGTTCTTGTTTAGAGAAACTAAGTATGTTAGTTTGCTAGGGCTGACATTACAAAGTACCACAAACTGGTTGGCTTAAATAAAACGAATTCATTGTCTCACAGTTCTGGAGGCCAACAAATCCCAGACCAAGGAGTCCGCAGGGCCATGCTCCACCTGTAGGTGCCAAGGAAGCTCTGTCGTAGCCCAGGCCGCTAACTTCTGCTAGTTCCTCGGCTTGTGGCAGCAGAACTGCAATCTGCACAGAGTGTTATCCTTGTATCCATAAGCCTGTGGTTTCTGTGTCCCAGTGTCTCCTTTTTATAAGGACACCAGTCATCTTGGGTTAGAGTCCATCCTAATGATCTCATCTTAATCTGACTGCATTTGCAAGGACCCTATTTCCAAATAAGATAAAAAACACAGGTACTGGGGATTGGGACCTCAATACAGGAATATTGGGAAATACTATTCAACCCCTAATAACAACAAAAGGAAATAAAGGTGTGTGTGTGTCTGCATATGTACACCTATGCATATATAATTGTATATAATAATTTATAATTATTAAAATTACAATATCTGATCTGTCAATATATGTATGGAATATATATGTGTTAATATATATATATATATATATATATCCCCACATATTTATCATTTTGCACATTCTTCTTTCCTTTCCATAGATCAGGTTTCCATCTGGTATCATTTCCCTTTAGCCTGAAGATATTTCTGTAGCATTTCTGGCAGTGCAGGTTTGCTAGTGACAAATTTTCTCAGCTTTCAATTATCTGAAAAATCTTTATTTTACAATCTATTTAAAGGAATATTTATCTATTTACTTATTTTACTGGACATAGAATTCTGGATTGAGAAGGCCATTTTTCTGTCACTTTAAGGGTGTCATTTAATTGTCTTCTGGCTTCCAGTGCTTCTGATCTGAAGTTGGCCATCATTCATATTATTATCTCCTTATAGCAAGATTTCTGTTTAGCACGTTTTGTATTGTAAGCCACACAATTCTTGATTGTGAGTGGTTTTCCTAAGCATTGTAGGATAATTAGCATCTCTGGCCTCTACGGACTAGTTACCATTAGCACCCCACAACCACTCCCAGTTGTGAAAATCAAGTAGGTCTCCAGAAATTGCCAGATTTTTCCAGGGGACAAAATTGTCTCCAGGTAAGAACCATGCTTTATATGTAATGAGTCTTTTACTCTCTAATGTCAGGATTTTCTCTTTATCCTTGATTTTCAGCTCTGATGTGACCTAGATACCTTTTTTCTTGTTTTTATTTTTGTTTGTTTGTATTTCCTGCATGGCTTTTGCTGAGCTTCTTGGATCTAAAAATTAGAAAGTTACCTTCTTACTGTGTTAAATATTTTTTCTTCTCTCCTCTGGACTTCAATGAAATGTACATTAGATCACTTGATATTTTTCTATAGGTCACTAAGGTTGTGTTCACTTATTTTTTTAACTTTTTAATTTTGAAATAATTATAGATTCACAGAAGGTTTCAAAGAAATATATAGGGAAATCTGTGAACCCTTAATCCAGCCTTGCCTGTGTTTACATCTTGCATAACAATATAGAAATTTCAAAGCTAAAAAATTGATATCGGGGCAATCGACAGAACTTATTCACTAGTTATATATACACTTGCATAGCTCTATGCAATTTCATCACGTGTATAACTTTGTGCACTTACCACTATAACCAATATACAGAAGTGTACTATCAATTAAAATTAAGAGTAATTAAAAATAAAATCTCCTTCATTTTACCTGTTGACAGCCACACCCGTCCTCCCCCATTTCTAACCCTGGCAACCAGTAATCTGTACTTGGTCTCTATGATTTTGTTATCTAAAGAGCTTCATATAAATGGAATCATACAGTTGCAAACTTTGACTTTTTTTTCTACCATAATTCTTTTGAGATTTATCCAAGTTATTGTATGTATTAAGAATCCATTCCTGGAACGCCTGGATGGTTCAGCGATTGAGCATCTGCTTTTGGCTCAGGGCGTGATCTCAGAGTTTCGGGATCGAGTCCCACATTGGGCTCCCTGCACAGAACCTGCTT